>NC_058409.1:73470817-73777149 GCF_002201575.2 Neomonachus schauinslandi | reverse complement strand
TTTTTTTTTTTTTTTTAAAGATTTTATTTATTTATTTGACAGAGAGACACAGTGAGAGAGGGAACACAAGCAGGGGGAGCAGCAGAGGGAGAAGCAGGTTCCCCACTGAGCAGGGAGCCCGATGTGGGGCTCGATCCCAGGACCCTGGGATCATGACCTGAGCCGAAGGCAGACGCTTAACGACTGAGCCACCCAGGCACCCCTCATTTTGCTTCTTCTTGAGAGTCCTATTGCTATTACTAAAATTTCACTCTGGAATGCAAATGTAAAACTGCAGTGTTAGAAACAAGGTGGCAAAAAAAAAATATGTTGCAATTCAGTAAATCCCTTGTCTAATTTCTTTTTTTGGTGGGGAGGAGCAGAGGGAGAGAGAGAATCTTAAACAGACTCCACACCCAGTGGGGCTCGATCATACAACCCTGAGATCGTGACCTGAGCCAAAATCAAGAGTGGGATGCTTAACCAACTGAGTCACCCAGGCGCCCCTCCCTTGACTAACTTCTTGATCTGTTTATATATTCTCAGACCAAAGGCAAATTGGCTTCAATAATTGTCAAATCTGCTAAATTTGGCATAAATGGACAAATTTGGTGCAATTGACTTTCATCTGGGAACTTTGTTCAGAACTTCTCTTTTCAAACATACTTTTAAAAACCCTACAATATAGTAACCAATGCATGTGACTTTTTTTTTTTTTAATATGTAGCTAGAAAATTCTCTAATGCCTCACCTCAGTGAATATATACTCTTGAGTTTTAAGATACTATTGGAGAAAGTCTGGGTAAAAGGTTCACAATTGTATAACAGAAGCTAACAAGTTCCCATTTTAGGGCAGGAAAGTCTTTATTGCCTGCTATTCCACCTTGATTCAGCCAGCTTCAGTTTCTCTGAGGTTTGTTATTTTCAATCCCATTCACAGTCGAACTGGAGAAATACTCTTCCAGTTGCAATTGGCAGAAACCCACTTAAGCTAGCTTAAGCAAAGACATAAAATTTTATTATAAGGATAAATTATGATAAATAATTCAAAGATAGGAAGCAAACTCAATCTTCTCAAGAGACTGACATCAAGAAATGGAAACCTATCGGGAACCAAGGCAGCTTTTATAGCTGTGTCTGATATGTCAGCACTGCTTCATGAAAGCACAGACTGGAGTCAGATAGCCTGAGTTTTATTTTAGCTGCAATACATATTTACTTTAGTCAAGCTTCTGAGCTTCCTTACCTGCAAAGTGGGGATAATAGTACCAACCTCACAGAATTATAACACTTAGACCACTGAGTGACACAGTAATGTGAGATCATTCTTACTCTGCAACACAACTCAGATTCTCCACATGCTGCTCCCAAATAAGGTAGCCTTGACCTAACTTCCTTTCTCAGAACAGATTAACTGTCTGATAAACATTCTCAACCCCAATTTTAAATACTCAAGATAATTTGATTGGTTCAGATAGGGTATAGTTGTTCATCCTAGCTAAAGACAGAGGCATTAAGTTACCTAATACATACACAGCTGCTGAGGCCCACTCCTGAATGTTTATGAATATTTCTCGGTGGTGGTGGTGATCATGAAATAAGGCTAAACTCAAAACAAAACAGTGGATTTTTCTTTTTAAGATTTTTATTTATTCATCTGAGAGAGAGAAAGATACAGAGAAAGGGAGGGAGGGAGAGAAAGAGAGAGAGAGCAGGAGCAAAGGGGAGAGGCAGGAGAAGCAGACTTCCCACTGAGCCAGGAGCCTGACGTAGCGCTCAACGTGGGGCTGGATCCCAGGACCTGGAGATCAAGACCTGAGCAGAAGGCAGATGCTTAGCCATCTGAGCCACTCAGGTGCCCCAACAGTGGATTTTTCTCTATTTCTCTTAACTCACAGATCTTCCATAGCCACAAAAAATACCAATATAAGTGACTTTACCAATGTCATAATAATGGATGAAGCTATGGTTCAAAACCAGATCTGACTCCAAATTCAAAATTTATTTTCACTAAACAATGCATTGGAGTTGTTCACAAAGTGAATCTATTATGCAGCTAACCCTGTATTTAACCAAGCACTTGAGACACAAGTTTTCAAGTAGTTCAAAATTAGGTTTTCCAGTTTCTTTCCCTAATTTTTAAGAAATGGGATATAGCATATACACAGTAAAGTCAACAAAACTGAAATGTTCAGTTCAAACTTTTTCGTATGTATATGCTCATATAACCAGCCAGATGAAGATGTGGAAGGACATTTCCATCATTTCATCATTTATGCCCCATCTAATACCCATGCCCTGAGAGGTTACTATCCTTTTATCATCACAAATTAGCTTTGTTTGTTCTTAAATTTTATATAAATGGAATTATACAATATGAATTCTTCTGTGTCTATTTCACTCAACACAATACCTCTGAGATCTATCCATGTTATTGTGTGTAGCAATCTATTCTTTTTAATTGATGGGTATTATTTCATTATATGGATATATTTCACTTTATTCCAGTTTGAGGCCATAATGAATCAAACTGCGATGAACTTTTGTATATGAGACTTTTAGCAGAAACCTTCATTAATTTATCGAGATAGAAGTTGCTGATATAGGGTAGGCATAAGTTCAGCTATAATAGATACTGCCATCGATTTTTCAATCCAATTTACACTTCCACCAGCAATAAGAGTTTCAGTTACACTATATTTTCTTTTAAACAAGGACAATGGGGCGCCTGGGTGGCTCAGTTGGTTAAGTGACTGCCTTCGGCTCAGGTCATGATCCCAGGGTCCTGGGATCCAGCCCCGCATCCGGCTCCCTGCTCTGAGGGAGGCCTGCTTCTCCCTCTCCCACTCCCCCTGCTTGTGTTCCCTCTCTTGCTGTCTCTGTCAATTAAATAAATATTTTAAACAAGGAAAATAACATAATCAGTCTATTGTGCTAGTTATATTTCTTTGTTCTGCAAATGTGTTTTGAGGTTCTTTTGTTGCTAATTATAAATAAGTTTGAGCTTAGGCTAAGTTATTGGGTAGAGTAGATCCTCCTTCATTAGCACCCTTACCAAACCACAACTCTACCCATTAAGATTTCACTAAAAAAACTACTTAGCTTGCCGTTCTTTATAGCAGGGTTTCTCAACAATGGCACTATTGTCATTTGGAGCCAGATAACTCTTTGTTGTTGGGGCTGTCTGGTGCATTGTAGGATCTTTAGCAGTACCCCTGGCCTCTACCCATTATATGTCAGCAGCACCTGCCATTCATTGTGACAACCAAAAATGTTTTCAGATATTGCCAAATGTCACCTGTGGGGCAAACTCTTCCCTTGCCCCATTAATAACCACTATTATAAAAAATAAGTGTCCTGGACTCTCCACACTCTATCTAAACTGTTTTGAGTCAATGCAATATTAATACAATGATGCCCATAGTTTTCCAGTGCTATAGCACAGAATCATCTTTAAGAAAAGGTGAGCTTTTAAAGAATGCATAGGCCAAGGACCCATCTTAAAACAATGGAATGCAATCTCTTGAGGTAGGGCTTGAACATTTTTATGGCAAAGCTACCCAAAATTTAATTCTAAATTTTGGCACAGTTGAGAACTTCTTAACATATTACTCTTCCCAGGAGTATATGCTTTAAAATAGATTTCTACCAACAATTTTTCAAACATTAGTAGAATATGAGGCATACATAAATTTGGGGAATAGAAAGCTCACAGAAACTCTCAAATCATACCGATAACCACCTGGGGCCCATAACTATAAATAGTGGTATCTAGTGTTTAGTTCCTGATTGAAAAAATTATTTTTTTTCCTAAATCAGACTTTTAATGTATTTCCTTTTCTGAATGATTGTTAATCCTTCCAGCTATCGTTAATCCTTTCAGCTAATTATTGCTAACTCTTCTCTGATCAACCTCTCTCTCAAAAGGATGTTTCTCATTGTTTTTGAAACACCTGAAGTCTTTCACCTAAACAAATAAAAATCCACAACCCTTTCCCCAACAATTCATATTCCCTCCCAAGTCAAAGTCAATGATTTTAGACTCAATGATTCATTTAACACATTCCACTCCAATCTGACTTCTGGCCCTACTATTCCAACAAAATAGTTCTAAGGTAACAGATGTTCATCATGTCACTAAATCCAGTGGATATGCTGACCTTATTTCACATGATTCTCAATAGTGTTATACACTATTCACCACTCCTTCCTTCAAGTACTTATGCCTTTGTTATATGGATTCAACCCCATATGAAGGGGGTTATCCATTCCACAACACACCTGACATCTGCAACTCCTTATCCAGCTCATCTTCTTCCACCTAGCCAAAAATTAATTCAAGTTCTTGACTGTGTACTCCTAGACTGTCTTTCAAGTTTATTTCATGTATACTCCAGACTTTAATTTCTCCCCACACACTTAACAGTTTTTATTCAGTCCATCTCCCTTCTCAGCTCCAGACTTCTATACCAGACTCTTAAATGACTCAAAGGTGTCAGAAACTCAGTAAGTGCCAAATTTATGATCTTCACACCTACCCATCTCCAAATATATTACCATTGAAATGAATGCTATTACCATTCAGTTCTATTCCATTCCATTGAATGTACAGCTTCCCTCCTCCTCCTAATCCTGAATCCAATTGCATCAACAAACCCTGTGGACATTTCCTTCCAAAACTACTCTCTCTTCCATAACACTACCCTGGTCCATCAAGTTATTTATCTTTTAGCCTAATTCACTTAAGAATATTGTTTTCTTTGACATGCCACTAATTTTGGCTAAATTTTCCAATTTGCAAATCCTTCATTACCACAGTTTAAAATCCTTCAAAGGTTTCCCTTTGTTCCAAGAAAAGAACCCACTCAATTTTTATTACTTATTATTTTTTTAGAGAGGAGAGTGGGGAGGGGCAGAGGGAGAGAGAGAATCCCAAGTGGCTCCATGCCTAGCATGGAACCTGATCTCACAACCCTGAAACCATGACCTGAGCTGGTATCAAAAGTTGGACGCTTAACTGACTGAGCCACTGAGGTGCCCCAAACCCACTTCTTTACCTGGCTTTGGGACCTGAAGAGCCTGGCTCCTATGCAGCTTCATCTTCCTCAATTCTGTCTGCTCCAGCAGTACTATGCTCCTTGTAATCCAAACCAGAGTACCTCTGAAAGTAAAAAATGCCTATCCTTGGCAAACTGAATTGTAAGTTGACCCCATCTCTCTGGCCCAGAATTTTTGCCCATCTTATTTCTTTTACCTGGAAAGCTCTTTCACCTCTCTTTTGCTTTTCTACTCCATATTAATGCTTCAGTTCTCCAATAATGTCACATCCTTTGGAGCCTTTTTTTTTAAGATTTATTTTAGAGAGACAGAGAGCTTGTGAGAGAGCACATGAGTGGGAGGGGGGGAGGGAGAGAATCTCAAGTAGACTCCGTGCTGAGCATGCAGCCTGACAGAGGACTTGATCCTAGGACCCGTGAAATCATGACCTGAACCGAAACCAAGAGTCAGACACTCAACTGACTGAGCCACCCAGGCACCCCTGGAGACTCTTCTGACTAGGGCTCTCCATTATGAATTCTCATGTGATTGATTCTTCATACCATTTTTCTCAGTTATGATTTTGCAGTATGATGGTTTCCTCTATTAGACTTTAACTCTTGAAAGTATCTGGTTTTGCTCTATTATAATCCCCCCACAATCACCCCCACCCTAGCAAAAAGTCTGGTATGCAATTTTTCGAATAAATGTCAACAATAGTGCACTGGGGACACAGAGAGTCCCACTCAAGGGGCTCACAGTGTAGTATGGAAACAAATGCTTTATTACAATACAAAGACATGCTGCACTTACAGAATACACAATTTGATGTCCTAAAAGGGAGGTGGAGAGCTGCCTGACATGTCTCATAAGGTGTCTGTACAATTGCATCAGGACATTCAACAATCCTTGATGATTTACTTAAACCTGTAAGAGACTACTTCATAAGATAGATGGACTATATCCATTTACAATTAAAGGTAACTTTCCAATGACCTGAAGAAATGTGTGGCTAGAGTGTTATGTATCTCCTAGGAATGATGAGAGGCAACGCTGGGGTCAGATTGTGAAAAGACTAATTAAAATATTACTTATGCAAATTTGTAGTATATTTAAAAATACATATTTAAGGCAGGGGAGTGATTTCATTAGATTTCAAGTCTGAAGGAAGGCACAGGGTGAGCTAGAGGGAAAGAGTAGAGAAATTGGGGCTTATATAAAGTAGTAGAGATTAAGAAAGGGTGAAGAGGGCATACACCAGGTAAAATGAACAGCAACTAAAGGATCTGCAGGAGAGGAATAATACAGCATTAATGTACCAATTTGATATTAGTTAGCTAAACTTACTTTTCTTACTTCTGGGTGCACTTAACTTTGAAATTAAAGGAGGTAGAATATTTACAAACAGGTCAATGGTTAGATTTTATATATAGTTGCCTCTTGGTATAACCTCTAAGAACCTTCCATTTGAAATTTAACTTGTGATTCAAGAATTTATCAGTAAAACCCCCATATACAATGGCCATAAGCAAGGTGAATGAACTGTTGGTGGATATCTGAAAAATCCAGAAAAAAATTTCTAAGCACTATCTAGAACCTAAAAATTCTGCTTATCAGAAGAGGAAAGGAAAGGGAGTGTCCAGCATGCATAGTTAGGAAAAAATTTCCTCAGTTACTGACTCCTGCCCCCTGTTCAACACTGGGAACCACAGCTCCTGTCATATAATTTTAATGATTAAAAAAACAGAAAATGTAAATATTCACTATAAGGTGACTTAGAATTTCATGGGTTCTATTTATAAAGGACTTTGTAAATTTTAAGTATATTTGGAAAGCTATTCCTCTGTTTGGGAAGGATCTGGGGGATAATGACATAGGTTTAGATTCTAGGCTATTTTAATACTGTTCTGATTGTTTTAGCAGCTTCTCATACACAAATCCTCTAGGCAACAAGAATATAATTATGGAATTAAAATCCTATCTTGGCATCCAAAACATTCATGAGAAAAGCAAGAGTTATCATTGTCTTTAGTGTTGAACATCTCACAATTCTGGGTAAGTGGTTCTCAATCTATCTCCACCTATGGATACCCATCAGTAACTAGTCCTAGCAGAGCATATCAGAATCAAGGTCCCACAATGTGCTGTCCTAGATTTTGTAAACACAATATGCTTCCCAAAGAATATGAAATTTCTCAAATGGGAAATAATAAAGACTTCCTGGTTGACATTAATTTTCAAGGATTTTTGCTAGTCATGTGCTGAGATTATCAACTGTCTATTGTTTTTAGTACCAACAGAGAGAGATAACAACAGTTTGTCCAAACAAAGTGAAACTAAAAATTTAACTGTGCAGATAACAAATGGTCAAAAAAATACTCTTGCCTTATTAATCAAATAACTTTTTAAAAAACTTAACTGGCAAGACTGTTCCCATTTTCCACAAATAGCTTGTATTTCTCCACATTCTCAACAGTAATTCTAAAATTCTGTGGAGTCATAAAGTATATTATGATATTACCAGAAATATAAATCTCAAAGGTTCAGTATTTTGTTACAAATTTATTAAGACTTATTTTGCAAAAAAAGTGTCTATAGAGTTTATGTGTAGTATGTCACATCCAAATGGCATAGTTTAAAAAGGTTTGTGAGGTGCTTTCAGAAAACATATATAATTCATACAATTTTTTGTAAGATAATGATAAAATGTAGTACAGATATAATTCAAGTCTTTATTATCCAAATCATTCTTGATTACAAAATTCTTTATCTGCAATGGTTACTGTTTTTCTGGAGCTTTTTCCTTTTACTTACCACTCTAGTAATCCAATAAAGAAATTAGTCTGAGGCACAGGAAGCCCCCATCTTTAAGGCACCTTTATCATATTTTCAAAGCATAACATTAAAAACTAGCAATTAGTTCCTACTTTTAGGGACTTTAGAAATGGGTATTTATTATGACCTTATTCTTCACAACCCAGCATTACAGCTATTTAATAACTAGGAAAAAAAGAAAATTTTTAAAAAATGGCTGAGCACAGATCATTTTACAAATTATGGTAGTGTTACGTTTTACTACTTCATGATAAACATTTTTTTTTCGAGTAGACCATGTGTACTTGTTTGCCTTTCCCTACTTCCCAAAGGTGAATATACCCTTCCATACAATGAACACATATTTGGAATTATGTTTTGAGATCTTTTTGAAGGCTTTAAACCAAACTGTTTCAACAGCTAGTGGACTAGAACACGAGTATTTCCCACAGACGAAAAGAATTATTTTGGGAATGCAGCTACCACATTCAAACTCATTGGGCTTGGAAGGTGGGCCTTTGCACCAAATCCAATCACTGGCGAATAGGATTAGAGTTTTATCATTAACCTCAAGACTGACCAATGGATTGGGAAAAAAAAAAAGTATAAAAGAATTTTGATTTAAAAAATGCTTTCAAAAAGAGTGAAGCAGGACACCACCGTGCTTGAAAGGTGTTTCCTTCCACACTTGTAAAGGGTTGTAACTTAGGCCCGCAGTTACAGTTATGAAAGAAACCGTCAACTAAATTGCAGCAGGTTAAACCGACACAGTTACTAACGTCCCGGAGTTGCTTTTCTGTTGCGAGTCGGCACCGCACCCTCCACCCCGCCCTCCAGGAAGGGACTTAGAAAGGTAGTAAAAGCTTTTTACTGAACCAGGCAAGGGCTCCCCACAAATGAATCAATCACAGGAGGACAACTCGGTCTCTATTTTTCTCCGTCTCCTCAGGAGCCCCGCCCTTTCGGGGCATGAGACCCCCGAGAGAGCCCGTGTCACAGGTCGCCTAAGCGTAGAAGGCGGCGGGAGGTGACCACAGTTGCCCAACAGTTGGGTTCCCAGGCTGCCTGGTGTGACGCACAGCCCCCTCCCCACCCCTCCGGACAGGCGCTCAGACTGTGCCGAGGGAGCTATGGTTCCAGGCCTGGGCAACCAGACTCCACGCAAGACCTGCTCCCTCGGCTTATCCAACTTGGCCCTCCCGCGGCACTCCGAGCCCCAACGTAGTTTTTAGCGTTTCCCCACCCCTCTGCTTCCCCCGTAGCTTCTCAGTCTCTCCGCCGCGACGTCCTTGCGTAATCATTCCGAGTGACAGTAGCGTCCATACCCGCACGGAGCGAGCCTGCAGCTCCCACTTCCCGGAATTCAATTCCCGGCCACTAAGAGAGGGCGCCCGAGCAAGGATCAGCGGCCCACGGCCGTGGCCAGAGTCCGGCGGCCCCCGCGCGGCCAGCGTGCGCGCTCCCATTCATGCGCGTGCGCGCATTCACTCTTCGCCCTCCTCAGCACCAATAGCTTTCCTTCTACAGCCCACGACTCCACAGCGTAGCCCCTCCCGCCGCCCGCGCGCCAGCCGGAGGTGTTCGGCGTGCGCGCGCTCGTTCGCCCGCCGGCCCGCCTCGCGCCCAGTGGGGAAGGGGAGTGAGCAGAGGAGCTTACGTCGCGCGGGAGGCGGAGGCGACGGCGACCTCGGTGGTGGCGGCGGCGGAGGCGGCTACGACGGAGACGGTTGCGCTCGCTCTCTCGGCGTCATGGCGGCTGCCGGGAGCCGATAAGCGGCGGGAGCGGGAGCGCGCGCGTGGCCGCGGCGACGACGACGGCTCGTTACTTCTCGCTTTTGCTGCCTTCGCCGTTGGTGCTTCAATAATGAATTGATTGTTGGATCCGCTCCGCAGGGGATCGCGCATTGGTGCCGCGGCCCGGGGCTTCCCCTTCCCCTCCGCGTCCTTCCCCTTCCCCCTCCTTCTCACGGACTCCTGCTTACCCCGAGGCGCCCGGAGCCCGAGGACTCACTCGGCGGCAGAGACCGCGGGCCCGGGCGCGGGGGAGGCCGCCGACCCGAGTCGGCTCCCTCCGCCCCGCGAAGCCTGCACGCCCGCCGGTAAGAAAGGGGGCGGCGGGCGGGTCAGGATGTGGCGGGGAGGACGGGAGCCGGCCAGGCGGAGGGCGGGGGCGGCGCGGTGCCCGGGCGGCGGCCCAGCGGCCGAGCGCCGGGCGAAGGCCGGGACGTCTCTGTGAAGGCCGGCAGGGGCTGACGGGCTCGGTGCACAGGGGGCGTGTGAGTGGCGAGCGCAGGCCGGCGCCGAGGAGCGCATCCTCGCGCCGGACGGGCGGGCAGCTGGGCAGTCGAGCCCGGGCCTCCTCGGCTTGGGGCTGGCGGGGCCGCGAGGGGAGAGCGGTGAGGGGAGAGCGGCGAGCACTTGCCGGGTGCTTTGGTCCCGCCGCGACCCGGACTCCCAGCACGTGGGGAGCGGCGGGGAGGGGGAGGGGGCGGCGGCCCGGGCGAGCCCGGGAGGGCGCGGGGCGGGTCTGCGGGAAGTTTGAGGCGGGAAGAGAGACCCGGGGACCGGGATGAAGGCCCGGAGAGGGACAGGGTTGGAGGGGGGGATGGTGAGCGTCTGGTTGGGAGGCTGATTGGAGCCAAGCTGCAAAGTATGGATGAGGGAGGAGGAAGGTTTCCAGCCTCCTTTCGAGTACCGCTTTGAAAACTTAGCAGGAGCGAAGCAACTGTTAAAAGACGGGCGCAGAAAAGGAAGATTCAGAGAGGTATAGTGACTTAGGGAAGAGTCATTGTTAAGACGCGTGAAAGGCAGGAGAGAGCTGCGTGCGCCTGGAGCTTCAGAATTTACGGTTGTGAGAAGGGTTTCAGAAAGAGGACTTACTCGGAGAAGGAAGATGAGGGGGGAAAAGGAAGTTACAGTGTACGGAGAAAGCCATTTTGAGGGGTGAAAAGGAAAGAACGAAAAGAGTTGTGAACTTTCTCGGTAAAGAGAGACTTTGGGTAAGAGAGGCAGTTTGTTAGAGTACCTGGATTTTTAAGACATCATTGTTTAATAGTAAAGCTCTTTGATTAGTTGGAATTAATATTTAACGTTGAGACTAAATGTTGCGTGGAATAGTTACTTTTTGGATGACCATTTCTTGGAAAGAGTCTACTGGACTGTAGTCTCGAGAATTAAAATAAGCGATCAAGATGCAGAGTTTACTATGATTGGGTTGGCAACAGCGTATTTCTCCCCTCTTTTTTTGTGGAGTGGAAATAATCGTAGGAGTAAATTCTCTTTGCTGAGGTCGGCGGACAGCTCTGCTCTCAGTCGCCTGTCTCGGTACTTTCTGGCTGGGGAAGGATCTGACGTCTCCTTCCCCCGCTTCTTCCTCTCCCTCCCCTGCCAGAGATCTCCTTTGTTTATTCGTGGATGGCTTATAGGTGACTCTCCAGTGTTGGGCTGAAATCTTGAAGGGTGGAAATGCTGTGTCTTGGCTCATGATTTCTACCCCAAGCCCATGTCTTAATTAATCCTACTGTATATTCTATTACCTTTTTTTTTTTTTAATGGAACCTCTGCAAGTCCGAACTGGATAAATACTATTTAAATTTTATCACTCCACTCTTGGTTTACCTGCGAAAGAATACATTTGTTTTGACCTATACATTTTTCGCTGAAATTGTATGATACACTTTTATTCTGTTCTCATGTGAGCATTTTCAAAACTTTCCCTCACTCAGTTACATGAAGTTCTGGGTAATAGGAATTAGTGCTTGATTAAAGGTAATGTTTTTTTCCCCTTCATTTGTTTGACCAAGTTTCTAATAAGACTTTTTCTGTTCTTGAGTTATATATATATATGTTACATACTACCACTTTGCTTTAGTTATCTGTTTCTGTATAATACGTATATATGTGTATTGCTACACAGTTGCAGTCAGTTTAAAAGTTTTATCACTCCACAAATATTTTAATTTCTTCTGTCAAAAATAAGCAGTAGTGCTAAATTCTAGTAAGTAGTCAGGAATGTAGTTAATAGAAGCCTGAGTATTTTGAGTGAAAGACCGCTAACCCTTCCTTACCATCTCTAATTTAATTGGCCTAGGTAGATTTGTATGAGTTCTAAATAGACTTAACTCATCTTTTCCTGGATAGGAAATTTTCTTACTTTCTCAATATATTTTCTTTAGGTGAATCAAAAAGGGCCCAGGAAGCCTATGAATGTTGGAGAAAATTCATCTGTGAATTTTTGATGTTTAAGGAGTTCGTATTTGTATTCATCTTTTAAACTGGGAAGATTTATATTTTATTTTAAAACTTATTGATATTTACAATGAATGGACACAGTGATGAAGAAAGTGTTAGAAACAGTAGTGGAGAATCAAGGTAAGCACTTTATTATC
Organism: Neomonachus schauinslandi; assembly: GCF_002201575.2. Lineage (NCBI taxonomy): Eukaryota > Metazoa > Chordata > Mammalia > Carnivora > Phocidae > Neomonachus > Neomonachus schauinslandi. Next base: position 73,764,931 of record NC_058409.1, on the reverse strand, counting down.
AAGTATTTATTATGAAGAGAATGTAAAACTTGAATGACTCTTTAGTTTTCTTAGTAGGTGGCAGAGTTTTCAGATCAGATTCTTCCTCTTAGTTATCCAAACAGTAATAAATAGTTTCTGATACATGAAGTTTTGTTGGTAATACAGGTTTTATTTTTTCCATTGAGATAAAGATGAATTTAAATATGGAAAGTTTAGGTGACTTAAATCTCTTTGGAGGTTTATATTGTTTGGGTCAATTATTGAAACTAAAGCAAGTAAAAAGAGACCTTTAAATTGCTTTGACTGTTAGTTCACTCTCCAAATAAAGGCAATAAGGAGTTCTTTACTCACCTTTTTCTGGCATTTTGTCTTCTATCCCTTTCCTGTCCAGTGTAGTAGCCACTAACCACATGTGGTTATTTAAACTATGTAAAATTACAAAATATTCAAAATGCAATTAGTCACACTTGACGCATTTCGAGCGCTGAAAGCCATATGTGATTAATGGCTACCATGATGTGTAGCACAGATAGAAAACATTTCTATCATTGCAAAAGTTCTTTTGGACAACGCTGATCTGGACATTTGTTAAAATATTGCTGCAACCCTTTTTTCCCCCCAATTTTCTTTTTAAATTTCAGTTTTAATTATATATGAATGAGTTACTTGGGCCATGTCTTTGCAAAGAAGATAGAGTTAATGGGAATAAGCCATATTAAGCTGTTTTATTGTGTAAGAAACCTCTTTAAATACAAAGACTCTTTAAATTCTTCTCTAACCCCCAAATTTTGAGTTACCTGCACATTGATGGAATCCATGTCGTTATATATACACTTATCAGTAGAGATCAGGAATGTGAGCATCAGAGTCAGACTGACTGATTACTTTTTCCAGTTCTACTTTTTATTAGTTGTGTAAATTAGGGCAAATTACTTTACCTCTGAGGTTTTGTCTTTTTCACTTATAGAACATGAATTACAGTGTTATTTATCTTATTTAAAATTGGGAATAGTGAGGTGTTACGTGGAAAGGGCTTAAAATAGTTCCTGATATAATAAGCACTCACTATTTGCTTATTATAATTAGCATCATGTTTTATGTACCATAGGATACTACATAATTGGAACATTAATTACAGTGGTAGAGAAATGTGATGGACAAGAAACAGGAAAGTTTTGGCAGTTGGGAGCGTTTCAGAAAAAATGTTGGATAGAGAAGGAAGCAGTGTTATAAGTATTTGACTTGAAACTTGGTATTTTCTGGTCATGCTAGGTGTACTTTATCAGCTTTCATAGGCAGACTGTTTGGATAACAAGAACACAGAGAAAGGAGCAATTATGGAAAGCAGCATTATTTAGTTGAACAGGTATTGGTCTAAACATTACAAAACCTGAGTTGACACTCTGCTTTAACTAGTTCTTTGAATGATCGTCTCAACTTTAAAAAAAGAATTGAACTGAATGGTTTTGAAGTTCCATCCCACCACTTAATTTACAAAGTATAATACGGTTTCAGACAATAGAGTTCAAGAATCAACAGAGTTGAGAGGCTAAATTGGAAGAGTTTTGAATCTCATATTTGATTCAAATCTCTACAGGTATATTGACTATAGTAAGTGATTAGAAGAGTCACATTGTTCACATTCTTTTGTTAGTGAACAATGGAATGGTTAATAGGTAGAAATATCTAGAGGAAACACAGGAACTAAACTACTCACAAAATAGGAAATAAGACTCGAGAATAAATCCTCTAGTTGAGTGTTCAGAGAGGTTATGTGCTGTTACATTCTGAGCCCTTACTTGTTCCAATGATGTTTTATGTATTTTGCTGCCGTATCTAAAGGGGAGTAATAAGGTAGATTTGGTAGTATAAGTGAAAAAAGTTAAACCCTGTGAAATCAGATTTACTTAAAGAAATCTTTTACAGTGCATATTTATGAAATAATTGCAAATCATATTCCCTAATTATTGTGAGTTATTATTTCTGCTGTACAGGTTTTACATGCTTCTGAGAAGTGTGGTTGTCAAGTTATCTTGTTCTTGCAACTGCCTTGGTGTTTATCAGAAGGAGGGAGACCTGCTTCTCATCTGCTTTCATTTTCTTCCTTACTGCTGTTATGCTGTCCTTTTCCTTTTCTCTACTGTTATTGTTACCAACCCTCAGCCACCATTCTCCCCAGCACCCCGCCCCCCCCAAAAAGCTTTCATACCAGGGCAGTACAGAGAAAGGAGATTGTGCTTAAGGACATGAACTTATAGGTAGGGGGATTTTCTTGCCAAAAAAACCCACTTCTAGTAACTATGAATATTAATATAGAGTGAAGAGAGGAGAGATATGCTCTGCTTTTAAAATTGATAATATAAATAGTTTTTAAAGTAAAACTTGATTTTTATTGGGTAGAATTTTTAAATGGATTTTTCTTTTAGATTTTCTTCCTTTGTGGAAATTCCATTATGAAATGAAATAAAATCAAGTAAGAAGTCATTTGATATTTTTGGTTGGTATAATTAGTATAATTTTATACTAAAAAATGTTCTTTGATTCTTTCCATGTGGAACGTTGTCTATGACCATTGAGTGAAAGGAGGAAGAATACACAGGAAGATGTCTCTTTAGCTATGCTATAACTGACAATTTTGAAACTTATTTACTAAGAAATGTGGGTCAGGATGCACCTGCACATCAGTTTAAACTCAGCACAAAGTTTATTATATAACTGAAGTTAAGCTTTCTAAAGATGCTTTTGGAAGATTTTAAAATACTGATTCCCGGCTGTGGATTTGAGAAAAAACAAAAACATCAAGTTTTCCAAATCCTGGTTAGACTTTTTATTTTAAAGTTCTCTTGAATGATGATTTAATCCAGGAATAGATTTGTGGATGAAGACCAGAAATACATAGTCACATTTGCTAATTTTTGGGTGATTAGTATATGCTTAATGTTCAGAACAATTTCTCTCCTTGCCTGCAGATTAAATTTTTAATCTAAAATTGTACATGTAAATTTGATAATTTATTTGAGTCACTTTAATTAGTATCTACATATGATGCTCTTGAAAAATTTTTACAGAGAGGGAAATTGTTTGTGATGTGCTACAATGGTCTTAACCATTTATAGTTAGTATGTGGCTGGCAGTTGAGCTTTATTAACCTGATTCTTAGAATTCTTTTGTTTCATTATTGCTTTTCATAGCGTTAACAATGCTTGATTTAATATATTTAATATATGTTTTAAATATATATGTGTGTAAATTTTATATTTATTTAGAAGAACTCTGTGTCACACAAATTTCCTTGGTTTATAGAGAATATTTTTGTTAATGTTATATACTTCAAAAATCTTTGGATCTGAACTTTTAAAGTGTTTTGTGTAAGTAATGAGTAGGAAATATGATCAGTGGAAATGTTCTAAATGAATATATCCTTTTATAGAAATTCAGCATCTTTAAAAGGCTTTGAGAAGTCTAGTCTAAAGGACCTGTTAAATTTAAGGAATACCAAGTCAAAGTTAATTTGAACACAGGCCATGTTTCTTTACCATGTATTTATTTGTTAATGTCTTGTTGAAAACTACTATGGTACACCAATTTTGGCAATTTTGTGTTTATGTACACAACACATACCAGAAAGATTTGTTGTCATCCAAATCATTTTTTTTCACTAAGTAAATTTGAATAATTTTTAAAGGCAATACCAGTTAAAATGGTATTTTCTAAGCTTACTTTGCAGTTATCTCAGAGTTTTAAAGTCAGTTCATTCTTAAATTTCAAACGTTTGTGCTAAGAAACATTTTAAGAAAGGCAGGAAAACATGAAATCGTAAAGTCAGAATAGCTAGAAATCATTGAGTTAAGGAAACTGGTTTAAACTTTTCCATGATGTCATTATTTGCGGGAAGTATGGCTCTTTTACTCCATTTTCTGTTAATCCCTGTTTTTCAGCTCTATATGTACTTTTTTCATTTATTCCTATTAGTTTTTTCTTTTCTCAAATATCCTATACACGATCCTAGATGATCTGAGATTAAGTACCATTTCTTAACATTTTGAAAATTGAATAAACTGTTAAGCAGGAGCTTTAGTAATAGGTTACTCTCTCTCCAAATGCAATTTACTGAATTAAAATTTTCATAGTATTTCCTAGGATTGTGATTAATCTAGATTACTGTAGAGTATTTAGACTTTCAACTGGTAAGGATAAGAGAATTGTATATGATTTGACTTTCAAATACATTACTTTTATCTACATAGGCATGAGATAATGTGGATGCAAATGTTAATGGGTAATTGCCCCTTTTTTATACTGCTTAAGTAGTTATTTAAGATCTTGGTGACTGGTTACATCTGGTATGGTTCTATATTTAAAAATAAAGAGTATTTCTTTGCAGGGAAGAGATAAAGAATAAATAGAAAAAACTTTAGCTTTCTTACAGAAAATTTTAAAAAATGTATAAGTAGAAAAGTTAAAGCTGCAGTTGTGGTTCTTGGAGCTTGTTGGAAATGTACAGCCTTGGGCCCCACCTCAATCCCTCTGAATTAAAATCTTGATTTTAACAAGATTTCCAAGTGATTTGTGTTCATGTTAAATTCCTGTGCGTGTGTGTATATATATCTACACACACACACACACACACACACACACAGGGATCTGTTTGCCTGGAGTCATTCAGCACCTTGCCGCTTTTTTTGTTGTTGTTGTTACTGATACTGTTATTTTTTTTCCTGGGAACCCCCAAAAGATGGTGTCATGGCCCATGCCAGCAAGAGATTGAGTACATTTCATTTCTCTTGAAATGATGGTAATGTGGCATGCAGTGATTATTGAGCTCTTACTCTGACTGAACCAGACATGGTATACGGAGTGCACAGAGTATTACATGAATTTATCATAGTTTATCCTCATAAAACTCCTGTGATGTATGCAGTATTATGATTCCTACTCTCCAGAAGGGGAAACTACTAACTGAATTCCACACTTTACTTGGATTTCATTGGTTTTTCTATTAATGCCACTTCTGTTCCAGGGTTCAATCTAGGGTACCATGTTGCATTTAGTTGTCAGCTGTCTGCAGTATCCTCTGGTCCGTGAAAGTTTCTGTCTTCCCTTGGTTTCCTTAGGTCTTGAAGTGCTGGCCAGGTAGCCAATAGAATATCCCCCAGCTGGGATTTATCTGATGTTTAAGATAAACTGGGGTTATCAGTTTTTGGAAAAAATATGACAGAGACGAAGTGCTCTTCTAGTCACAAAAATGGAAAGGGTAATATCCACATGATATTACTGATATTAACCTTCATCACTTAGCCATTTTAAGTTACTGCTTTTTTCTTCTCATACTGTATTCTTTGGAAGCAAGTCACTATGTCTATCCCTCTTGCAAATGGTTGGGGGGAAGGTTGGAATTAAGTTCTGTCTCCTGCTAGGAGAGAGTATCTACATATATTAAGTGGAATTCCTCTGTAAAGAAGTCTTTTCTCCTCCATTTATTCAATCATTCATTTATATAAGCCTGGACTTACGTATATGAATTTTATACTTTGGGTTATAATCCAGTAAGTTATTTATTTTGTTGCCCAAATTGTTTTAGCCTTGCCCATCAAGTGCTATCTTTCAAGTTGGCCTCTGTATCCTTTTTACATACTCCTCTATCTTTTTGCCCTAGAATCAGCCATTTCTCCAAAGAGCTCTGGATCCTTTTATTGGAAAAGGTATTAGAACCAAGGTTTGGGTGCTGGGTATGCTTGTTGCTACCCAGGTATCACCGCTTCTAGGTCCTTGCAGTGGAAAAAGTGGACAGAGCTAGGTAGAATATGCATATATACTAAACAAGTATATCTACATATCTCTAGTTTTGCTATCTATTAGTATGCATATTAAGGTAGACATGAGTTCGTATTGATGTCTAATTCTGTACTACAGGATTCATCCTAATTTTCCTTTCTTGCTCCTTTATAACTTCAATCTCCTTCAGAGAGAAACTTGGCTCATACCATCCACCATCCCATCATGCACTTCAAGGTCAGATACAGGTAAAGGAGTTTTAGAATTTTTAGGCCATACTCCCAAAAGAAACAAATTTATCAACTAGAATACAATGTTTATGTACAGTATACAGTTCATATTATATTTAGCCTTACAGATTCTAGTCAAAACACTGTTTTCTAAAGTTACTAAATTTAGCTTCTTCCTCGCACCCTCTTCAGTGTGGTTGTCATAAATTTGTAATAAAGTTAGATTCATTTGGCACAGTTTGCATTTCATTCTGTGTTCCTCAGTCACAGGTTGATCTTTTAAAGTTGCATGTATTATATTTTCTCTGTGATGTACAGTTTCATGTGTTCTGACAAATGCACAGAATCATTTATCCTCTATTGCATTACTGTGCAGAATGATTCCTTCACCCTAAAATTTCCCGTCTTTGTCCCAGATCTGCCGAATCAGAATTTTCATTTTAACAAGATTCCCAGGAGATTTGTATGCATATTACATTCATATGCATATAGGAGAAGCTGTTCACCTGGAATCATTCAATATCTTGCCATGTTAATGAAGAAAGATTATTATGATTTAGAGCAATAGCTAGGTTTTAACACACCCATCAGGTTAAGTAAGTATACTCAAATTCATGGAACCATATAGGTAAACAAATGAGGTGAAAGAAAATGGAATTGGGCAAAGTACTGGAGTAATGTAATGGGCTATATGGAAAGTTTTCATGGAGCTCTTTAATTTTTATAACCTTAATGGTAAGAAATGATTTAGTTTGGAAAGAAAGGAAGAACAAATAGTATATATTCAAAAGTGGGATGGAGAGGAAGGTTTTTACAGAGTCATAGGCCCCCAATAAAGAAGTGCAGGTTCCCTAATAAAGAATGTGGTGGAGATGCTGGCTTTGCAGTTCTTTAGTCTGATGTTTATTCAGTGTTATGCTGAAGTTATTGTATGGTTTAGTCCCAAGTGAAGGAAGGAGTTTAAAAAGGGAAGGATACCTGAATAAATGCAATATGTGTTGAGAGAATAATACTCATATATATGGACTGGTCAGAACCACTGGTTTAAAGAGATACTCTAGAAATTTATTGTACCAGATTCAAGTTCTTACGTATGAATGGCTGAGAAAATTGCTGTTTATAGTTAAGGGTATCTTACCTGTCATTGTGATATGAGGTGACTGCTTAGTCAAAAGTCAACTTTAAGTAAATGTTAAACTGCATTTGAGAGTTCTTTGCTGTGGATAGATTGGTATCTAAGTTATCATTGAGAATAAAGTACAGAGACATGGTAAGTTCTGGCTAAACAGTTCTGGCTTCTGGCATCCATTGTCTATACAGCACAAAAATAGTGGCAGCTCTTAATGAGAAACCATTCATATTATCTATTTCACAACTCTCATTGCTGCTTTCAGAAGTACAGGTCTCTGTCTTCAGATACTTAATTTAGATAATTGAGCAACTACTTTGTGGTGGATTGTACGAGATATTAAAATTGGAGATTCTCCTATGAGGCTTATAGTGAAGAAACTGAATTTAAGTATTTGTAGTATCAAGTGGTTATAGTTAATACAAAGAGGTAATAGCGTGCAGCCGTTCAAAGGTGGGAGCCAGAGAAGTTTGATCATACGGCAAATAGTTTCTCTATCAAGCCCAGTGTCAGAATGAGGTTTGTTGTTGTTTTTAAAAGAAATGTGTAAAACCCTGGTGATCTTAGATTTTCTACATGTTAAAAGTTCTGATAATGTGGCTTTTATGATGGTGAGGTATTTTGACAGGCTTAAGCAAAAAGCAGATTAACTTTTATACTCAGGAAAATGATGTTAGATGGCAGTAAATACTGTGCTGAAGAGCTGTTAATGTGAAGCAATGGGGCCATTGGACAAGAGTGGAGTTACAGTCTAAATTCCTTGAAAGGAGAATATTGTTTCTGTGCTTGAAGTAGGTTGTAGTATGATTATTGCCATTTGATGCAACTACTACAGTATTCCCATTTCTCATTGAGTAAATCTTGCATTTATGAAAGGAGGATGTTTGATCTAAAAGGAAGTTTTTTTTTTAAAAGATTTTATTTATTATTTGACAGAGAGAGAGATAGAGCAGGAACACAAGCCGGGGAAGTGCGAGAGGGAGAAGCAGGCTTCCCGCCGAGCAGGGAGCTCGAGGGATCCCAGCACCCTGGGATCATGACCCCAGCTGAAGGCAGACGCTTAACGACTGAGCCACCCAGGCACCCCTGAAAGGAAATTTTATAAGAAAAGAATTACAGTTGTATATGAGTACAAAAAATGTAAATAATCTCTTTATTCCAGTTTTAGCCTGTATTTTATACCAAAGGATTGACCTAATGTTCAGTAACTTATCTCAGTCATATTATACTACATTGATGATTTCACCTCTTTTTTTTTTTTTTAATCAAACTGCTCACGGTAATTGGAGGTGGTGGTTAGGTGCAGCACCTCCTATGTGTATCTGCAGACTGATGAAATACCAAATTACAAATGACTTTATTAGAAAGTAAAGCATATAGTGCTGGGAACTTAGTTGTTTTGCAACAGTATCCATTAAAATAATAAAAAGCATATACATACTCCAAAAATCTTTTTTAAAACAAATTAATCAAATGGATAATATCTTTAAAATTGAGCTTTTAAATATAGACATTTATTATTAGTGTTAACTTAAAAGTTGTGGATGATAATTTCAAGCATATGCGTAAGTAGTGACAGTAGTAAAATGAACCCTCATGTAGACATCATCTAGCTTCACATTTTATCTCATGGCCAATCTAGTTTAATCTCTAAATCCACCCACTCAGTTATTTTGAAGATTATTTTGAAATACAATTTTTTTTTTTAAGATTTTTATTTATTTATTTGTCAGAGAGAGCGAGCAAGTGAGCACAAGCAGGGGGAGCGGCAGGTAGATCCGGCAGAGGGAGAAGCAGGCTCTCTGCTGAGCAAGGAGCCTGATGCGGGACTCGATCCAAGGACCCTGGGATCATGACCTGGGTGGAAGGCAGACGCTTGACTGACTGAGCCACCCTGGCGTCCCTGAAATACAATTTCTACATAGGTTAGACTTCTGCATGATGGATAATGCTAATGGGGAAAACAAATGTTACCGGTTAAGCTTTGTCTACTTGTTACAATTACAAATTACAGAAATAGAGGAGCACCTGGGTGGCTCAGACAGTTAAACGTCTGACTCTGGATTTTGACTCAGGTCATGCTCTCAGGATTGTGAGATCGAGCCCAGTGTTGGGCTCCTCGCTGGGCGTGGTGCCTGCTTAAGATTCTCTCTCTCCCTCTCCCTTTGCCCCTCTCCCCATCTCTCTTTCTCTCTCCTTTTCTCTCTCCCTCTCCTCTCTCCTCCCCATCTAAAAATAACCCAAAATTACAAAATTAGAGATTTGTATTATTAATATTACAACAAATTTTATATGTATTTTATGAAACTAACGTTTAGTGACTTGCAAATGTATATATAGTAGCCTTTATTTCTCATCTGATTCTCTGAATGTTTACTAGAGAAACTTTTGAGTTTACTTTCTACCTCATATTCAACATGTCTAAACCCAAACAGTCATCTTTAAAATTAGTCATGCTAAATGTGACTCTTTCTAGCATCTATTTCTAGCAGTTTTATTCTCATTTAGACAGTTGGAGGCTTTAAGGTGGTAGAAGCATACTGTACTTTGAGTTTATAGTAGCATTTTGATTTGGATTGGTAACTTAGAATGCTAAAAGGAACTGTTGGGTTCCTATTTTGTGCCTCACATAGCAGTGGCATTAGTTGGTTTTCAGAACCATACAGATGGATAGATACATTCCAGATTTTCTCAAACCTTTGATATTTATTTGATGGCTTATAATAAAAGATAAGGCGGATAACAGATTTTAAAATATTTTTTAGAGATATATTTGAGAGAGAGAGCACGAGTGGGGGGAGGGGAGCAGTAGGCAGAGGGAGAAGCAGACTTCTTGGTGAGCAAGGAGCCCAACATGGGGCTCCATCCCAGGAACTTGGGATCATAACCTGAGCCAAAGGCAGACAGTTAACCGACTGAGCCACCCAGGCACCCCAACAGATTTTAATACAGTGTAATTTTATAGAATTTAAAGGTAGTCCGATCTTAGTTATCATCTAGCTGAACTCTTCTCATTTTTTAAATGACTACTCTAGGGTAATACATTTTAAATAGTAAGTTGCAGTATGTTAAAGTATTAGGATCAGTTTTTTTTTTTTTTACTGAAAGAGAATAGTGTAAGCTAGAATAGAAAATACAGTGTCCCTTTTGTAGAGTACTAGTTCATCAAACTTTAATGCCTATGTGTGCATGCGCGTGCATGTGTATACTGCATCATGATATGAAATGTATTATATAAGTCATAGTCCAAAAAGTTTGAAAGCCAGTGCCTTTGGCCACTAATTCATTTTTTTAGTTTTAAGTATTTTCTCAATACCTACAAATTTCCATATTGTTTCTCTAGTCCTGTTGAAGTGAATAATGGCCTATAAAAACAACTAAAATGAAGTCCCTGACATATTGAATTCCAGGATGTAGTTAGAAGAGAGATACATGGGGGCACCTGGGTGGCTTACTTGGTTAAGCCTCTGCCTTCGGCTCAGGCCCCGCGTCTGGCTCCCTGCTCAGCGGGGAGTCTGCTTCTCCCTCTCCTTCTGCCTGCTGCTCCCCCTGCTTGTGCTCTTTCTGTGTCAGATGAATAAACAAAATCTTTTAAAAAAGAGATACATGTATACAAATAATTATAATACTGTGAAGGCATTACTAATAACATATGAGCAAAATATTGTGAACATGTGGGTTGGAACAGTGATGTGCCTGGAGAAATTGGAGAAGGTTACATAAAGAATGTGATAATTTTAAATAATGTTGGAGTGGAAAGTTTTATCTGTTCTTTCAGAGAGGAATCATTCTCCAGAGTGAAAAGTATGGGGAATACTACCAATACTGATCTCTAAAATCACTCCCTCCATAAAGCTGTTTCCCTCACCTCTAGTTCTTTAATAAGGAATCAGTCCATCTTTGTATCTTTGATGCTCATGTTTTACTTTTTCCCATGGTATTTTGTCTCTGCTAGAAATTCTTGCTCAATATTCGTTTGTTGAAGAGATGAGCCAATGAATTCACATTATCCATGTACAGAACTTATTCTTTTAAAAATGTTTATTGCATAAACATAGTATATTAGAGAACCAGTTAAGGTATTCTATAGGCTGGAAATCTCACAACACAGGGGCTCAAATAGTTACTTCTTTTTCATTCTCAGATAAGTGAGCGCTACCCCTTGAGGTTATTAAGGTACTGTGGCTAGTGAGACAGCTTTGCTAAACTTAATCTTAATACATGGCTTCTCTTGCCCTACTAGCCATTTTTCAGCCAGCACAAAGAAAATGGGGAGGGGTAGGATTTAAGGCAAGCCACTTTATTAAGGCTGTGATGTAAAAATCCCATATCATTTCTAGCCATATCTCTTTGGCTGGAACCTGTTTACATGGCCACATGTAGCTAAAAGCTGGGCATATACCAGTGAAACCTGGAGGACAGTTAATATACTACTAAAGGGCAAACAAAATGGATACTGGGTGAGTGGGGAGGAGCAAGTAGACAACATAAACATATGGCACAAATAGAAATGTTATTTTAAAATAAATCACTCCTATCATACTAAGAAATTCATGGCTTTCATTTTCTCAATTTTCTTTCATTTCTTTATATGTATTCATAATTTGTACACTTTGGTTATCTTAGTATTGGTATTTGGTTTTGTAACTTATTCTTCTCTGAGCCTCAGTTTATTTATTATATGAAATTGAAAGGATTAAATGAGAACCCAGGATCTGGCATATAGCACCAATTAGTAATTATCATGTCTTCCCTTTTTTTATTTTTTATTTTTTTAATTTTTTTAAAGATTTTATTTATTTATTTACTTGAGAGAGAGAGAGAGAGAAACAGCATGAGAGGGGATAGGGTCAGAGGGAGAAGCAGGCTCTCCGCCGAGCCGGGAGCCCGATGTGGGACTCGATCCCAGGACTCCGGGATCATGACCTGAGCTGAAGGCAGTCGCTTAACCAACTGAGCCACCCAGGCGCCCTCTTCCCTATTTTTATTAAGGAATTTATATTGAAAATTTTAGTATATCTGTAGGTTTAACTCATAGGCATTTTACATATTTATATTTACAGTTATGACAGTCCGAAGAACAGCTAAAGTAGTCCTTGAAGTAATGATTCTGATCTTGAACTCAGGAAAAAGACCCCCCCCGCCTTTTTTTATTTCTAATAGCTGTCAGTGTTGAATTCCTACAGTATATCAGACTGTATGCTTTACATCTCTTTTAATCTTCACAGTAATCCTTAAGTATGTTTATTCCCACGTGGCGGAAACTTGAGGCTTGTCTAATGGGTGTACATATATAAATATAATTGCAATGAGAAGAAGGAGCTAGAAAGCTAGGAAAAAATAAGTTAGGGTTGATTGAACTTCAGAGCACTCATCAGGTTAGCTCTGAATTTTCTCCATAAGTATCTTTCAAAAATTCTTTCAGAATTCCCCTAAAGAAGTCCTTTTGAATGGTATTGACTCTTAAATAGTAATCAGGGGAGGGAACAAGGCACGAAGTGAGAATTTAGTATAATATGTTTGTTCCTTAGAATAGTAAATTTCTTTTTTTATGTATTACTGTGTTTGTCAGGCATACAACCTTCTGTTAATATTTCTGTGGAAAATCATTTTACCTTTTATCAGTGTATCCTATAAGCCTTCCTCCCCTACCTTCTCAGAGTCTCCTATATTTAAATACTACTACCAGTTTAAAAAATTTTGAAAATGATAAAGTAGGGAAATGGTATATACCAGAAAGAAAATCTTGACGTCCTAGGGACAAAAGAAGAAAATAAATGAATACATTATTTAATGGACTTAAAATGAGAAATCATTGATGTAAACCTTTGATACAGGCAGTCTAATTTATATATAATGTTTGAAGACACAGTCTTTTTTTCTTCTTTACTGCTACTGTTTTGAGAGGTTCTTTTTATTGCTCTTTGGTACTTCCACACCCACTCCAGTAACACTTTCTTTCTCCTCCCCCCCCCATTCCAATAACACTTTCTTGGCTTTTTCAGTCTATTCCATCCCTTTATCAGGGCCAGTTTCTTCTTTTGCTGATCTGATGGTAAGGAAAGCAGCTGCTCATTGTTACCATTTTCTTAGACGATCATTCACTATCTTATTCATTCTTCCTTTATGTGCTGTTGCAGACATAGTTTCCAATTTCTGTGATAAACCAAAAAATACTTGAACATTTTTTTTCTTGTAATATAGAAGAATCTTTGTTTATTCACTTGAGAATATTTTCTCATCTACCCATTATATGTCTTGGTGTTTTCTTTAAAGGATTGATTTGAGTGGAGAGTTGAGTGCAGAACAAGGAAGTGTTGCTATTCTGTCATATGCGAGGCTGAGCTAACATAGACTCTCCTAAAGTAAAGTACTTCCTACCCACAAACACTTGAAAATCCTAAAAAAGATTGGGAAAATGGGCAAAAAGTAAGTGTACTGCTAAACTTCAGAGAAGACCTTCATGTGCCAGAAACAAAAGGGACCTTGAAGTCAGCAGTAAGTAAGCTCCGAGCAAACATGGCAGTACAGGGGATATTTGGAGGGATACAGGGTCTCTGAACAGGAGGCTGAGGTTGGAATTGAAATTAAGTATTTGACTAGGGAATTAAGTCTCCTTAAAGTTGGGACCCCAGAAGGCTTGCCTCCTCTGGAAAGAATCTAGAAAAACTTCCTATGTGTGCTTTCAAGGACACTTTTTGTTGTTGTAAAGATAAATTAGAATATAGTTATGAAGATATTTTGAAATCTATGAAGAGCTATTAAATTCTGTCTAGAGTAAAATGAGAGAAAGGGCCATAAGAACCAAGCAGATAACATAAATGAATGAAGCTGTCTGGGTATAAGATACTTGTTTGGGGGAGGTGACTAGTGAAGATCATACAGAGATTTGGTGATTATATGCATCATTGTAAGGAACCAGTGCTACTTGGATATAGATAATTGTGACCATGTGGGGAATAGACCTAGTATTTAGTGTTCTACATATTCTGATTCTTCAAAATTATTTTCCCCATAACAATTTTAAATTAGGTGACTTAGAGAAAGAAAAAAAAGCAAAAGAAGAAGATTGGAGGTAAAGAAACCAGGAGGAAAGAACAAGAAAATTGTGAAAGATGTAGGCTTAATGATATTTTTTAATAAAAAAGAGAGGTGGTAGTTTTAACTGTTTATTAATTCACATGTTTTTAGAGTCAGAGTTCTAGAGGGTAGAGACAGATTTAAGTAATAACACTCCTATAATACAACTAGCTTATGTTAAAACATGTACTAATAAGTGCCATGCACCCTGCTAGGTATCTTATGTAACCTGTGGAGATCTAGAAAAACTCAATTGGAGATGTGAAGGATGAATAGAGGAGGAGTACTAGTGAAGAGTACAGAAAAGTTGCAAAAATAGTACCAAGAAATTCTTTGTATATCTTTTGCCCAGATTCACTAATTTTTAACTTTTTGCCTTTATACGTATATTATCTATATACATGATACATTTGTAATACATATTTATTTTTCCTGCGTTTTTTAAGAGCATGTTACAAAAATGATGCCCCTTTAGGCATTGATACTTCAGTATATATTTTCTAAGAGCAAAGGTACTCCTTTACAGAAGCCATGTATAGTTATTAAATTCAGGAAAATTTACATTGATATAATACTTTAATCTTTAGTCATTATTCCAGTTTAGCCAATCGTCCTAATCATTTTTCAGTACAGGGTCCAGTCTAAAATCACATACTGCATTTGGCTGTCATGTCTCTTTAATTTTCTTTAATCTGGAACACTTCCTCTTTGTTTTTATGACATTAGCATTTTGAAGATGATAGGCTAGTTATTTTACAGAATATATTTCTCAGTTTGGGCTTGTCTTATGTTCACTTATGATTAGATCTAAGTTATGCATTGCCTACCATATGCACCTCTGGCTGGAGTACTGTGTAAGTGGTGATACATCTTTCTCAAAGGTATATCTGGAGGCTCATGTTGTCTTCCTGTCCCAATGATGATGTTGTGATCATCAGGACAAGGTGGTATCTGGTTTTTCAACTAGTTTCAGATTTATCTGTTACACTAAAAAGCAATTTCTGAGAAGTTACCTTGAGACTGTGCAAGTTTCTACTCATCAGACTCTCCTTAGATTTAGCATGTCTTGATGATTCTTGCCCAAATCAGTATTTTCTATAATGATTGCAAAATGGTAATTTTCTAACACTACTCTCCTGGTCACATTAATCATTTGGCATTCAGAGCCCTATCAGAGCCCTCCCCTGTCTTTCTGCCTGTCTATCTACCTACCTGCTTATCGTCAGCATGGACTCAAGGATTCCTATTTTATTTACTGGATAATAACCTTCTTTTTTTTTTTTTTTTAAAGATTTTATTTATTTATTTGACAGAGAGAGACACAGCAAGAGAGGGAACATAAGCAGGGAGAGTGGGAGAGGGAGAAGCAGGCTTCCTGCCGAGCAGAGAGCCCAATGCGGGGCTCGATCCCAGGACCCTGGGATCATGACCCGAGCTGAAGGCAGACGCTTAACGACTGAGCCACCCAGGCGCCCCGGATAATAACCTTCTTATGGTCTGTTTTGATGCTCAGGTCAGATGTGGCCAATGAAAGCTTCCTCAGGTTGGCTCCTGTGTTCTGTTGTGGTTTTTTCTCCTGTTCTTTTGACATGCCCCCATTTTTACTTTTCCTTCCTTCCTTTCCAAGTATTTTGCTTTTTGGCATAGCAAGATAGTTTAGGTTCATCTTTTATTTTCCTGTTCCTAGAATCTGCCATTTCTTTTTTTTTTTTTTTTTTTAAGATTTTATTTATTTATTTGAGAGAGGGGGAGAAGCAGGCTTCCCACTAAGCAGGGAGCTTGATGTGGAGCTCCATCCTAGGACTCTGGGATCATTCCCTGAGCTGAAGGTAGACACCTAACTGACTGAACCACCCAGGTACCCCTAGAATCTGCCATTTCTGAAAGGACTCTCAGTTCATGTAAGTGTGGAATAGTACATAGCTATCAGGATCTGGGCTCTATGTGATTATAAATTTAACACTTCAAAGCGGCTATTTTTACATTAGTTGATAAATAGCAAATCAGAAGATACGCTGCCATAAATACAAAAAGATATATGCAAAGGCCATCTTTTTGTATCACTGTGGTATCACAGGAATGGAAGCAAAGCATGTTCATCATTGAGGGACAAGTTGAAACTGTGATGTATCTACAAAATGGAGTATGTGCAGTTGCATAAAGGAAGGGGGAACATATCTACTGCTGTGGGAATGATCTCCAGAATACTATATATATATAAAAAAATATGTAATAGTGTAAATATGTTAATGATTATGAAAGAGGAGATATAAACGTATATTCTTACTCATAATTTGCTTATATTGAAAAAAGGGAAAATAAATTTAAAACTTTAAAAAAAGTATAGGGGAGAGAGGACATAATGTAGAGGAGATAAGGATGCGTAGTGGATTTTGACTAACTTCTGTAAACTCAGGTTGGACCCAAGTAAATAATAAAGCAAGATTAAATTGAGATGAATAAAAAGCAGTCTCTAAAATGAAAAAAAAAGCAAATGACCGTGAGGAAACCAAATTGGTGGCTATATAGAAATAAATTATTTCAGTTGACTTTAAAACTAATTTGCTTCTAGTAGTATTCCTGAAGGACAAAAAGAATTGTAAAGAAATCTTGACATTTAGTAATCATATTGTTAATAATATAGGTATTATTTTGGAACTATTACATATAATCTAAGATAGGCAGTAATTTTGTTAATGTCATTTGGAACCAAAAAACTCAACCCAAGTGATATTATAAAATAGAAATAAAAACCCTGCAAATTTAAATTGGAAATGCTAGTATAAATTCTTAATGTATTGTCTCTAAAAGTATTTATCCTAGGTCATTCCATTAAAAAGTCTTTTTTTTTTTTAAAGATATTATTTATTTGTCAGAGAGAGTGCGCGTGTGTGCACAAGAGGGGGAGTGGCAGGCAGAGGGAGAAGCAGGCTCCCCGCTGAGCAAGGAGTCTGATGTGGGACTCTATCCCAGGACCCTGGGATTATGACCTGAGCTGAAGGCAGACACTTAATTGACTGGGCCACCCAGGCGCCCCTAAAAACAAAAGTAAAAACAGCGACCAATCCTGTACTTAGAGGCTCACTTAGTACTCAGATTGTAATTTAAATTCTAATCTAAACAGAAGCAGGGCTTTTTGATGAAATGTCTGAGTTACATTCTGAAACAAGAAATATACAAGATGAGCCTGGTTCTTCTTGTCAGACCAGAAAGTGAGGAAGCTATCAAAGACTGAGTTCTTGTCAAAAGGACTCAGGAACTAATAAAGGGTTTCCTGTTGGCTAAAGATGGGACAATTTGAAAATCAACAATGATACAGTGGATTAAAATTCATCACATAATTCAAATCCATGAGTTCATGAGACATAAAAATTATTGGCCGACTTTGAAAGGATGCATTTAACTTTCAAAACTGACAAGGAAAAGAAATGAAAATGGCTTTCATGTATGAACTGTACCTTAAGGTTAACAAATATGAAAGTTTCTCATTATAAAAGTTTTCCACCTGTTAATGAAGAAATTATATAATGGGTAAATAAAGCAAGATACAGCACCATTTTACTGCCTCTAAATAAATAGGTGATAAAGCCATCATGATCAATAGCTGCTAAAAACATTAGATAGAGAGCTTATAGGGAACTGCAATGAACAGATAAGGCTGAAAATGCCATAACGTAACCTTAACCTCACTCAAAAAGAGACAACCAAACTTAAGTTTCTTCTGATAGAAGTCCACAACAACTGAAAAAATAGTCTTGCTAAGAAAAGCTGAATTTTAATCTGAGTCTCTTGATCCAAGAATTTACAAGAACTATAAAGGCCAGAAAAATATGTTAATACCACAGGGTTACAGTAAGTGAAATCTGAAAAAGCAGAAAAAACTACCTAATTTCTTTCACAAAATAAATTGCAAGAGGAAACAAAGAGGAAAAGGGAACTGTCAAATTAATGAAGGAGACTTAGAGAAAAACAAATACCATATGATTTCACTCATATGTGGAATTTAAGGAAATAAATGAACAAAGGATAAAAGGCAAACCAAGAAACAGAATTTTAACAGAGAACAAACTGATGGTTACCATAAGTGGGGTGGGTGTGGGGATCGGTTAAATAGGTGATGGGGATTAAGGAGTTGCACTTGTTGTGATGAGTACCTGGTGGGGATGTTTGGAAGTGTTGAATCTCTATATTGTACACTTGAAACTAATATCATGCTGTATGTTAAGTAACTGGAATTTAAATAAATAAGATGAAAGAGACTTAAAAAAATATAATTCAAGGGCAGTATGTGAACCTTATTTGGATTCCTATTCAGTCAGTCCAGGAAACGAAATCGTGTGACTTAATGTTTAATTTCATATTAAAATGATTTCATATTAAAATTCAGGAGTAAGTGGTACTTTAAAGATATGATACTGGTATTGTGGTATTTAAAAATAGTGTTGGTTTCTTTTTATTTGTAGTACTTAAGTATTTATGGATAAAATTTTAAAATGCCTGAGATTGTGTGTGTTTGGGAAGCTGGATTAGTTGAAACAAGGTTGGTAAGAGTTGATAATTATAAGGTGGGTTTTTAGATATATGGTAATTCATTATATTGCTCTTTTGTTTATATTTGAAGTTGAATATAAAAACAAGCCTGAAAAGAGACTTTAATTTGAATTGCTATTTTATTTTTTAAATGTATTCCTATTTAATTTACCCTCAGAAAACAATTTAATTTTATCAAAGTGCCCATCAACTTATGGCGGGTTTTGTTTTGTAAATTGAGAAAGGTAAGGAAAGGAATACAGTGTTTCTTTATTGTTAATGTGCTAGTGGGATTTAATATAATTAATAAGGGTAACTCTTAAGTAATCTCTTAAGTAACTTTGTTGTATAGAAGATCATTGTTATTGGTTTTTACCTAAATAAATAAAATGTTAGTTGGAGCTCAGCAATATTTCTTGTAGGCAGATTATATTTGTGAATTTTATACAAGAATTTGAAGCCATATATATCTTTGTTTATATGTACATCCATCCACCCATCAAAGATGCTCTTCATTTGGTGTTCATTATACAAAGGACAACAAGTAAAAATCCCAACACTCTAGAAACATATAGTAGAATATGAAAGGTAGGATACCAAAAACACCAAAGAAAACAATACTACAGTGTTCATTACATAGTGTACTCACAGCCAAGATAGTGGTATGTAATAGTGTTTTGGAAGTGCTGAGGAAGGATACCTAATTTAAGGTTGGATTGAGAATAATGGAGTTAGGAGAGAGTTTTGGAGAAATGCCTCTGAGATGAGGCTCAAGTAGGAATTACATAGTGGGGGAAAAAAAGAGAAGTACTTAAGCAAAAGCAGGAAGTGGAAAGAGAAACTGGCTCTCAGAATTCTAAGTAGTTTGCCATTGCTAGAACTAAGGATTTAAGTGGGAAACTGGCTGGAAATAGGCTGGCAAAGACAAATTCCTGAATGCCCTCATAGGTGTTTGCACTTTGTTATAGAAACACTGAAGACTTATAAAAGAAAGTTAGACCATGCCCAGATTTTTATTCTGGAAAGAGCATTTACAGCAGTGGGCTGAATTAATAAGGAGGTTTTTCAACAATTTTAGCTCAAAATTTTGTCTGAATATAGATTTTTTTTTCCTGAACCTGTGTGTTTTTCCTAAAATTTTTAGGATTTTCTTTTTAAAAAAATTATGTAAAACATTTACATGTTTTGAATCTGAGGACTCATTTCAAACCTTGTTCCCTCTACTCTTCCCTCTATCCCTCCTTCTGTAGAGAACCATTTTTTAAATTAATTGTTGGTGTATGCTGCCATTATTGCTATTTTTAAAATATAGGCAAGTTATGTATATTTTTCCCTTATACAAAAGAGGCATACTATAAAGATTGTTTTGTATCTTGTTTTTTTTGTTTTGTTTTTTACTTAACTATATTCTGGAGATTGTTCTGTGGCAGTATGTAAAATATTTCTTATTTAATCTTGTATATTCTTAATCTTACTAAGAACAGCTAAATAAAATACTTTATACTTCCAATACATAAGGTAAAGACATTCTATGATAGGTCTGTGCCATTAGAGTAGTCTAGATTCAGACTGTTTGCTTTAATCTCCAGCCAGAACTACGACAACCTAAAGAATATGAAGGGAAAGATTCCTCCTTTCCCTTAGAGTTTTGATTTATTAACAAAGACTTTTGACTAGCCATTCATCTGGAATGACTAATCAAGACATAATCAAGAATACAGGGATATGATAGCCCCCCCAAATTCAGTCATTCTTATCTACCTATTTTTCGAGTATCTGTTAAGCATCCTCACCTGTGTAAAGTTCTCTGTTTAGGTACTCTGGAAAAAAATAAATGATATCCTCAAAAAGCTTACAAGCAATTTTCCTTTTCTATCAGTCGCACTTTTTTCTTGGTTGTATATGCAGTGCTCCCCATTCACCTAGATCAGTTATCTTAAAAATAGCGCAGAACAACATTTATTGGTTGACATGACTATCTCTCCATACTGGGTTAGAGGTTTTGTTTTTTTTTTTTTTTAAAGATTTTTTTATTTTTTATTAGAGAGAGTACAAGCAGGGGGAGTGGCAGGCAGAGGGAGAGGGAGAAGCAGGCTCCCTGCTCAACAGGGAGCCCAATGTGGGGCTCGATCCCAGGACTCCGGGATCATGACCCGCGCCCAAGGCAGACGCTTAACCGTTTGAGCCACCCAGGCATCCCAGGTTAGAGGTTTTTTAATGGTAAGGATTTTGTATGCTCTTGGTCTTGCCCAGTGCCTAATACACAATACTGTCAGTGAAGTTTATTGAGTAAATGAAAGTGGATTAAAGGAGAAATAAAATTGGGTGCCTGGGTGGCTCAGTTGGTTAAGTGACTGCCTTCGGCTCAGGTCATGATCCTGGAGAACTGGGATCGAGTCCCACATCAGGCTCCCTGCTCAGCAGGGGGTCTGCTTCTCCCTCTGACCTTCCCCCCTCTCATGTGCTCTCTCTCTCTCTCATTCTGTCTCAAATAAATAAATAAAATCTTTAAAAAAAAAATAAAATTGTATGTCAGGAAAAATATCTTCTCTTAATATTCTTGCTGAAATTTCTCTGAAGGGACCGAAGTGAAATATGGTTAAGTGGGGTTTGTTTATTAGGAGGCACTGTGCTGTTTTTGGATCTCTGAACCATGTGACCAACAGTTAAAAATTGCGGCAGAAGTGATTGAGGGGTGCCTAGGTGGCTCATTTGGCTTTTGACTTTTGATTTTGGCTCAGGTCATGATCTCAGGGGCAAGAGATTGAGCCCCCAGTTGGGCTCCACGTTCAGCAGGGAGTCTGCTTAAAGATTTTCTTTCCCTTTTCCTCCGTTCCTCCTGTCACTTGCATGCACATGGTCTTTTTCTCTCTCTCTCTCTAAAATAAATAAATCTTTTAGAAAAGTGATCTTGGTATCATGGACTTTAAAAGGCAAATGTTCGCTGTTTCTGTGAATATTCTACTCGACTTTAAAAATATACATATGTTTGCATTTTAAGCATTTTAATTTATATCTAACTTTTGGAATCAGAAGTCTTCTTTCAAACTTTTATGTCTGTGTTTCCTTGTGAATACTAAACTCACTCTAGAAAAGGAAAAATTTTATAAATGAATTACTTTTAATAGTGCAGTCTATTTCCTTAGAGTAATACCTCCATCTGGTGGTATTTCTGAAAATTACAGCAGAGGACATGAAGCTTGAGTTTAGCTGTGTGTACATAAACTGCATTAACTGCTGTTTGTCAGAAAGCTAAGTGAAATTACATCAAAAGCTGAGTCAAATGTGTGTATAAAGAATTTAATGCCCCAGTTTTCAACAATTCAGATGTAAATACTATGTGAACAAATGACCTTGGGAATAATAGTAATTTACATAATCACCTGTTTAGGCCAGACCATTTCTAGGCTACTTTGGACTGAAAATTAGTAATGGGAAAAAAGGTGGTTTCTCAATGAACTGGTAATTGCTTTCACATGTGATATACAGAGGTTAGGAAGGATTGTGACAATTTACTATTATTTCAGATTTATTACTGTGGAACGTGATAGATTCAGTGATACTCTCAGCGGAGCTATTAGTAAATTGTGTGGGCTCAATCCTTAGGACCCCGGGATCATGACCTGAGCTAAAGGCAAACGCTTAACCAACTGAGCCACCCAGGCGCCCCTTTTCATAGCTTAATTTTAATAAATCACTTTTCCCCAGAATGGTAGAACACAGATATAATTTAAAGACAAGTAAAAACTACAATTTTTTTTCTACGTATGACTGGGAATTTTCAGCACATTAATCCTTTTCTTCACACAATTTCTACATTAGATTTCCTATAGTTAAATAGCCTTTTAAGGATAGCGACTATGGCTTCAATTTCTTGTTTTCCCAAGTTTCTAGCCCAGGATTCTGTGTTTGATAGATTTTGTTTCTTATTTTGGAGGAAGATTGTGATCTGATTGCTTATGTTTTCACCAAAACTGTACTAAATCTATCAAGTAAGTCATTTGTTATAGATTAACATTAATTCTTTTTTCTATTTGTTTGGCTATGGAATGTTGAAATGTGAAATAAACAAGGCTTAATGATCTGGGGATTTCTGCTGACTTTTAAGAAAAATTAAATTCCTAATAAATTTTGTTTGAAATCTGTTTATTTTCAAATTGTAGCCAGTCGGATGATGATTCTGGGTCAGCTTCAGGCTCAGGATCTGGTTCAAGTTCTGGAAGCAGTAGTGATGGAAGCAGTAGCCAGTCAGGTAGCAGTGACTCTGAATCTGGATCTGAATCGGGCAGTCAGTCAGAGTCTGAATCAGACACTTCCCGAGAAAACAAAGTCCAAGCAAAACCACCGAAAGTTGATGGAGCTGAGGTAATAAAGTATCCTGAAAGACAGATTTCTTGTACTACTACTTTGGGAAAATTTATAACATTGGTTTATAGCATTCTTAATCTAGCTTTTAGAAGACATTAATTTTAAACATTAAAATTTACTTTCTCAAACTTGGTAGTTAAATATCTGTGGACTTGATTGGCTTTGAGAAGAAGCAGTCAAGCAAGTACAAAACAAACACTTTCTGTTTTTGTTTTTGTTTTTAAAGATTTTATTTATTTATTTGACAGAGAGAGAGATAGCGAGAGCAGGAACACAAGCAGGGGGAGTGGGAGAGGGAGAAGCAGGCTTCCCGCCGAGCAGGGAGCCCGATGTGGGACTCGATCCCAGGACCCTGGGATCATGACCTGAGCCGAAGGCAGACGCTTAACGACTGAGCCACCCAGGCGCCCCAAACACTTTCTTTTTTTTTCTTTAAAGATTTTATTTATTTATTTGACAGAGAGAGACAGCGAGAGAGGGAACACAAGTAGGGGGAGTGGGAGAGGGAGAAGCAGGCTTCCCGCTGAGCCGGGAGCCCGATGCGGGGCTCGATCCCAGGACCCTGGGATCATGACCTGAGCCGAAGGCAGCCGCTTAACCGACTGAGCCACCCAGGGGCCCCCCAAACACTTTCTAAGGCAGAAACTGAGTTTCATAAATATTCATTGTCTCATGGATAAAAATTAAAGGCTTTGTGAGGTCTCTCTGTTAATCTTGAGTGTTTGATCTCTACTTTCAAGATCTTCAAAGGAGGTACTTTATTGCTAATAGCAGGAGAATCTAATAGAACTTGCTTCCTTGAAGATACTTGGTAGAGTAGGCTAAGGGTCATCTGTTTGAAAAAAGCTAGTACAAGATTTACTAAAACCTATCTGTACCTCATAATGGAATACAGTAGTGTTACTTCGAGTACCAGTCATGATGAGATCTTTGGGCCAGAATGTACATCAACACACAGCTTCTGACATGGAGAAAATCTTACTGTCTAATAAATAAATAAATAAAAATAAAAGTCAGTTGAACTGAAACTATACTTAGTGACATAGTTGATTTGCATTCTGACTTAAGCTCTTCATCTTCACCTCACATCAATTAAAAAACCAGGCAACCAGTTTTCAAGTAGCACTGGTGTCACATATTGTCACTTTGTTTTTTGAAAATAATATTCAACACCAAAGAATATATTGATTAATATTGTTTATGAAACTCAGCACACCATAAATTTTTTATATGCAACTAAAGCTCAGTTTTATTTTAATTGCCATAATATTGTATTACACGTAATGTGAGTACAGAAAAGTGTCTTAACTTAGTATTTGGAGGCAGTGATAATGCTGTCCAGTAAATTAACTTTTTTTCAGTTTTTTCAAGATTTCATCCTTCACTGGGTATATTTCTGTTGCAGTTTTGGAAATCTAGCCCTAGTATTCTGGCCGTTCAGAGATCTGCAATGCTCAAGAAGCAGCAGCAGCAGCAGCAGCAGCAGGCTTCATCTAATAGTGGATCAGAGGAGGTGAGTTTTCACTGAAAGTCGACATAATGCCCCTTTAACTGGGTGTAGGTATTTAAGAAATTATTACAAACAGTAAGTGTTTTGAAAGGATGAGGAAATAACTACATTTAAGTATATGTATCAAGAGCCTTCAAATATCAGTATGTTTTTATCCAATAATTCTACTTTTAGGGATTAATCCAAAATAAGCAACAGACGTGTGTACATTTGCTCATCACAGCAAAACTAGAAATAAACTGTGAATACTATGAAAATATACATAGACAAACGTGTCTATTAAATCAGTATAGATGAATAGCAAGTCACAACATCTTTTTAAAAGAATAGGCCATAGCTTTAAACAGTATAGTTCCTGTGCACACGTAAGTATACCAGCATGTGTGTTTGTGCAGAAGCATTCAGAAAGAACTATATCAAAAACTGTCTAATGGGGCAGAAAAATATTAAATCAAAATTTGAACATACAAATAATTACAATTCCTTTTTGAGGCCATACTGGGCAACAATAATGGTTTCTAGAGATGGTAGATTTGAAGGTGTTATACAAAATGCTGACATTGTGATACTTACCTGATGTCAGTGGCTATGTTACGAATTTGTAATAGAGATGTTACTAATTATGTGCTAATAGTATAAATATAACAACATGGGAACAAAGCTTTATAGTTAGCATTATTAGCAAAGTGAATGTCAAATAGTATGACAAGCAAAAATTTGATACCATGGTCAAATTCTAATCATTAATAACATTAGCTTTGTTTTTTTTCTTCTTTGTAGGATTCCTCCAGCAGTGAAGATTCTGATGACTCATCGAATGAGGTCAAAAGGAAAAAGCATAAAGAGTATGTCATGTTGTCCAACCGATCACTTTCATAGCAGGAATACCTTATTGATGTTGTGTTACTTTTTTTATGAAAAACTGTCAAAAGTAGACTTTTGTAAAGTCTTGGTTCATGGTATCTTATTAGGTTAATTAAACTATTAATCTTTAGCATTTATCTTTCTGTGAGGACTTGAGGTTTTTGTGCCACTTGTTTATCTTCTCTAACCCCTCTCTCCTATGTATTTTTAAACTCCAGAGATGTAGTTGGTCATAATATCAGAAAATCTTAATAACTTGGGAAAACTATGTGGAAGTGTAGGGACCAGTGGAATTTTGGGTATTTCTGTTAATTTATGTTAATAGCTATCTTACTGTTCATTTGCACATGAAATGCGCTTTCCCCGTAGAACTCATTTAGAAATTCAATATAATTTCCTAAACATCTTGACCCAGAAGGTGTTTAAGGGAACTTCAGATTCTCAGTTCAGTTATTTAGATGGTCTGAGTTTTTTTCTGTCTCATTTTGTCAAAAATATCATTCCATTGTCTTAGGTCTTATTTTTCTACTTGTCTTGGATATTCTGCAGTTTCACTTTGGTGTGTCTAGCTTTGGATTTGTTACTTATTTATTACACTTTATTCACTCATTTTATATATCTTTAATGTGAAGATTCCTATTTTCTGGACATTTTCTTATCCTATAAATTTCTCTGGTGGTACTACTATTAATATATATCAGTCATATTGGATTATATCTATTATATATACTAATGGATCATCCATCTTCATAAATCTTACTGTATCATGTTTTTTATCCCTTTATTTCTATGCTACCTTATGGCTAATTTCCTCAGATATGTCTTCTAGTTTATGAATTACATTTTCAACTACTATGTCTCATCAGCTCTATAAACTCTTCCACTGAGTTAGTAATTTGTAAACTTAGCAGAGGTGCAGCCAAATAATATTTTTAAAAAAATCTAGTGATTTGGGTGATGGGTGGGCTTGGTTAGATATAAAAATCATTATAATTTGTATTATAAAAAATACGAATTGGAGATACTTTTACATATTCTATCTACTGCTACTTCTAATGTGCAAACTCTAAAAAGATCTCAAGATAAAAAAGAAATTGCTTCTCATGTTTTTATCATAAACCAGATTTTAGCATATGTGCGTGCTTATGTAACTCTTGACATAGTTATAATTGACACAAGAGATACAGAGGAATGGAGTAGAAGCAGTAGCTGTGAGAGAGAGGGTATGGCGTATATATAAGAATCTAATACGTATCTTCCATTTGAAGTTTATATTATAGCAGAATATTAACATGTGCATTCATGCAGTAATTTTTCTCTACATGTGTATTAGAATTAAGTAGACCCCAAGTAGACTAAAAATAGCAATAAAGGTAAGGTAATCATTGACTGTTGCTTAAAATGGACTGATTTTTTTTAAATACATTTTTCTATACTGTATTTTAAGCTTCTTAATGAACATGTACAGTACTTTAAAAATCAGTTTTTAAACTGATGTGTGTATTTTTTTTAAAAATCACAGTCTCCAGAAAATTGAAGTGAAAGGGATTAGAATCTTTTTTTTTTTTTGAGATGGCAAGTATAATTCTACAAGATTTTCAAAATTAACCCTGTGATTCTTTAAATAGCATACTATGTTTTCATCCACAGTGCTAATCAGAGTAACAATTCCTTATTTGCCATTCATTGAGGTATAACTAAATGATTAACAAAACTCTGGCATTATAGCAGAAATCTGTGAAGAATATTTTCTAGCATTTTTTTTTACTCTACTCACATTTTAATGTGTTGGTGTGGGTAAAAGCAACAATTTTTTTTATAGTAACTGAAATGTAGTTCAGTTTGATTTTTTTTTTGTACTTTTACCAGAGATAAAATTTGCTATACAATGTAAGGATAAACATACTTTATATATTCTATGTACAGTGAAGATTGGCAAATGTCTGGGTCAGGATCTCCATCTCAATCTGGTTCAGATTCAGAATCTGAAGAAGAAAGAGATAAAAGCAGTTGTGATGAAACAGAATCTGATTATGAGCCAAAAAACAAAGTTAAAAGCAGAAAACCTCAAAATAGGTGAGTATAGTATGTTCTCAATTTGACACTGAAAATTGTTGGTTACAGAAGGTATTCTTTTTGTATATAGTGTCTTGGGTCTTGTTTTCTATGCTAGTGTTTCTATAAAACACCTCTATCCCTTGGTCTTCCCTACCTAGATCTAAGGCAAAAAATGGGAAGAAAATTCTTGGACAAAAAAAGAGACAGATTGATTCATCTGAGGAGGAAGATGATGAAGAAGATTATGATAATGATAAAAGAAGTTCTCGTCGCCAAGCAACTGTCAATGTTAGCTATAAAGAAGATGAAGAAATGAAAACAGATTCTGATGATCTACTGGAAGTCTGTGGGGAGGATGTTCCTCAACCTGAGGAAGAGGAATTTGAAACAATAGAACGTTTTATGGATTGTCGGATTGGGAGAAAAGGAGGTATTTTCTTAAAAAACATATTTATTGTTTGGTTGTTTCAGTAATATTTACTAAAGTGAAGTATTTCTTGAAGTTATTTCCGTTTTGAAAGTGAAGAGGGTGGCTTTTCATCTGTTATACTTATTTGTTATAAAATATACTTTGTTTCGCCTGAGTTTTCTTCCCACAGAATAATCCACTTAACCTCACTTCATTGATTACAGATAATTAGAAAAATTTTTAATCTACGTATTTGAGCTTTTCAGTTGTCATGCCTAAATAATGGTTGTTATTTAGGTACTTTCAATTTCACAAATAGTTTGGTTATTTTTAAATGTTTTTTCTTTCATCTCAAATTAGTTATCTTCACATGCATTTTTTTGTTTTGTTTTATTGACATATGACATACAATGTATAAATTTAAGGTGAACAGCATGACTTACATATATTACAAAATGATTACCACAGTAAGTTTAGTTTATATTTATCCATCATCTCATATAGATAGAATAAGAAGAAGAAAAAGAGGAAAGTTTTTTTCCTTATGATAACTTTTAAAATCTACTCTCTGAGTAGCTTTCAAATATACTGCACAGCAGTGTTGACTATGGTCATTATGTTGTACGTTACCTCCCCAGTACTTATTTATCTTACACCTGGAAGTCTGTATACATCTACATTATTACCCCCCACACACATCTGCCAGCTGCCTCGGGTAACTACAGATCTGATTTCTTTTCCTATGAGCTTTTCCTTTGTTTGTTTTGGATTCCATATGTAAGTGAGGTCATATGGTATTTGTCCTTCTCTGTCTCACTTATTTCACTTAGTGTAATACCCTCAGTGTTCATCCACATTGTTGCAAATGGCAGGATTTCCTTCTTTTTGTGGCTAAATAGTATTCCATTATATATGTGAATCACATTTTCTTTATCTGTTGATGGGATACTTAGGTTGTTTCCATGTCTTGGCTGTTGTAAATAATTCTGCATTGAACACGAGGGTACACATATCTCCAACATAATTTTGGAGTTTTTAAAGGTGATTTTTCATCATTTTATTTCCAGTTATCAGGCATCCAGTCATCGGTTATTATAAATTACTGTATGATCTTAGGTGTGCCACTGTCTTTTGACTTCGTTTTTTCTAATTTTAAAACTGAGGGAATTAAATTAGATAATTTTTCCATTCTAAAATTTGGAGTTTCTTTTATGTATGTATAATACAATTTTCCTTAAATTCTTGTACCCTGATTCTTTACTTATTTAAAAGTACATATATTTTTCTCTTCATATTCTTGAATTTTTGAGTTGAAGGAAACAATCTTATAGCAGAATTACATGGAATGTATTGTGTTTTCTTTTTCAGCTACTGGTGCTACTACAACCATCTATGCAGTTGAAGCAGATGGTGACCCAAATGCAGGATTTGAAAAAAACAAGGAACCAGGCGAGATCCAATATTTAATTAAATGGAAAGGATGGTCCCATATTCACAATACTTGGGAGACAGAAGAAACCCTTAAGCAGCAGAATGTTAGAGGAATGAAAAAATTGGATAATTATAAGAAAAAAGATCAGGAAACAAAAAGATGGTAAATACGTTTTATATTACATTTAATTTTTTAACAGTTCAAAGATGATTACTAAGCTTTTTGTTAATAAGGAATACATAGTCAAGAGTCCAATAACCTAAGAGGAGCCCTGGGTGGCTCAGTCGGTTAAACATCTGCCTTCAGTTCAGGGCATCATCCCATAGTCCTTGGATCGAGCCCCACATCAGGCTCCCTGCTCAGAGGGGAGCCTGCTTCTCCCTCTCCCACTCCCCCTGCTTGTGTTCACTCTCTCGCGGTGTCTCTCTCTGTCAAATAAATAAACAAAATCTTTAAAAAAATAAAAGAGAATCCAATAACCTAAAATAACTATTTATACTCTTAAATTGTATTTGAAGGTAAAACTTTTTGGAAATAGCCATATCTAAACTTCTCCTTAATAATAGTCATGTAGAATGTCATCTCATAAATTATAAATTATACATTTTTTTAAATTGAAAATTAATGGTGCTTCACTTTATTTCTATTTCAGTTTCTTCATTATTCAGCTGACTCACATGATAAGTGGCAAATGGGAGATTTTGTGCTACAGATAGTATTTGGGGGAATGGTTATTTAGGGGAGATTTTGAAGTCTTATTTCTGGATTAATAATCTTTCAGGTTGAAAAATGCTTCTCCAGAAGATGTGGAATATTATAATTGCCAGCAAGAGCTCACAGATGATCTACATAAACAGTATCAAATAGTGGAACGAATAATTGGTTAGTAATAAATGATTCTCACTAAAGTTTTATCTTTCCATTTCGATCTGAGAAAAATTTAAATGTATTGCTTATACATCAAATACAGTAGTTTAGTCTTACTGTCATAGGGTATTGTAAACCAGATGACTAATTTTTGCTTGTGTAGTTTTTTTTTACCAAACATTAGTCCTTGGATAAGATTCAATGTGAAAATAAATAAATAAATATCTGATTTATCTCACAGCTCATTCCAATCAGAAGTCAGCAGCTGGTTATCCTGATTATTATTGCAAATGGCAGGGCCTTCCATACTCAGAGTGCAGCTGGGAGGATGGAGCTCTAATTTCCAAAAAGTTTCAAGCATGCATAGATGAGTATTTTAGCAGGAATCAGTCAAAAACCACTCCTTTTAAAGACTGCAAAGTGAGTATTGTTGGAAATTTTTAATTAATGAAAATAGTATTTACACATCATAAATACTACAAGCCCAAATAGAGAGTTGGATCTTGATTTCAGGTAGACTAAGAGAGAGAACTGCTTGGTTGATAGGTCTTAGGGGAGAAGGTGTTCCGGTGATTGCCATGCGGTCTTAATGTGGTGCTGTCTTTTAGCCTTGGTAAGTGGAACTGTCAGGAAGATGATAAATTGGTGGTTGTAGTTGTGAGGAGTGTCTTGGGGAGAACAAATAGGGGAAATTACCTGGAAAATAGATATATATGCTTGCTTTAAAAGGTAGTGAATATTTTCTTTGAAGGTAGGAAAGAAAAGAGGGATGTACCCATAAGAAAAGAAATGGTACTTAGGACTACCTTGCCTAATATAAGATCTTTTTACTTAGAGACATTATCAGCAGTAGTTTTGAGGGTCTATGTACTATTAGAATTTGTTTTCTTACTATAAGACTGAATTAAACTGATAATGGTAATTTAGAAATCAGAAAGTTAAGCCAGTTGTATGGTTTATTTCTAGGTCAGGGCTGCACTAGCAGTTAAATGAATGAATTTAACATAGCTCTTGCTTCTGAACTGTGTAAGACTCAAGTATTTCAGCAGGAACTTACTTATTTCTATCATTTTTTGTCCAAAAAAGAGGGCAAAATATTTCACTGTACGATGTTGTTACAGTAAGAGAAAACAGTCTTCTTTGAATGAATCCTGAGATATATTTTGAGTCATGGAATTTCTGAGCTTGAAAATTTGAGATAAAATTTCAAAATTTATGGTAAAATCTGAGATTTTGATCTTTTAAGATTCTCACATTTGATAGTTCTTCTTATTACATTTATTTCTACTAAAGGTATTAAAACAAAGGCCAAGATTTGTAGCCCTAAAGAAGCAGCCATCCTATATTGGAGGACATGAGAGTTTAGAATTAAGAGATTATCAACTGAATGGTTTAAATTGGCTTGCTCACTCTTGGTGCAAGTGAGTATATTTTGAATTGTCTGTTTAATTTGAGGGCATACTAATTTTACAAATACAGGATTTGGAAAAGATTTCCACCAATATCAAGGATGAAGACTGGTATTTATATGCAGGCTTTTGAATTTCCTTAGTATATAGTAATATTTATTACATACTAAGAAGAAAATCCAGGGGAGTTTGAGTTTAACCTTAATTGCTGCACTACTTCATATTACTGTTACTCTTTAAGCTTCCTTTGGACTAAAATGATAAACTTTGTCTACTTTTTTTATACTATTACAGAGGCCTTTACATTTATTATTTATAGCTAATAAAAGTGGTATATTGTTTGTATACCTTTCAGATTAATTTTAACTTTAAATTTGTATATGGGTTATGTAAAAAGGTTTCTTTATAAATTTGAATCTATTGCATACATAATTGTTGTTTTTAATTTTGTAGAGGAAATAGTTGCATACTTGCTGATGAAATGGGCCTTGGAAAAACAATACAGACGATCTCATTTCTGAACTATTTATTTCATGAACATCAATTATATGGACCTTTTCTGTTAGTAGTACCACTTTCCACTCTTACTTCCTGGCAAAGGGAAATTCAGACATGGGCTTCTCAAATGAATGCTGTGGTTTATTTAGGTGACATTAACAGCAGAAATATGGTAAGTTGTTTCTCCACACATTTAAAAATCTAGACATACTTGTCTTTATAGTCTTAGTTTCTAGTATAAAACTTGCCACAGAGTACTCAATACATATTTAATTGGCTGTAATAAAAGGCAGTTTTCATCTGAGTGTTACTTTATGTAATATATATTTTTTCTAAGTTCTTATGGAGAATTTCAAATATACATGAAAACAGAAGACTATAATAAACCTCTGTGTGCCCATCTCCAGCTTCACAGTTCTAATGCTTTGCTGGTTTTGTTTCATCTGTACCTCTACAGAGTGCTTTCCTCCCAAATACTGTGAAGCAGACCCAGACATCATATTTCATCCATAAATGCTATGTTATAAATGAATTAATCACTTATGTTTTGTTAAATATGAACTTCCTTCAGTAGAAAGTGTGTATTTAAAAATGTGTCTGCTTTATTTTTATAGGTTTTGGTATGCTGTGGTATTTATATTTTATTTATAAGTAAGATGAGTGTAGCTTGTTGGACTGTGTTAAGAATTAAAATGATTTTATTATATAAACATAGATTTTTTGTGTATTTTGGAGGGATTTTTTTTTAGATATTCAAATAAAAGTATACTTTTCTTAATGTTTGTCTTAAAATTATCTTTAAAATTTCTTGATAGATAAGAACTCATGAATGGATGCATCCCCAGACCAAACGGTTAAAATTTAATATACTTTTAACAACTTACGAAATTTTATTGAAGGATAAGGTGTGTATTACCTATGCTTTTCTGTTTGGTGTATATCCATTTTTCCTTTACCATATATTGTGGATAGGGTGAGAAGATAAATCATGGATCAGCAAACTACATCCTGAGGGTCAAATCTGGCTTGTTTTTTATGACTTTTGAACTAAGAATGGTCTTTACATTTTTAGATGGTGTAAAAACAAAGAGTATGTGACAGACCATCACACATTTGTCTGCAAGAAGCTAAAATACTTACCATCTGGGTCTTTACAGGAAAAGTTTGCCAACTATTGACTTATATAAAGCTAGTTTGGTATAGTGTGTTGATTTGTAAGATCTTTAAAGAGGAGGAAAGTACCTAAAAGAATTAAGCTACCCCTGGGTGAAGCACTAAGCTAAATGCTTTATAGATGTTGTTTATTTAGTTCTTTATAGTTCATATCTCAAGTAATTCCCATCTATTTTATAAGATATTGCTATTTCTGCTTTATTGGAAAGAAAAATCCAGTGTCAAAAGAGGTTAATGTTCTTGTCTCCTAGGTCATACAACCATTAAATAGCAGAATGAGGCCTGTCTCTGTTTTAAGTCAGAGACCCACATTTATATATTAGAGATCCACAGTTCATAAAAATCATATGGTGAATTATTTCTACACTTGGAATAAGACGCTTCCAAATTTATATCATATTTTCTCTAAATTGACATTAGAGGCTTCTGCTGGCCTTAAGCTAAAAATCTGTGAAAAATTTTAAATACTATTTTAATGATACTGTTGTATTTCTTTTTCCTTTTTTTGAATGTGTAAGCTAGTAAAAATTTTCATTTGCTTTTCTCTGTTTTCCAGTGGGTGAATTAGTCATGCAAGGAGCTTTGTTTTGCATGTTGAGTTACTTTATTTGAGGATTTCAATAAATCTTGAAATAATATATAATTTTTATTTGAAAAAAGACAAGTTTGCTTTTAATTTTACTTTGCCTCGGTTTATTAATTTGAATTTAATTTTTCTCTTAAAACATTAACTGTGTTTTTCTGTTCATTTTAAGGCATTCCTTGGAGGTCTGAATTGGGCATTTATAGGTGTAGATGAAGCACATCGATTAAAGAATGATGACTCTCTCCTGTATAAAACTTTAATAGACTTTAAGTCCAATCACCGTCTCCTTATTACTGGAACTCCTCTACAAAACTCCCTCAAAGAGCTCTGGTCTTTGCTACATTTCATTATGCCAGAAAAGTAAGATAAATTAGGATATACAGTTTTAATATTAGTTTCATATGTTAAGCTTAGCAGGAAAATAATTAGTGTAGGTAGTAAGGTCCGTAGAAGTTTTATTGTCCTAGAACATTAGACCACAGATTTTTAAGAAGGAAAATAAAAAAAGGAAATGGGATGCAACATTTCGTATTTCTAATATTTTAATTTTTCAGTTTTGTAAAGAAGTTTGAGTCATGTGTAATAAATTAAACAGTTGATTTTGCCCTTGTTCAAAATAATATTCATTTGAAAAACTGAAACAGTATCCTTCTTAGTATTTAATAGTAGCAATAACTACAATAATAAGGTCCTGGTAATCCCTTTTGAGGGAAACTAGACTAGATAAGGGTCATATAACTTGTTCAAGATGACAAACATTTTTTTTCAATAGATTCAGAATTTTAAAATTATATTCTTTGAGAAATATTTTAGTGATAATTCTGTATTTGAAAATACTTTAATTTTATTTAACATCTTTAGCTCAAAGAGAATCATAATTTTTGTAAAACAACTTATGTTTCACCTTTATATATATATAGGACATTTCTTGGGAAGGATAGTTCTTAGAAGTGACTAATATTAGCAGATCTTTTTTCCTGAAAGTCTATGTTTTGTTTATATATAACTACTCTCAAAAAACTCATATGCAATATGACTTTTTTCAGTGGTTCTTCCATTTTCTTAAACTTCTAAGGTTTTCTTCCTGGGAAGATTTTGAAGAAGAACATGGAAAAGGCAGAGAATATGGTTATGCAAGCCTCCACAAGGAGCTTGAGCCGTTTCTGTTACGCAGAGTTAAAAAAGATGTGGAAAAATCTCTTCCTGCCAAGGTTGAACAGATTTTAAGAATGGAAATGAGTGCTTTACAGAAACAGTATTACAAGTAAGCTGTAAACAGACCACATGTTCTGGATGTTTAATTCTAAATAACCCTCTGTAACGTCTCATCGAGGTGTCCCCCCACCCCACAATAGGTTTTTAGAGCAATAACAATTCTTGAATTTTAGAATAGGCTTATTCTATGGGTCTTGAAGCGAAGAGATATTGAATGGCATGTTCAAGATCATGGGTGACCTAAGACTTAATTGTGTTTGTCTATTTTATGCTCTGTTACCATATAGAGAGTTCTGTTAAGTGTTAATACTAAAGTGTTAGTGATACTAAGGCATTATTTCGTAGTTATGATAATTATATAATTGACAGAGGTAGAGGCCAGAAAAAGAAACTTAAAATTTTAGGCCCCCTGTTGAAGAATATTAATCATACTTTAAATTTATATGTAAGATCTATACAGTACTACTTCAAAGAATCAAAAGGTAGTATTTGTCCTAATAGTTATTTAAACATTTAATTGCATAAAATGCACTGCTACATGCATTTAGATTCTCAGAAACTTACTTTATGGTAACATCTGTAAAGTGCCATACATTAAAAGAAAATACATTTATTGCATGAATTTTAGGTTTGTATTGTGGAAAATTTCAAACATGTACAAAAAGAGGATGACATAATAAATTTCCAACACTTGGCTTTGTTTTCAACTCATAGCCAGTCTTATTTTATCTCTAGCCATTCCCACTTGCCCCACCTCCTATCATTTTGAGGCAAATCAGAGATAAAATTGTTTCAAGTCCCTTCCAAGATTAACCTTATAAAAAAGAAGAAAATAAAAGATGGTAGAAGACAAAGTATATTGTGGTGAGAGGAAATGTTACATAGTGATAAAATAACCACCTGTAATTTTTCTACAAGTTGCATATGTATTGTTTAATTGTAATTTAGAGAAGGCAGTGTGGGTAAACCAGGTATGCTCATGAGGTTTCTTATAGGTCTGTTTTGGTTGCCTAATGTAGTAAAATTTGTAGGAAGGTTAATATAGATGATAGCTGACCCATTTTTGAAGTAACTTTGGGGTAAAAATGATTAATACACTACACTCACTATGTTACATTAAGCCTTTACTGTATATAGCACAGATAACAAGTTATGTGTTGTGTTCTCATTAATTTTATGAATGAAGTTCATTAGTCTTGTGAATGAGGTTTGGTCCATTGTATTATCCAGTTGTAAACTTCATAATGGTGCAATTTTGCTTTGGTGCTTGATTGTTTTTTCATGATTTTAGAATTCATCCTGGTAAGTATTCTGCTAAAGCTCATTTTTATGTTATTTTTTTTTTTCTTTAAACAGATGGATATTAACTAGGAATTACAAAGCCCTCAGCAAAGGTTCCAAGGGCAGTACCTCAGGCTTTTTGAACATTATGATGGAGCTAAAGAAATGTTGTAACCATTGCTACCTCATTAAACCACCAGATAATAATGAATTCTATAATAAACAGGAGGCCTTACAAGTAAGGATTTTAAAATATTGTTACTTTATAGTAAAACAAAATTCTGGGAATGCTTATTGCAGTTATAACTAAAAATGCCACGAGGCTTTAATAATTGGTTAGAATTTCTCTTTGGTTATGGTATAATTAAATAATGGGGTTTTTTTTAGTCTTTAAAAAAGGCTTCAAAATTATAATTTATCCAATTAATTATTTTGATCATTTTTCTAAAAATGGATTTGTATGGACTACCAAGATTTATCCAGCAGAAATCCCTTATGTTCTTAATTGACAAAAATTCACATCAGTGAATGTGCTAATTTGTGATATGGCAAATGGTAGGCTTGAGAAAGACATCTTGACCTCAGGTTTTACCATTCCTATCACTTCTGGAAGACAAATGGAAAGTATGAAGAAGGCACAACTGCCATCCAGTCATAGTAGTGCTTTAAAGTGCTAGGTTCAGTGACTGATATGTATAAATTAAAATAGGTTTTCTTACTGTTTTAAAACCTTTAGTTGCTGCTGCTTTCAGTATATTATTTTTCAAAGATTTTTGGAGAAGTAGTGTAATAACTAGCAAATAAAGTGAAACTGCTCCCCCCATCCCCTTACTCCAAAACATGACAAAAACCTAGGTGCTAAATGGCAAGGAAAATCTTAGCTGGCATAGATTAAAGTGATCCTAGAAAGTCCTAGAAAATTTTGAAAACTGAAACTGTTTTCCAACATTATAAAAACATAACATTTTGATTTTAAATATAAATTAAAGAAGATGAAGTATTAAGTGGAGTATTTGTTTTGTTTGATTCTTTTCACATGCTCTAACAGTTGTAATTTATTGTTTCCTAGCACTTAATCCGTAGTAGCGGAAAATTGATTCTTCTTGACAAACTGTTAATTCGCCTAAGAGAACGAGGCAATAGAGTTCTTATTTTTTCTCAAATGGTGCGGATGTTAGATATACTTGCAGAATATTTGAAATACCGTCAATTCCCCTTTCAAGTAAGCATTTCATTTTTTTTTTGTTGACTTAAATTTCATCTGATTCTTGAGCGTGTTCTACAAAATTACCTTTGAAATTCTTCTGTATAGATTTTTATATAAACTGTACTTTTAAGATAATGTATCTTTTAAAAATTTATAAAAATTTAAAAAATCTGTTTATCATTATTCCTTTTTTTCTTCTTCACCTTATATTTAGCAGCAAAGCAATTTTTCTTTTCTCTAATTTTTATTTTAATTCTGTACTTCTCTTCTGTGCTCAAATCTAAATGGGCAGCTTTATGTATTAGGCTTTAGTTTGAGGAAGGGAAAGAGAGAGCAGTCCTTGTGAATGTTACCAGGACTGTTACACATTCTGAAGAATCATGTTCTCACAGTTATTCTAATACATAGCTTGCTGTATAAAATGATAGATGACTCCAAGGACGGTACTAAAGACCAGAATGGTCTTATATTCCATCTATTCAGTATTTATTTTGAAATCCATTCAGGGTAATTAAAGCTAATATGAATGAGTGTTTAATGTTAAGAGACAGGTGCTAGTCTCAGTACTTTCTAATAATTTAATCCTTATTTAATCCTTTTATGAACAGTGCCTAGAACCTAGTGAACACTCATACAACTAGTAAATGATATATATTTAGTGCAGGATATAAAATAGAAGCAGAATTATAAAGATGAATCTCAACAGACATAATCCCTGCTCTGTTGGAGTTTACATCATAATGTGGAAGATAGACATTAAGCAGGTAATTACAAATAAAAATAACATTACAACTCTGGTAATGTCTGCTTTGAAGGACAGGTTTTTGGTGATATGAACATGATTGAGAAATATATAGTCATTCACTCTAGGGGAAAAGTATGGAAAAAGTTATCATTTGATTTTCTTAACAGCTTTATTCAGATGTAATTTCTTTCCCATGCAATTCCTCCATTTAAAGTGTACAATTAAGTGATTTTTTAATATATGCACAGAGTTGGGCAGCCATCAACACAATCTTAGAATGTTTTCATCCCCTCAAAAAGAAACTGTACCCTTTAGCTATCACCGTGTTTCTCCATATCACCCCTCTGTCCCCACCCTAACCCTCTGTTGGTTGTTTTTAGACAAACTATTACGTGTACATGGTCAAACAAATAGTAAAGAAGTGCTTATTAGCAATTCTATGCCTCTAATCCCTTCTCATTCCCAGATTAATTCCCAGAGAAAATTATTTTTACCACTCTTCTGATTTAGGTCATACTTCAATAAATGGTATACCCACTGTTTTTAAAAGTCTTTACTAATTGTAATTGTTAATGAAAAAGAAACAAATAGCACTATTTAAGTTTCTTTTTTTTTTTTATTTTGGACATCAGCTAATATTTAGTAAGGATTCCGTATATATCCAACACTGAGCTAAGTGTTTTACTGTGTTCTCTCACGGAGTGCTCTGAATTTTGTGAAGGAAGTACTACTATTATGTTCATTCCCTGAGAAAGAAACAAACAAGGTGAAAAGTCAAGATCACTTGCCCAGGCACTCATGAATACTGAAGACACTCAAATGCAGGCTATTTGACTAGAACCCATGGTTCCCCAAATCAGTGACTTTCAGACTTAAGGGCTTTTGCTGGACCCCTTTCATTCTCTCTCTCTCTTTCTTTAAATTTTTTTTTTAAAGATTTTATTTATTTGAGAGAGAGAGAGCAAACATGAGCAGGGAGGAGGGACAGAGGGAGAGAGAGAAGCAGACTCCCCTCTTGAGTGGGGGCCCGACATGGGGCTTAATCCCAGTACCCTGAGATCATGACCTGAGCCAAAGGCAGACACTAAACCAACTGAGCCCCTGGACCCCTTTCTCAGAGTTTCTGATTCAGTAGATCTGGGATGGGGCTCAAAAATTTGCATTTCTAAGTTCTCAGGTGACACTGATGGCTGTTGGTCCAGTAACCACACTGGACTTAATCAGCATTTATAAAACTGTGGTCTGTAACCTATTAATGGATCTGGGAATCATTTCAATGAGTTGTACCAACATTTTGAAAAAATGAAATAGATTTTAATATATGAGAGTATATCATGGTACATTGTGTCATGTAACTTGCTTCGGGTATACAGCTGTGTACACATTCATGTGTAAAATGTATTTCTTACAGTGAGACTCAGGCAGAATGATAGCCATTGTCATTACTTACTGTTATTATCTGGGGAAATAGTTTTAGTGGTTAAGAACACAGACTTGAGAGACAGAATGCCTGGGTATTGTCTTCTTGCTTCTTAAGTGCCTTTTACTCTTACGGCCTTAGCAAAAGCAATACTGCCTTTTCATACTTAATTTCATTGTTGATTTATTATCTTTTTTAAATATTTGAATCTGTTATATGCAGTATTTTAATGTGTTTTATTCTAGAGATTAGATGGATCAATAAAAGGGGAACTGAGAAAACAAGCTCTAGATCATTTTAATGCTGAAGGATCAGAGGTATGAATGCTTTTAAAATTGTAAATTAATCATTTTAGTTGAATGTGCTTTTTTTAAGAAATCTTATTGTTACCCAGTTTTTCTTTGTAAGTGAGGTTTTAAAATCAATATTCTATGTTAAATCTGAAGAATTTTACCCTTTCTTAATCAATACTATTTCAGCATAGGAGAGTTAATTTGATTCAAAATAAATTAGCCCACTTTCATTTACAAATTTTTAAATTTGATATATATTATTCCCATGTATATTTGTATTTAGGAGTCTTGTTGATTGGTTTTGCTAGAGGTTTTTGTATTTTATTTTTTAAAACTGCCCTTTACTTTTATTGGTAAAATACTTTTAAATTCAAAAAATCAGTTGTAAAATTCTCTAATTATTCACAGTCACAGTTAAGACGAATTTAAAATTGAGCCTGTTTATAATTCCTTACAGGATTTCTGCTTTTTGCTTTCCACAAGAGCTGGAGGCCTGGGAATTAATTTAGCCTCTGCTGACACTGTTGTTATATTTGATTCTGATTGGAATCCACAAAATGATCTTCAGGCACAGGCTAGAGCTCATCGAATTGGGCAGAAGAAACAGGTATTTTTTTTTCTTTTATTTTACTTTTAGATTCTTTTTTTATGATCATCAGTGTTTGGAAGTGATTTTGGTTTATCTTCTGGGTCAGATCATTGGAAC
Source organism: Neomonachus schauinslandi (assembly GCF_002201575.2). Taxonomy (NCBI): domain Eukaryota; kingdom Metazoa; phylum Chordata; class Mammalia; order Carnivora; family Phocidae; genus Neomonachus; species Neomonachus schauinslandi. The sequence continues at coordinate 73,724,164 of NC_058409.1, read as the reverse complement.
ACAGTCATGTTGCTCTTTAACAGGTAAAGTACTCAGGAACTCAGATTTACCAAAATCACCTGGAAGGTTTGGCAGAATTGAATACCCGAGCGGGGAGGGGTTGGGGAGTGGATGGAGGGCGCCCGGGCGGCACTCTGGGGCTGGCACGGCAGGCACCGCGCATCGCATACACACACAGCTGTCAGACCTGGATTTCAGAGACCTAACAGCTGCAAGGCCTGCCATAATAGGATTATGCATTCTCTTTTAATCATACATTCTGTTTACAGCTGTAGAGTACCAATGTTTTTCATTCAAAACATAAGCATTAAAATGTCTTTATTTTAACTATGATTATGGTTAGGATATTGCTACCTTTTTGTTAACCTGTATCTTATTAATCCATTTGCCTGTAAGGTTCTTTATGCAAAAAAGCCATTCTGATTTTATAGTTTTTGTACAGCTATCTGACACCGTTGTAATAGGCCTTGAGAAAAACTGTATGTCATCATTCTGATGCCTTGGTCCTTGTATTTTAATTCATTTACCTCCATCTAGAGTAGTGCTTCTCAAACTTCTCCAAAGCAAGAGATACGAACAAATAGCACAGAAAGATCACGTTTATATTACCTTTTTAAGAATCATGTTTTCTACTGAAAAATATGTCTATAATTTTAATTGAAAAAAAATATTTTGCCCAAATAATTCTCATAAAACTCTCATCAGAAATACATTATGCTTCTTTCTGTAATTTTTATACTCTGGAAGAACATTGCATACCCCTAAGTGTGATAGCTTGTATTTACAGTAGTGGTTCTTAACATCGTCAGACCCAGAGACCCCTTTTTACAACAGCTATTTTTAGCACCCCCTTTTCCTTGAATTGAATACATGAATTTGAAAATAATTTGAATGCCCTAATAGCAATTTAGGTAAAAAACAAACTCTTTTTAAAAAATAGGTATTTTAATATATAGGACTACACTGGAATATAAAGAACAAATTTAGAGTTGGGAAAATTAGAGCAGGACTCATTCTCCATAGAAAGTACAAAGGAAGGAAAGATCGGGTATATTGGTGCATAAGACAATAGAAATTAGCATTGAAATTAGATAACAACACTGACTTACACATTATAAAGAGAAGCAAACTTGAAGTAGGGATAATAACAATAACATGCCAAGATAAATTATAGACTGTCAGAGAGGAGAGGGTGAGGAAATAAGATAATCTCACAGTGAGCTGGGCCTAATGTATATGTGAATAGTCAAAATAGCCCTGTTTTATGAATGAGATAGGGAGTAGCGGTTAATTGCACTAAACCCTCCTATATTGAAATCCTCAATACATGGTTGGGCTCATATTCCATTTATACTACTTAAATACTTCTTAAAGGCCACCCCATTTTCTAATAGGTGATAGAAAGTAGAGGATACATTAGAAGAACCAGTTAGATAAAATACTATAGAAAGTTGCATGGTAGACCTCTAGGAAGAATATTTGAGTAAGATCGTAAAATAATGGTAACAGATTTCTTACTATTTTGTTACAAAACTTAAAAAATAAATGTGACATAAATATGACTATATTTTAAAATAAAAGTTATTTAATACATTATCATTTAATACATTTAAAATATATAAATATGAATACATATTTTTATTAATGATTATTGAGATATATTCTTTATTATTTCATTATTGGTGTATTAAGATTCCTATGCCTCATGTACTTGGCTGTTTTTTGCTTTTTAAGTTTTTATTTAAATTCTAGTTAACCTACAGTGTAATATTAGTTCCAGGTGTACATTATAGTGCTTCAACTCTTCCATACAACACTTGGTACTCATCACAATAGGTGTCCTCCTTAATCCTCATCACCTTTTTAACCACCCCCCCCTTCCCCAGGCTAACCATCAATTTGTTCTCTGTTGTTAGGAGTCTGTTTCTTGGTTTGCTTCTCTTTTTCCCCTATGATCATTTGTTTAGTATTCCACATATGTGTGAAATCATGCACGTACCTGTGGCTTTACTAGTATTTGGTTCTAAATCTGACACAAGGTATTTCATATCTCTTATTAAATATTTACGTGCAACAACTACAAAATGAGTATAGATGAGTAGTACAGATGAGTTTTATTGGTGACACTAATACTATACACATTTGGAAATAACTTTGACAGAGATTTAAATAAAAGGGTATCCAATTATCTACTGATTTATGCAATAGTTACAATGCTGAAAAAACTAGTATATGTTTTATAACTTCATTAAAACTCTTCATGTTTACCTTAAAATGGAGTTCAAATTTAGACTCAAAATAATTTAAAAAGGTTTTTAAAAATCATTTGTAAGACTTGAAAGACTGAGGATACTTTTTCTTTGTACCTGAATGTCCAGTTTAATGCAGAATGTCTGGTATCCCAGGTCCCTTTGCTCTTAAGTATTGGTAAACCCACCTAATGATTTCAAAAACTATAAAAATGTTCCCATAAATTTTCAAAATATCCCTATATGGTGGTACTGTTTGATATAGAACTGCTGCTGACCTTTGGGTATTTCAGATGAGCAAAATGAATCCTTTTTACTACATTTTATGTTTCATTATGCATATCTTTACAGGTGAATATTTATCGTCTAGTTACAAAGGGATCAGTTGAAGAGGATATACTTGAAAGGGCGAAAAAGAAGATGGTTTTGGATCACCTTGTGATTCAGAGAATGGACACAACTGGGAAGACAGTACTACATACAGGTTCTGCCCCCTCAAGGTAGTTACTTTTTTTTTTTTTTTTAAGATTTTTTCATGTGAGAGAGAGAACATGAGCCGGGGGCAGGGAGAGAAGAACAGAGGGAGAGAAAGCAGCAGACTTCCCTCTGAGCAGAGAGCCCGATGACACGGGGTTCTATCCCAGAACCCTGAGATCATGACCTCAGCCAAAGGCAGATGCTTAACCAACTGAGCCATCCAGGCGCCCTGGTAGTTACTTTAATATTTAAAAAAAAAAAAAAGTCATTTAGAATCATTCTGCACTCATTTTCGTGAAATCTTACATGCTATAAGCAGATCTTTGAGGTACCATATTTAGTATTGTAATTTTTTAAAGCACTGGATTAATTTTTAGTCAAAAGCATACATTTAGTACTGATTTTACCACTCAAGTTTTATAAATCTTGGGAGAAATTCCTTTAACTTCTAGGTTTCAAGTTCTTAACTTTTAAAATAAGTACACTTAAAATACTTAACATGTCTAACTCTGTCATATAAATTATATAAAGTTGACTGTGTCAATAATGAATAAAAGTGCAATGTAAATATTGTTAACTGTTAGTATTAAGCATTTTTATTTGTTTTTCTTGATTTAGTTCTACTCCTTTCAATAAAGAAGAATTATCAGCCATTTTAAAGTTTGGCGCTGAGGAGCTTTTTAAGGAACCTGAAGGAGAAGAACAAGAGCCCCAGGTAAAAAAAAAAAAAAAAAAAACTTGCCTCAAAATGTGCCATTTCTTTAAACTTGTAAGTATAAGGTGTATCTACTTCAAAATATGTTAAACTATACTTAAAGATTTCTTTCTAATTATAGGAAATGGATATAGATGAGATCTTGAAGAGGGCTGAAACTCATGAAAACGAACCAGGCCCTTTAACTGTAGGAGATGAATTGCTTTCCCAGTTCAAGGTAGATTTTTCTTTTTAATTTTTCTTTCAAATTATCTAAATAGAAAAAAAAATGATTTTTTGTCATTTTGCATTTTATTAATCTCTTTAAGCACAATCAAGATGATAATTTCTCAGTATTTTTGGCTTAAAATTTGCTATGGTGTATGAAAGTTTTTCTCTCTTATTCTGACAAACCAGTAGCAACTTGTTTTGAAAAGGACCAAATCATTTATGAATAGGTACATACAGTGGAATGAGGAAGGCTGTTATTAGCATCTAAAAAAGTGCTTAGCACATCCTCAAATATTTGGGTAAATGAGTGAACATGATCTCTAATGGAGATTTCTATGACAAAAGGCTTTTAGCCTTCTATATGTTGGAGCAGTTTTTGACATTAAGTTAAGCATTATCACACCTAAGAAAACTCAAGTTATTCAGTCCATGTAAGCAATGAGCTCCTTTTAGTACCTGTAAATACCCCTGGTTTGGTGAGGGGTAAAAGGTTGCAAGGAGTCCTAAAGCAGTGTAAGTCAGCCAACCTCACAGAGTAAGTTGTATGCCAGTGGTTTAGTGTAAAGAAGCAGGTTCCTCTGTAGCCATTTTCATGAACTGAGGGTTTTAAGGAGAGCAGTTCAGTTTGTCATTTGTTCATTCAACAAATATTTATTGAGCACCTGTAGTGTGCCATGCACAGGGACACAACAGTGAATAAAAATGTTTGTAATTTTAATGAATCTCTCTGGCTGCAATGTGGAGGATATACCATAATGGAGCAAGAATTAAAAGCAGGGAGATAAGTTAGAGGACTATTTCTTTAATCTTGAGGAGAAGTTAAGGTTTCTGGAACCTGTACTTAATCTGGGTATTGTCTGATTAACTCTACATGGTTACACTATTTGCTTTTAATTTGACTAATTGGCAGTTTGATAAGCTAAGTAAAGTAAATACAGATTACTTTTATAACAGTGAGTTAATTCTCCTAAACTGCTAGCTTTGGGCTTTCATCACAGTTAAATAATAGACACAGGGTGTCTGGGTGGCTCAGTCGGTTAAGCATCTGATCTTGGTTTCCGTTTAGGTCATGATTTCATGGGTCCTGGGATCGAGCCCCATGTAGGCCTCCACACTGAGCGGGGAGTCTGCTTGAAGATTCTTTCCCTCTGCCCTCTCCATGCATGCACGCGTGCATTCTCTCTCTCTCAAATAAATAAATCTTTAAAATAAATAAAGACATGAGAGAATGAACACTATTTGCAGTGTCATTTCTTAACACAGGATAAACACAGGTTTTTTTCACCCACTTTCTCTAAGTTTTAATGTGCCACTATTGGCAGTTAGGTTTAACGAATCCCTTCCATGTACCAGAGTCTTCATAGTTCCTTAAATGTATTATCTTATTTAATCTTCACAAAATTTAGTGAGCTCAGTCTATCCCTTTTTTTTTAAGATGAAGAAACTAGGAACCTCAGGTTATCTATGGACCCAGAGTTCTTTGTGTCTTGTCAGTAGCTTTTGTGTTACTTTTTATGATTATAAAAATAAGAATACTGGTTTATTCTACAGCACTTTGTAGTTAACGGACTGGTGTGGTATTTTCAGCGGAAGATGATTTAGCATGTTAGTATAAATTATTTTGTTGGTCTGTCAACTAATTTTGTTGAGCAGCAGGACAAAAGAGAATCATTCTTAGAAGTTTTTTGGTTTATTCTACTTTGACCTAATAAAAAATAATAAATAATAAAGAACTAATAAAGAACTTAGATAGTTTAGCAGTCATTTTTGGTTTAATCCATAGTCCTATTCATTATCCTGAGGATATTTAAGTTTTATTGCCTTATTCTGGTATGTCACGTCCTCTCTCCTAAAATGCAAAATGTAATTTAAGGATGAGTTTTTCTTTAATGCTTATTCTGTTAAAATTCTTGAATTTAAGGTTGCCAACTTTTCAAATATGGATGAGGATGACATTGAGTTGGAACCAGAAAGAAATTCAAAGAATTGGGAAGAAATAATTCCAGAAGATCAAAGAAGACGATTAGAAGAGGAAGAAAGACAAAAGGAACTTGAAGAAATTTATATGCTCCCAAGAATGAGAAACTGTGCAAAACAGGTGACTTTTTAATTTAAAAGATTATTGTTGTAAGGGTATTCATACCTGGACTATCTGGTTTTGTTTATAAAGCATACTGGTCCATTGTTTTCTTTTTTAGTGTTTTCAACTGATTTAATAATTCTTGCCTCATAAAATAAGTTGGAAAGTGTTCACCCCTCCTCTGCTTTTATGAAGAGTTTGTATAGAATTGGTATTCTTCATTAAATGTTTGGCACTATTTGTCAGGGAAACCATCTAGGCTTGGAGTTTTCTTTGTTAGAAACACTAATTTCTTTTATAAATATAGAACTATTCAGAATATTTCTTTCTTGAGTGAGTTTGGTAGTTTGTTTCTTTCAAGGAATTTGTCCATTTTATCTAAGTTGTTGAATTTATGGGCATAAAGTTATTCATAAAATCCCCCCAAAATCATCCCTGGTTTCATTTATTTTTCTGTTTGAGATTCGTTGATTTCTGCTCTTTATTACTCTTTGGCTTTGCTTTAATTTGCTCTACTTTTTTTTAAGTGTCTTAAGATATATTCTTAAGACAATTTAATCAAGACCTTCTTTTTATAATATTATTAGCGTTTAATGCTACAAGTTTCCCTCTAAGCACTGCCTTTTTTGAATCTTGTAAATTTTGATACCTGTTGTGTTTTCATTTTCATTCATTTCAGAGTATTTTCTAATTTGCCTGATGGACATACTCTTTGACCTGTAGGTATTTTTTTGTTGGTTTGTTTTTGTTCTTTTTTGTTGTTAGGAAGTGTGTTTAATTTCCAAATATTTGGGAGATACTCTGATTATTTTTGTTAGTTGATTTCTATTTTAATTCTGTCATCATCAGCATACCTTGTGTGATAGGAATTTTTAAAAATTTATTGCTGTTTATTTTATGACCCAAATGAAGAAAATAGGAGATTTTAAAATAATGGTAACAGGGCCATGCCAGGCTACATCAGATACTGCAACAAAAGGAAAGAAACTTTAATACTAGATTTTTTGTTTGAATTAACTTCTGTTTTTTAGAATATTGCATTATATTTCTGAGCTTTTTTGGTGCCTCCTTAAATTTTGAGTCTGAGGCAAATGAGGGAATTGCTTAGTCATCCTTCTGCTATCCTTCCCTCAGGGGTAGAGTGTTTTGTTTTTCTTTTCCGCAACAGTATTGTGTCTTCTGTCTTCTTCGGTGAGGTGCCCTCAGTGCAGTAGAAAACTGCTCCCTTTCTCCAGGCCATCATCTGGAAGGAAAGTTTTTTCTGATCTCCTGCCCAGTCTTACTCATGAGCACCTATTGGGAGTTTTGCGGAGGAATATCTGAGAGGGGGTGCAGGTTCTGTTCTCCATGCCTTTCGTTCCCAGGACTCTCATAGTCACCCAAACAAAGCCTTTAGTAAATTTTAGCTAACTTCCTTTTGCCTGCTTTTATGTTATTTGATGACCACAACTCATGCTTTTCACAGGTGAGCCAGAATTCAGGTTCCATCTTTTCTTATGAGTCTGCTGTATTTTCTTATATTTTAGACTATTAGATTGCCTTGTGATTTTGACATGTGTAAGAGAAGTTAGGATTTTGTAGATGAGATTTGTTGTTAGGATTGGGGCATCCTATCAATAGGCAGAAATGGAGCCAAGTGATGTGTGTGGTCTGAAAGTGACCATGTATGTAGTTTCTTGTTAGTGTTTATTCCTGCCGAGCCCATAATGATTTCCTTTTATAGTACACGGAAGCACAGCATTATATTACTACTTTTGAAAGGATGAGAGGAGGTTAGAATGAGTAAGAACTGAATACTGTCTTTGACTTTCAATTAGCTTTCAACATATTAGGGGTTCAGAAAATGCACAGTGACTTCCAGAGACTTACAGAAAATATGTTTTGATGTTTCTGTTAAATAATGAGTGTTATAAATAAATATTGTTGCTTTAATTCTCATTTAAAAAAATTTACCATTGATGTTGTTTAATTCTATGTTTATGGTATTTGATTAATTGCTTGTTAATAATTTTTCTCATTTTTACAAAAGGACAATTTTGGGGGCGCCTGGGTGGCTCAGTCGGTTAAGCATGTGACTCTTGGTTTCTGCTCAGGTCATGATCTCAGGGGTTGTGAGATCCAGCATCGGGCCCCATGCTCAGCGGGGAATCTGCTGGAGATTCTCTTTCTCTCTCTCTCCCTCTCCTCCTCACACGTGTGCATTCTCTCTCTCTCTCTCTCTCTCTAAATAAATCTTAAAAAAAAAAAATTTGTATTTTATTTCTGATATATAAGAATGTTTTTAAAAATGTTAGGGCCTTTGATAACTCTTTGTCATTAACCTACCATGTTTTTCTCTGTTTTGTTTGCTTTTTAATCTTATTTATAGAAAATTTTTTGATATACAGACAAAATTTGAATTTGTTAATTCTCTCAGTCTTTTCTTTCTTAATGTTTTCTTTGCTCTTATAGTTAGAAGGCTTCTTTAGTCTGAAGTTTGATAAATTTTTGTTTTCCAATTCCAGATTAGTTTTAATGGAAGTGAAGGGAGGCGCAGTAGAAGTAGGAGATACTCTGGATCTGATAGTGACTCGATCTCAGAAAGGAAAAGGCCAAAGAAACGTGGAAGACCACGGACTATTCCTCGAGAGAATATCAAAGGATTTAGTGATGCAGAAATTCGGCGGTAAGATGACATAAGGCTATTTTACTTCAGCTTCCTTTTATTACAAGGTGAAATTAAAATAGACAAATCCCATAATTTTCAAAGATTAAAATGAAAGTTTTAGAGAAGGCAAATATAATTGTGTAGGGATTGAATGGTTCTGCTTTTGGGTCTTCATTTATAGCTATGAAAAATAAAGTTTGGTATCTAATCTCTGCATGTTATTTATTTATTGTTAATCTACTTAGACTGCTAAATTTTTTTGGCTTTATTAAAAATGTGGTTCAGAATAGTGGCCCTTTTAAAAATGAATGTATATTTTAGTACATTAGACTTATTTATTAAAATTTCTCCCTGCATTTATGACTCCCAACATTACTATTTTTATGTGGGAATACTGTAGTTCCAAATTTTTCTAGTTTTTTTTTTTTAACACTGAGGAGATTTGCTTTTTGAAAGTAACAGTGTTAAAAGCATTTCTGATATGTCCAAGTAGGAATTGAGGTAAGATAGTCATGTAGGATAAATTACAGTTTTCTTTCAAAATATGTTTGTTTCTTTATATACATTCATATAAGGGGACTGGGATAACAGCCTACTTTTGTTTATGTAATATTTTTGCTTATGAAATTTGTAAAAAGGTTTGCTCACTGTTATATTTTGAGTTTGTTGTTTCTTTCAAGCCATTGTAGTAACTCTTTTCTTTTAATCATAGACCTGACCGATAAAGTTCTTCCTCATTCTTTCTACCAGAAAACTAAATACATTGTTAGATTTTATTAAGGGTATTTTTATGACCACCTGATTTGCTGGACTTTGTCTTTAGTTGAAGAACATTTCAGCTTCTACTTTTCCTGGATATTTTCCCTCATCCATCAACCACTTGGGTAGCTTTGTTCTTAAGTAAAATTTTTATTTTCCATTGTTGGTATTATACCATACATCTGAAATAAAGCTATTATTCAGTAAACTTTTATCAATACTTCGAATGTGAGGAGGTGTAGTATGATTGATAATTCTGGACACACTTCCTGTGGTAGCCTTGAACTTGTCTTGTGAAAATAATAAAGTAATTTCTAAAATAAAATTTAGCTTCTATTGTTTTATTTATATTGGTTTCTAAACATCATCCTGGGTGTTAAAATATGTCTTGCTTGGTATATCTTAATGTTTTAACATTTTTGTCTTTAGCATAGTTTATTCATTTGTGTTAGTATGGTAACAGTGCCTTGAATTAATTTTTGCACTAACAGCTGTTTTCTTATTTCCACGTATTTATAAATCTGTTTTTTAATGGATAGTGAAACCCACACTTTAACCAAACAATTATTTTCTGTTAGGTTTATCAAGAGTTACAAGAAATTTGGTGGCCCTCTGGAAAGGTAAATACGTTTGTCATTCTCATAGAATTACAGAATGTGTGTTTACATGCTGTCAACTTTATACACACTGCTATTGGGTTTAGCTACTTTGTTAAATTTGCTTTAAAAATCATTTACAACGTTAGTCCGTAGAAAGCAAATTTCAGATTTTTTAAAAGGTTCTCATATTCTTAATTCTTTCTAGGCTCTAAAATTTTATCTACAAATGAAGGTTTCTATAAAATACATATGTCTGTAAAATACTCAGCATTTTGTAATTGTACTTTTCACATGTCTTTATCCCATCTTTTTCATCCCAAACTTATAAATAGCAGATTTATCCTTTAGAGAAGGTGAGTTGCTAGCTTAGTCTTTTGACTTAAAGAACAGTTCTGTTTTCCCTTACTAGGGAAATTTTCTTAAGTTTCCCTAATTATGGTTCCTTTTTATATGAACTATTAAAATTCAGAATATCAGGACAGTTGTGTGTGTGTGTGTGTTTTAAGTTAGTGGTTAATTTCAGTACGTGTTGGTGATTTGAATATTCTTTGTCCCTTGTTGTGGCAAGCCCAATGTCTGAATATACAGTGGCAAAGACTCAGATTGGCTCAGTTCTATTTTTTCTCTCCAAAACTCCCTCTTAAAGATACTTTCTGTTTTATTTTGAATATTTAGAGTTACTATACTGTATTTATCGAAAAAAAAAATCCACATGTAACTCGACCTGTCCAGGTCAAGTCTGTGTTATTCAAGGGTCATCTATATTACAATGCTTTAGAATTTAAGATTTGATTGGTTATGAAAAGTTTTTATAGAATTATTACATAATTTTCAAGTTGGAAGCATACCATTTTTTTCTATAATGAATTAATTGGTTAACTTTATTATTCTTGAATATATAAATGAATTGTTTCCCTGCCAAATTTTTTAAACATTTTTTGAACTCCTTTTTTATGTATCTTGTGCCAGTTATGTGAACTAGACTTCGTAGGGCATGTAGAGTGACTTGTAGAGCTTGAGGCAGGGTGAAACTTACTCTCTCTTAAATGGCACCACTTTATTCTGCATATTTACCTGAAAATTGTATTATTTCATTAACAGATTAGATGCAATTGCTCGGGATGCTGAATTAGTTGATAAGTCAGAGACAGACCTCAGACGACTAGGAGAATTGGTGCATAATGGTTGCATTAAAGCTTTAAAGGATAATTCTTCAGGAACAGAACGAACAGGTAATATTTAAGTGAGAGTGATTTAAAGAGAGGTAAATGGAAGTTTCACATAATGCTTTTACTGAGTTAAGAGGTTGTTATATCATAGCCACCTATTCATTACTCTTAAAAGACGCTTTAGAAAACAAAGCAGGACCATTCCTGGGTAATAGGAAATGGGTAACAGAATTGTATTCTTGAAAGCAATAGTGTATGTCTAACTGGTATATTCGAGCTAGTTGGTAATATCAGAAGTTACTGTATTTTTAGTATAGATGGCTGGGAAAAGATAGTGTACATATGTGATATTGGCTTTGGGCATAGTTACTTCATTATGCTTATTTTGTAATTTACCTAAATGAAAATATTTAGTTAAGATTTAGTAATAAGGTATACTGAAAAAAATTATACTAGGCCACTTATTTAGAAGGTGACAGTATTAATAGATGTATCTTGTGCAATTGAGAAAACAATTATGGAAATGCTTTCAATGAAATGCTTTCTTTGAATCCACATCTGCTATATTATAATCTCTGTAGTATGTACTGAAAAATCTTGTAGTGAAATTTAAGGTTTGCCAGCAAGTGCCACCCCCCAATAATAGAAAGAAGTAATACTTATAAATATAGCTAAATAAGTGATGCTTATTAATGTAAATAATAGTGTATCTTGCTTTGTATTTTGTAGAATTGTATATTTCATATTTTTTTATGTCTTGAAAAAAATTAAGGTGGTAGACTTGGAAAAGTGAAGGGTCCAACATTCCGAATATCAGGTGTACAGGTGAATGCCAAGCTTGTCATCTCCCATGAAGAAGAATTAATACCATTGCACAAATCCATTCCGTCAGATCCCGAAGAAAGAAAACAGTGAGTTGTTCACTTTATTCATTGTAAATTATTTCTTGTTATTCAATAATTTGGGTATGTATGTTATAAAAATGTCTTATGTCATTGGCTACTTTGAATGAAATGTTTTTAAAAATAAAATAAGGCATAGTATTTTGAAGTTCCAATAACTTAAATATATTCTTCAAAATTAATTTTTAATATGGCAGTTAAAAACTTGACCATGGTTATTAACTTTGATACAGGTATACTATCCCATGCCACACAAAAGCAGCTCATTTTGATATAGACTGGGGCAAAGAAGATGATTCCAATTTGTTAATTGGTATCTACGAATACGGATATGGAAGCTGGGAAATGATTAAAATGGATCCTGACCTCAGTTTAACACACAAGGTACTTAAATATTTCTTGTTTCCGTTGACTACTGATGTTGAATTAGATTTTTGCTTTTTAAATTATGTTAGAAATAGGGGCGCCTGGGTGGCTCAGTTGGTTGAGCGACTGCCTTCAGCTCAGGTCATGATCCTGGAGTCCCGGGATTGAGTCCCGCATCGGGCTCCCTGCTTGGCGGGGAGTCTGCTTCTCCCTCTGACTCTCCCCCCTCTCATATGTTTGCTCTCTCTCATTCTCTCTCTCAAATAAGTAAATAAAATCTTTAAAAAAAAAAAAATTTTAATTATGTTAGAAATAAACTTGATTGATAGGAAACCAAGGCTCTAACTAGCTGTATGACCTTGGCTTCTTGGTTTTCATGAGGGGTTGAATTTAAATGATCTCTGAAATTTTGCTTTACCTCTGAAATTGTATTTTTATTATTAAGGCATAGATGTATTCTTCTTTATATTACTAGGCTTAAAGTAAAATTCTCATTCTGTCATATTATTCAAGAGCAAAATAAATTTTTTTTTTTATTATCAAACAATGTTTAGGGGTTTTAGTGATTTGATACTACCACAGCTAAAATCATTTCTTTGCCTAGACTGGAAAACACTGGAAACATTGCCTTATTATCATTTAAGTTATCTTTTTATGTTTTACTTCTTCACAGTCACTTTTGATATTGGTGTTGTGTCATTTGCTACCTCTGAAGCCAAACTTGACTGTAAAAATTTCTTCAGAGTGCATGCTTTGGGTCACCTAAATAGCTGATACATTGTACCTAAGGAATTTTTATATACTTTATATATACTGTTATTGAGAGAGGAAAGAAATCTAAAAATACTGTAATGTTTAATAACACTGGATGCTAAATACACTTGTATATTTGAAAGAAATTTTTAGTCTCACACTTTGTATTATTATTTTGAATGAAAGGATTTTTTTTTCAAGTATTTATTTAGAACTCATTCCCAGGCAAATGAAATCTTTGCTGTGGTGTAGTATAAAAAAAATGTATTTTGCATTCTTAGTTGTTTATTCCTACAAATTTTAACAGTTGTAACTTGCCAGTAAATTATATGTATTTCTTTAAATGAGTAAGCCTTTTATAGGCAATAAATTTCTCATATTATTTATTAAAGACAACCTGAAAAAATTAATTTCTTTCCAGATTCTTCCTGATGATCCTGATAAAAAACCACAAGCAAAGCAGTTGCAGACACGTGCAGACTACCTCATCAAATTACTTAGTAGAGATCTTGCAAAAAAAGAAGCTCAGAGACTTTCTGGTGTAGTAAGTTAAAATTTAGATGCTTAAAGAGCGATTTACTTTTCAGTAAGATAAATTTAGTTTACTGATAGCCCTAGACATCTGAGGCTAATATGACCTTATAAGTGTATTTTTCTGTAATTTGGTAACTTTAATTGCATATTGTGATATTTTGCCTTAAGTTATCTTTGCATTCCTGTTAAAACTGGTAAGTCCTTTCTTTCAGAGGTGGGATCCTGTTTTTTTTTTTTTTTCCTAGTGTTTGGATAGGTACTGGGGCATCTTGTTTAGAATGGTATACTTTTTAAGGGGTCAAGCCTTTATTACTGTTTTATTTGGTGTTGGAGAGCTGAAGGTACAGCATAAAGATCACTGAGCTTATTTATTAGGGAGGGGCCAAAAAAGTAGGAAAAATACACTGAAGAAGAGGTGATTAGAAACTAACAGCCTTTAACCATTTGCATTATAACCACAATGTCAGTAACTGTGTACCAATAAAAATATTTCTAATGCTATCTCTGATAGGATCAAATTTAGTTCAGATAATAGTAATTTAGGAAGGTGAAAAACCTTCCTTCTGTTTCTTTCAACCTCCACTTTTCTCTAATCCTTTTTGAAAAGATAGTTATAGTTAGTATCTATTATACATAATATGTACTTGATTCATTAAGTTATATCACTTTTGTTGACTTTCTAAGATTGGTGTAGCTTACTACTGTTAGACTAAGGATTGGGTAGGAATATGTGTTCTTTTAGCTTTTTAGATTTAGTATTTAAGAAATTTTTTTTTGACTGAATCTGTGGAGTTGGTTAGAATAAAAATAATTATTTTTAGGGAGGGTCAAAGAGGAGAAAAGCAAGAGCTAAGAAGAATAAAGCAATGAAGTCTATAAAAGTGAAAGAAGAAATAAAGAGTGATTCTTCGCCCCTGCCTTCAGAGAAATCCGATGAAGATGATGATAAGGTAAGAATGTGTTTTAGAAAAACAGACTTTGTATTAGAAAGGGACATAGCATGTTTTAGTATACTTGACATTTAAAATTTGAACTAAGACCTGAAATTTTACTTTTAGGTACTTGAAGTTCCTTTTTTGTAGTTCATTACATAGTCTCACGTATGGAACATAATTTTACTCATCTAATGAATATCACTAAGAGGAATATAGAGCAAAGGTCCTTCCTTTTCAAACATTTGCCATTTAAATGAGGTTCTGTTTCCATTAATTTTATTTTGAATTTTGAATGGGACTGGCTTCCTTTAGTTTTTATAGGAAGGTGAACATTGCATGTATCATTATTAATGGGATTCTGGGTTATTTCTTTCTGAATCCACATACATGCATTCCGTAGTCATGCAAAGAAAAGAAATTAGTCTTTGTCAAGATTTGGTTAGTAATACATTGGCCATACTTGCACTTTTCAGGATGAGATCACTTCTGTGAAACATCCAAATAAAAAAATTAAAACAGAAAGAGACAGTGAAGAAAGACCTGAGCCAGATGTTTTTATAAAGAAGGAATCAGAAGAAAAGAGGGAAGCAAAAGAAAAAGAGAATAAAAGAGAACTTAAGAGGGAGATAAAAGAAAAAGAGGATAAGAAAGATATAAAGGAAAAAGATTTTAAAGAGAAAAGAGAAAACAAAGTAAAAGAAGCTATACAGAAAGAAAAAGACATAAAGGAAGAAAAGGTATGCAAATCGTAATGTAAAACTTAGAAAGTGACACAATCAGCATATTTACATTTTAGGAAAATAAATTGCCTGTCAGCCCAAATTAGCCTGAATAACTGAGTTCTTTAAAAATACATGTGGGTATCTAGAAAAGGAGAAAAATAGGTTTGAATCTTTTTTTTTTTTTTTTTTTTGAATGCTTTACATATAGGGTAACATTACAGAGTAGATTTATTTTTGGTTTCCCAGAAAGATAAAATAGAGTATGGAATGTGAACAAACTATTGTAGAATAAAGTGAGATATTAATTGTTTTCTGGAAGTTTTAATCATTTCACCTTTGTTTTTGTTGGCTTTTGTTTTTATTTTCTCTTTTTCTTTAGTTGAGCGAATCCAAGTCTGATAGCAAGGAAAGATCCAAGAAATCTTCAGTGTCAGATGCTCCAGTTCATATCACCGCAAGTGGTGAACCAGTTCCCATATCTGAAGAATCTGAAGAGCTAGATCAGAAGACATTCAGCATTGTAAGTAGTAGACTTGCTGGTTATTAGTAAGAATTCATACAATATTTTATGTTAATTGGAAGTTTTATCTTTTGGAGCTTTTTAATTTAGAAGTGTATTTGAATTGGGTAGTATTGCAGTTCAGATTGATAAAGGCAATAAATTTAAATTTTGTAAGTTATCTTAAATTTAGAATTAACTTGGAAAAACTTTTTAATAAATTAAAGACTTTAAGGAGAGGCATTTAGGGAATACTTGGAGCAAACTTTTTTCCCTTCAGCTTTAGAATTGTCAACTACTCTGTTCCTGAACCTTTTATCTTTGTAACATCGCTTCTTATCTACGGTGAAGAACTAGCTTTTTTTCCCAATCTTTTGTAGACCAGTATTCTTAGAAAGTACAATAAAAACAAATAGTGAAAATATTTCATTAGAAAAGTGAAAATAAGGAAAAAAATGCAAAATGTAAGCCCCGTTATGTTATTAGATTCAGTAGACATAAAATTTCACTGTCAAATTGATACAAAGGTTTCTAAAATTTCTGTACCTATTCCCCCTTGTGGACTAGTACAGGTTCATAGGCCACTTTAAGTAACACTGGTCTTACATACTGTCATGCTTTTATGTTCATCAAAGTCAGGGAGGATCTATCTTGGCCTCTTTCCAAATGAGTTATTTACTGGATATAATCAGGAACCCAAAATAGTCTCAACTGAAATTAATTGTGATAAATATTTTGAGAAAAACTTTATAGTGAGGTTGCAGTGTGGGAAAGCAGTTATGTGTAGCAATTGAATGTACTGGCTCTGGAGCCAGAGTGCTGCTGTTAGGATAGTCAGTATGATGACCAGAAGAGTTGATACATGGAAAGTTTTCAGCTAGTGCTTTGCTCAAAAAATTGGTAGTGGTTGGGGTGGATGTTCTTATTGAATATAGACATGCCAGCAGATCGATTGATAAAGGACTAAAAAATCCAGATACAGAGCAAAATCAGGAAGGAGTAGTAATGTTACTAGAGAAAAAAGACTGAATGATATGAGACAGGTACAAATTATCCTTCAGTAAGAGATACGTTATTATTGGTAGCACCTAAAGGGAAAATTTATAGTCTGATATAAATGTATCTTATTTATATACAGTTACAGTGTGCACAAATATATGTAAATATATATTCATATAAGATATTTCCTCTTTGGGGCGCCTGAGTGGCTCAGTTGGTTAAACTTCCGACTCTTGATTTGGCTCAGGTCATGATCCCTCTTATACATGCGAGTACGCATGCTCTCTCTCTCTAAAAAGATAAAATCTTTAAAAAAAAAAAGAATATTTCCTCTTTAGGATCTCTAGAATCTGCATCTTTTTGCTGTTTGGGTGTAATCTTAAGTCAGTTTTATTGCTAATATTAATCAAATGCTATACTTGAAAGATGGAAATTTTCACTTCTAAAATCATGTTTTTGTTTTACCTCTTACACCATTCTTGATGCCCAGGTTACCTGCTTGTCTCATTTTCTTCTACTCTGTACCCTAACTAGAGAATGTTGATCAATGAACCCATTTATTCATTCCTGCTAATTCTTTGGCATGCCCTAATATAGCTTCAAATATTTTTCATGCTCTTTAAGTGTAGTAGTTCCTTAACACAGTTTTACTCTCCTCCTCACTTTGGCTGTTTACATCCCTCCAATCCCTAAGAATGCTGGGGACAGTCAGAATAAGCTACTCTTGTTCCTGTCTTCCATCTTACTTGAACATATCTCTGGACTTTCATCTTTATCTCTTCAGGTTTACATGCTGATTCCTTAGCATCTTTTTAAGGTTAACCTTTCTGTTTGTGACCTGGTTCTTAATCTAGCCTCTCTATCCATTTTCTGTTGATTTTTTTTCTTTTAAAAGCCTCTCTATTGGGTGGGAATAAGGAGGTGGTGGTGTGCTTTTGCTTTTCTGAAGTGACGACTGAACTCTTTTGAACTGCTTTCCTTACTCTGTCTGTTCATTACTGAGAGGTGAAATTGTACCTCTTGCCACCTTTCTTTGCCTACATTTCCTCCTTAGCCTTCTGCCTTGTTCATATAACTGCTGAAATGGAAGACTTCCTGTTGTACCCAGTGCACGAGTTTCTTCTCCATTAACTTTCATGATAGATCTTAAAATCACTTGTATTATGGAAATGAAGAATGGAATAGTTTTAAACATGGACTCTGGAGCCAGACTTTCTGAGCTTGCATGATTAGGATTTTACTGCTATATAAATTTTATTTGGGACTAGCTCTGACTGTTAAACTCAGTGGCCTTTTCTTGGTCTTCATTTTCCTTCCTTCACATCTTTGCCTAATTTGACACCTTTTGATTTTGTGTCTTATTGATTTGTCTCCTAAATTTCATTTTATAATTTAACAGTTAAGAAAGAGTACAACCTTTGAGATCAGACCTGGGTTTGACAGATGTCATTTCACTCTAAGCTTCAGTTTCTTCGATAAAATAGTGTTGCATAGATCTACTACCAGAATCAAATGAGGTGCCTTTACACAACACATAGCTTCTGATACCTAATAAGTGCTTTATAAATATTTGTTATCATTGCTCCAATTCCCAACTTCAGGCCTTGGCCTTAACATAGATTTTAGTCATGAATTCCTCTTTTTTTCTTTACCGCTATCAGTCATTGAGCAAATCATATTGGCACTCCCATACTACTTGAAGCTACAGCCATCTCTGCCCTCGATTATTTCAATAGCTTCATAGCTGTTTTTCACTGCTCCCCACTCTTCTTGTGCTTATACCCTTTTCGTTCCTCAGTGCATACTCCACACAGCAACCAGAGTGATAATGACTGTTACAGAGAGGGTCAAGTCACCCCCTCTTTTTTTTTTCACTTCAAATCCTTGAGTGGCTTTCCCTCGCTCAGGATGAAAGATTCATGATAATAGGCTAAAAGATACTGCACCTGGTTTATTACTTCATCTCTTGCTACCTCCCTCACTCAGTAGGTTCCAGCCACGCTGGCATTTATACTATGCCTTTGAACATACAAGTTTTAGAACATAGGTACTTGTTCGTCCCTCTGCTCAAAAGTGGCTTACTCCCTCATTTTCTGTAGATATATGCTCAAACATCACTCTTCTCTGAAGTCTTATGTGAAGGAGGAATCTCTCTCCTTTTTCTTGCTTTATTTTTCTTTATCACAGTTTTCACCATCCAACACGCTGCATCTTGTTTCTTTATTGGCTCTTTTCTCCTAGTAGAGTACAGGTTCCGCAAAGGCAAATCTCTTGTATTTACTGCTCTGTTTCCTGGGTCTGGGACAATGCTGAGAACATGGTATGCACTCAAATTATATACATTTTATGAATCATTTTCTAGCAGAATAGAAACTACCAAAATCAAGCAAGAAGCAGGAAATGTAGAGAACAGATAGGAGTACTGCTAAAAATTAGAAAGGAAAAGATTTTCCCCTTTTAAAAAAAGACATCAGGCCTGGCTGAGTTCTAATAACTAAAAAGCATGTAATTCTAATATTATTTAAATTATTCCTGACAGAAGATGGATAACTTCCAAGTGATTTGGACAAATAGGTCAGTAAAACAGAATAAAATACTCAGAAACGATTCCATACATATATAGACACTTAATAAGACTGGCCCTTCCACAGCAGTGATAGGATTTCTTCTTTAAATAAATGGTGTTGGATCAGCTAAATATATTGTCTGTAGTTGATCATCCTTAACATTCCTGGAACTAACCCAACTTTGCTACTTGAGGATATAATTACCGTTCATTTTAAATTTGTTTTGCATTTGGATACATAAATAAAATTTATGTATAGTTTGCTTTTTTAGTAATATTCTTAATTTAGTTTTGGCTTAAGGTTATAGTGTTTATTGCACATGTTGGACTTTAACTGAATCATACAGTTTTTGATACATCATCCTTTTATTGGCATGCCAGTGATATGTAGGCCAAGGAAAAGGTTGGCTCCTATCACGCATCCCCAATTCCCTGACCAACCAAAATATAAGAGCAAAATTCATTAGCTACTTTCTTTTTCTTACTTTCCAAAGGTTTAGAAGAATAGACAGTTTATACTTATAGCTATATTGGTTTTAATAGCTTTGCCAGCATATTTTATTTTATGAAGATCCTTATTTTTTTTTTTTACATTTTACTCTATATTAGAGTGATTCTAGGATACTAAGTTGTGTTCTGAGATATATTATTTTTTAACATTCTGTGTTTAAGACTGCTTAATGATGTGTTACAGGGTGTAAAATAACCATTTTTACAGAAGGTAAATAAACCCAAAGCTTTTACATACAGAAAGATTGAATTTAAATGATAATGGAAAACCTTACTTTCTGAAGAAAATCTGAGAGGAAAAACCCTGATATTTAAGACCTGTGAGGCAAGCTTTAATGCTTTTTTAGCATCAAACAGTGCTGTATTTACTCATATCGATATCATTTGAAGGAAGTAGATCTTTGTTGAGTTTTTATTTTTAATACATGTTCTTATTTTCCATACATGTTCTTATTTTCCCATTTTAAAGTGTAAAGAAAGGATGAGGCCTGTCAAAGCAGCTTTGAAACAACTTGATAGGCCTGAAAAAGGCCTTTCAGAAAGAGAACAACTGGAGCATACTAGACAGTGTTTAATAAAAATTGGAGACCATATCACAGAATGTCTGAAAGAGTATACAAATCCTGAACAAATCAAGCAGTGGAGAAAGTAAGTGATGTACTTTTCAGGAAATGTTAAATTTGTAATTATGTAACCATCTATTTGTGTCTTATATTTCAATTTATTTTTCTTATTCTGAAGTTTAGGTAACAAAATAATGTTTAAAGAGGTAATCTGAGGGTGATTGTTTTCATTTTTTTCCTTTAACTTTAAAGCTTTTATTTGTGAATGATTGCTTAATTTTACATCATGATAAACTACAGGTGGCACCTCTTCCTTTAAATACAGTATAGTGAAGGGGTGCCTGGGGGGTTAAGCATCTGACTTCAGCCCAGGTCATGATCCCAGAATCCTGGGATTGAGCCCTGCATTGGGCTCCATGCTCAGTGGGGACTCTGCTTGTCTCTCTCCCTGTGCCTCTCTGCCTGCCTGTGCTCGCATGTGCTTTCTCTCTTTCTCTCTCTCAAATAATTACAGTCTTAAAAAAAAAAAAAAGTGAAACCTGTTTCATTAAAATTCAGGTTGCATTTTATTTTTAGAAATTTCTAGTTTGCCAAATTTTTCTTAGTAATAACTTCAGAATTTGCAGCACCAAACAAATAAATTTATTGCTACATGAATTTAGCAATTCATCTTCCAGGTGTAAGTATACAGCCTTGTAAAAATTAATATTCTCAGGCAGTGTAAAATGCAGATTTTTATCTTCCCCTTTGCTTTAGAAGCAGCAGCAACACAGTTGGTCTTAAAATTGTAAATCTGAGCTGCTATAATATTACACAAATCACTTAATGACTACCAGACCGAGATCGGTGTTAAGTCAAGCTACTAGACAAGTTAGGAATACTGCAAAATGACCACAGCCAGTCATATCAGTTTATTAGCCTGCTGATTTCCTTGCTCTAGGCAGTGCAGCTACACATCAAAGCAAAAAACTGTAATAATGACATATTTCTGAAGGACTGATGATTACACTAAAGATTCTATCCTTGTCCCCTTTCTCCTTAAAATCAACCATGACCCATGTTAGAGGAGACAGGAAGTTGATTATGATCGCTAGGCTTTTGAAAACAAATGAAACTGAGCTATCATGTCTGAAGACACTGAAGCCATGCATGGACAATAATAATAGCCTGAAGTTAATGTGCTTATAATGCCATGGAATGATTCCTGGAGTTGGCATCAGAAGACATGCTTGGTCCCCATCTTGGCTAATTATTGGCTTTGTGACCTTGAACAGTTACAGAATATCTCTGAGCCCACTAGTAATCATCCACAAAATAACATCATCTGTACTTAAAACCCTTTATAAACTATATATAAGGGACTGTATATTTTTCAATTGAATGATAACGATAAGGTATAGTAGGAGGGGCACCTGGTGGCTCAGTTAATTAAGCATCTGACTCTGGATTTTGGCTCAGGTTGTGATCTCAGGGTCCTGGGATCAAGCCCTCTCCCTCTGCCCATCCCCCTGCTCACTCTCTCTGTCTGAAATAAATAAATCTTTAAAAAAAGATGATAAGAGGAAGGAGAGGAAATAATCCTAAAGTACTATATTGTCTAGCTTAATCTTTTATTTATAGCTGAAATACATATACTGGAGTTTTAATGCTTTCTTTAGATACTGTAAAACAGAATTCTTTTTTTTTTTTTTTTTTTTGAAGATTATATTTATTTATTTGAGAGAGAGAATGAGAGACAGAGAGCATGAGAGGGAGGAGGGTCAGAGGGAGAAGCAGACTCCCTGCCGAGCAGGGAGCCTGATGCGGGACTCGATCCAGGGACTCCAGGATCATGACCTGAGCCGAAGGCAGTCGCTTAACCAACTGAGCCACCCAGGCGCCCTGTAAAACAGAATTCTATACATCTCAAGCTCTTTCAACTCATATCATGTCCCTCAAACTACAGAACCATAGAACAGGGATACAGTGAAGATCAATTTTATAGATATATATAGATATATATATATATTAGGCTTAAATGGAAATATAGCCACATTTTCTTTTTATATTCAAGGTCCAGAGTTAAAGTTTCTCTGTTCATGGCTCCCATACAGTTGCTCTTTAACACATTCTTTAGGACCCTTCTTAAACAAACTTAATCCACATTATCTAATGGTATCTTTAGTCGGACTACTACCATAGCTTGTTTCTTTTATACTAATATAAATCATAATGTGAGTCCCTTCCTGATTTGTAAGTTTACAGTTTTTTGGTTTCAAATTAGGATGGATTACTATTTTCACTCTAAAAGATTATAAAATGAGGGGATTTTGGAGAGAAGTAAAACTTAGTATTTAGTCTCATTTGGAGTCTTATCCATATGGGGGCACCTGGCTGGCTCCATCATTGGAGCATACAACTCTTGATCTTAGGGTTGTGAGTTCAGTGTTGGGTGAGGAGATTACTTAAAAAAAAAAAAAAAAAAGATTGGAGTCTTAGCCATATAAAGTTTTTAAAAATACTAGAAATAATGTCCTTAGACTTTGTTCCATAGAAGACTGTGTGTTTCTATCTAGAGGTTAGGGGGTTCCATGAAAAATCTAAATATTTTCCACCAGACTAATTTACCTGTTCTTCTTCTAGAAACCTGTGGATTTTTGTATCTAAGTTTACGGAGTTTGATGCAAGAAAATTACACAAATTATATAAACATGCTATTAAAAAACGGCAGGAATCTCAGGTAAATTAATGCATCATATTTTTTTCCTTTATGTTACTAAAACTGAGACATACCTCCTTATAGAAGAATTCAATTAATAAATGTAGAAGGAATGAAGGAAATATAAAATCACTGTTAGAGCACAATAAAAGTTGTTACAGGTAGGATCTTCTGAAGGAAGCTAAAATTGGTGGGCATGAAAACAAGATATGGCATAACTAAGAGTATCTCCTCCAAGATGTTTAATAACCACCTTAAACATTTGATCAAAGTTAACATCATAAACCCTCATTACATGCACTAGGAAAGGTACATCACTTTTATGGAATTCTTGGCAAAAATATGCATACCCTTAGTTTGATCATGAGAAAAATATCAGACAAAACCCAATTGAAAGATGTTCTACAGAATAACTGTTTAGTACTCTACGAAAGTGTCCAGGTCATCGAAGACAAGAAAAAAAAAGCTGTCCTAGATTGGAGGAAACTAAGAAAACATGAAAACTCAGTGTTAATATGGAATACCAGATTGGATCCTGGAGCAGAAAAAAGATTTTAGTGGGAAAATGTAAAATTTGAATAAAGTTTCAGGTTCAGTTCATAGTATTATACCAATGTTAATTACTCAGTTTTGATTATGCTGTGGTGTTGTGTAAGATACTAACATTAGGAGAAGCTGGGTAAAAGGCATATGGGAACTCTAGGTACTATTTTTGCAGCTTTTCTGTAAGTCTAAAAGTCTTTCAAGTCAAATTTTTAAGAAAATCATGGGACAAATAGTCTATGCTTTAAAAAAAGGTATCTGGAAGTGATACATTTATACATTCTAATATATGAGGACTTCTTTCAGCATCAGAATTTTCTTTTTAGGGTGTTTTGTTTTTTTTTTTCTTTTTCCTATTTTGTAAGGGTATTTGAAGCCACTTAAAAGATTCTTACATATGTGCATTTATTTTAGCAAAATAATGACCAGAACAGCAACTTGAATGCTCAAGTGATTAGAAATCCAGGTAAGTGTTACTAATTGTTTTAGAGAGTAAATTTAAAAATTGTTTTCCTCTTTCAGGTTTGTTTTGCATAATACATACCCACATTTCTATATCGAATCTGTTATCTTAAACAGTAATTCTTTTTAGCTAATTAACCTTTCCATAAATCAACCTTTTGTCAGTTCCTAGAACTTATAGAATAATTGTTAAAGTGAATGTATTTTTTAAAAATACTATTTCGAATAATGTATTCTATTGGTGCAAGAGTCACAAAAGTGTAGTCTGAGAAGAAAATGGGCCTTAAATTTTTCAGTTATATTTTTTCACATTTCAGAATACAGTAACCCTTTTGTAGGCCTTACTATACTGCCTTTATAGACCATTTGTAAAGTCTTTAACTGTCTGTTGGGCAACTGATTTTGTTTTTCTGGAGTTGAAATAGGAGTTCTTATAACCTAGCAGCAAAGTTAATTTTGCTTACCATGTTTTTGTTTTGTTTTGTTTTTTACATCATTAACAAAAGCTGTATTCTTTTCTCTAACAGATGTGGAAAGATTAAAAGAGAATACAAATCATGATGATAGCAGCAGGGACAGTTATTCATCTGACAGACACTTATCTCAGTATCATGATCATCATAAAGACCGACATCAGGGAGATTCTTACAAAAAGAGTGACTCTAGGAAAAGACCCTATTCTTCTTTTAGCAATGGTAAAGATCATCGTGACTGGGATCATTACAAGCAGGAAAGCAGGTAAATTGGACAATTAGTTTTGAAATTTTGCTTATTCATGTCTTTTTTTAATTTACAATACTTTATCAGTCAATTCAGTATTCAGGTAATCATAACAAATCTTAAGTGAAATAAAGGTGTTTGTTTACAAATAAAAAAACTGATACATAGCACTTTTTGTTAATATTGAGAACTGAATTTCTATAAATTTTTTTTAATTCTAAATTTAAGATCCATGTGTGGAGTAAGAGATGAAAGTGTAGAGAGTTCTGTAATTGATAAGTCATAGGATTCATTTTTATTGGTTGGTGTTAGAATATTGGCTCAAATATTCTTCAAAATACAATAGTAGAGTAAAATAAAAGCTCAATGGAATATGACTGAAATTTGGTGGGGGGAGTTCTGTGTTCCATTCCATTAAAAAAAAATGGGCAAAATTAACTCACGTGAAAACACTTTCCTGATTTTAAACTTAATCACAGCAATCTGGGAAGTCTTGAAATCAGGAAGGTTTCTCTGTTTATTGTTATTTGAAGCCTTTAAGTAGTAAACAACCTAAATAATAACAACAAAATACATTTTACTTGGTAAAGGAATATTTTCATAAGTTAATGATAATTATGAAAAGAAAAAGAAAAAACAGAAAAGTAAAAAATGAGAAATAAATTAGTAGATTTTCTTTGCATTTTAGTTGTGCTCACTGTAATAATTCCTTCTGTAGTAGAAGCACTGTCATTAAATATATCAATTGTAGAATGGCTCTCACAATTAGAAAAGGGCACACAAAACGAAAAGCTGTATTTGTAGTAGTAAATTTTTATAATTTCACAGGCTTATAGAACATAATTTATGTTGTTTATAACAACGACCTTTCCCCAACTAATGAAAATTCCCTTCCCGCAAATTAGGTCACAGACTGCATTTTAGAGGTTTTTATTTTTTTTCTGCTTTAGAGGTTTATAAAAGGCTCTGATTTCAAGGTATTCTAGATCATTATCTTAATCCTCACTTCCAGATAACTAAGATGCATTAGGACAGTTTTTGCGTAGAATAAAATGTAGCAACTTTATTGAAAAATGGGCATGTGAGCTAAGTGAAAAAACTCAGAGACAAATACCATATGATTTCACTTGTGTCTGGAATCTTAAAAAAAAAAAACAATCAAGACTCAGACATAGAAAGAACAAACTGATGGTTGTCAGGAGGGAGGGGAATGGGGGGGGATAGGTGAAATAGGTAAAGGGGATTAAGAGGTACAGACTTCCAGGTATAAAATAACTTGTGAGGATATAAAGTACAGCTTAGGAATAGTCAGTATTGTAATAACTTTGGACATATGGTAACTACACTTAACCATGATGGGCTTTTCATAATGTGTTTAATTTCAAATCTCTATGTTGCAGACCTGATACTAATGTGATATTGTACATCAGTTATGCTTTAGCTAAAAATAAAATTGTATTAAATAGTTAAAAAAATAATTAAAAAATAAAATGGGCATGTAAAATTAGATGCTGCCTGAGGTGTTCTGTATGGTTCACTTTAGTTTTGTGAATTGAATGATTTTTCCAGAGAGGCATGCAGAGATAGGTCCAATAACTAAAGCTCACTTAGGAAGTTTTTGTAGTGAAACACAGAGCTTATATACAATCAAAAGGATGCCTTAAAGTATTTTTGTGTTTTATTTTTTAATAATTATTTTATTTGGAAACATTTAATTTGCATTATTAATTTAATTCCTAATTTGTCTTTTATTAGGTATTACAGTGATAGAGAGAAACACAGAAAACTGGATGATCACAGGAGTAGAGATCACAGGTCAAATTTGGAAGGAAGTTTAAAGGATAGATCTCATTCTGATCATCGTTCTCATTCAGACCATCGGTTACATTCAGACCATTGGGCAAGTTCTGAATATACACACCATAAATCTTCCAGGGATTATAGGTATCACTCAGATTGGCAAATGGACCACAGAGCTTCCAGTAGTGGCCCCAGATCACCACTAGATCAGAGGTCTCCTTATGGCTCCAGATCTCCATTTGAACACTCAATTGAACACAAAAGTACACCTGAGCATACCTGGAGTAGTCGGAAAACATAACAAAAACTGATATTTTGTCTTTCTGGACTTTTCTTTTAGCCATATATCATAAACCAACACAGTAATTGCCTTACATGACTTGAAAGATATAAACAGATCTTCTATCAGTAGCAGTATTGTTACTTCTTTCCAGGATGCAAGGTCTATTATCCCAACAGAAGAGAAAATATTTTTATATTTAAGGATTATGCTGCACTGTACTACAAATACTGTAGTACTTTTTTTTTTTTTTCTTTTTTAAAGAAATGGAAAATGTTTACTATTACAGGGACCTCAACACTGCCCTTCCATATAGGCTGGATAAAACTGTTTTTAAGTCAGTGATTTTAGACTGACCTCCATTTAAATTATGTTTGTATATGAACTTTACTCTGACCTGTGATCATGTTTCAGGAAGGAATGAAAGAGAGTTCTTTTCTTAATAAAGAAAAAACACTCAAGGACTTTGTTCACTTTCCAAAGCTACTTGTTTACATTGTACACTGCGACCACCTTGCCGCTTTTCATCACAAGCTTGAATATTTAAATTCTGTACTTATATCTGTAAAATAGCCAGGAATTTCCTGTTTGTGATCTATTATTATGCCTTTTTACACACACACACATACACACACACACAAATGGCTGTAAATTATTGTAAATGGATTAAATGAGCTTTCCTTACTTCCTTTCCCTTCTCAGGCTTTTTTTGACTGTTCCTTTCCCTACCAACTCAGGCCTTCTTATCATTTAAAAATATCAGTGTAATAACACTTTTTAATGATTTGTCTTGATGGAATCATTGTTTAGAATGTAAAAATGGGGAAAGGGGCCACTTAATTCCATTAGTCCTCTTTTTATATTGACTATTTTATTAGATACATGTTATTTCTTTGTTTTCTTTTGTAGTAAATATTGTGTTTGTAGTAACAAAATGGTGAGATAATATGTAAAATCTAAACTGCATGCTCTGGAAACATTTTTTTCAGATGCATTTGGTTTAAAAGGGTAGGTGTATGAACACTTTTCAGAATCCAAAATGGCCAAAAGTTATTGTAAATCCATTTGTTTTCCCTTTTCATGTGGGCAATAATGTCAAATGTGCTATGCAGCCAGGTAACATTTTAGATAAACTTGATTGACTTTTAATATAAACTGTTACAATGCACACTGATTGTATATAAAAACCTTATATATGACAAATTAAATTTAAGAAAAAGGATATGTGGGCTCCTGTAATTTTCTGCTGCATTCTTACTCCAAGCACTTAACTTTTTTTTTCTTTTTTTTTTAAGTAGTAACGTTTAGCTACCAGGAAAAAGGTATTTTGGTAAGCAGTTAACTATTGTTAATGTGTGGCACTACAACTAAATCTATTTTGAAGACTATATGAATCTATGAAGTAAAATTTAGATCGTAGAAATCTTTGTTGGACTCTTGTTGGTTTCCTGCAGATTTTATTTTAGAAAGCCTTATATTTATTCACAGATTTTTATTTTGTTATATTCAGTGGAACTTTTTGAATCATGTAGCATACATTCTTGGATGTGTGCTGTGCTGTAGCAAATTTGAATCTTAACTTTGACAAATATAAGTATATTGGTATATGCCTATAATATTCTTAAATGTGTCCCTGTTGATTAACTGTGGGAGCAATCTACAGAAATTCGTCCATAGATGGATGTATTTTTTAAACGTTTTCCTTTTATCCATTTAGGTCTAAAATTTTATGTGTACAAAACAAAGCTTTCCTCCCCCCCCTTTTTTTGAGTAGTGATACCTCTTTTAGTTACCCTGGAAAATAATAATCTATTTTTTCCTGGCATATCAGATAACATAGGAAGAATAGCTCATTTTCTAAACATTAATTTATAATTAAATATAAAAGTGATTAAACAGTTTAGTGCCGGTACACATTTTTTAAGCTTTTCCACTTTTTTCCACGTTTATTATAAATGATTATTCCACAGATAGCATTTAACAAAAAAATATAATACTTAATGAAATTATAATATTAACACAGTAAGCAGATCAGGGTTGGCATTTTTAATTCACATTTTGTAGCTGGGATATTTGCATTATATCCTATTGTACAGATTACATAGAAGAACATTATTACATATTTTGAGGCAATGGAATGGGCTCTAATTTCTTAACAATGCCACATTTAGTTGAATATTTTAGTCACCTAATTAGTTGAGTTGAATGAAAAATCTAAAACTGTATGTAACATTAACTGATGGAAAATATGTTCATTATTTGTAAGAAGTCCACAATCCTGTAGAAGAGGAATAAGCCATAAATTTATTAAAACACAATGGAGAAGAACATTAGTGCATAAATATCACAGGGAACATTCTCTATAAAATATGCTTAAATTTTGTCTTTTACATGCTCATTCTGCTTTGCTATTTTTATCCATTTGTGTTTAAATTTTCAAGGGTGAGAGATTATGCATAGTACTGTACCAGTTAACCCTCCACTTTAATAATATACAATAAATGATTCTTATTAAAAGCAATGGCCTGTTTGCTTATAAAGAAAATACTCTGTTCAGGATATGTTAGAAAATAATTTTAGACTGGAAAGCTGTGGAAAACTGGAGTGTGAATGATTTGTTCATTAATTTCAGAGTGAGTGGTTTAATAAAACAAACCTTTATAGCATGAAACATAGTAGATTACATATGTGATAATTTCTATAATCCATTTTTGTAGTTAAATAATGAAAAGGTTGTATAGATACACTGATTGACACTGATTTCATTTCCATGAGATTTAAAGAATACCCACTGGGGTAATTGGCATAATTCCTGTTCGTTACTTTGTTTCTGACTAAATAATAATGGAGTTTTATAGTTGTGTTTTTTTTTTCTTTTGCAAGGAGTATATTGATTTGGGGTGGGCCTAGGTGGTGGAAAAACAGGTCATTTTTAAATATGGGATTCTTTTGGACTTAACCCAGCTTCATTTGAAATTGTAATGTGAACTCACAAATGTGGCTTCATTGTTAAAATTTTAAGTAGTTTGTTACTTAGCAAATAATGCAAAAAATACTTTTAAATGTTTCTAAATTGATATTTAAGCATGTTAATATAAACCAACTATCAAACCCATTACTTAAATTCAAGACCCAATTTAAAAATACAGATCGATTATACATATTGTAGCACTTCATGCAAGATTTGTGATGAACATGTTTAAGGGCAGATAACTAGGCAATAGTACAACAAAAATATCCTGAGGCAACATAATGTCAAAAAAACTTGTGTTGAAATTTTTAAGTCTTCTAAATTTAGACATTTAAAACAAAACAGTTGATACTATATTTTCTCCTGACAATGACTGCAGTAATTGACTTTATAGATGCTTTATGCTAATTTTTTTCTTCTTTTTTTAACCTAATAGATTGATTTTATTACAGGAAATGTTTGGATTCTTTTATAAAGAAAGACCTAAGGGTAAGAGATATTAACTACATTAAAGAACGAAAGATAAGATTATTTGGTAAAGTAGGATTAAAAAATACTTTCCAGATTTTTTCCAAATATCTATACAAATTCTTTAGTGGGGCTTCATGTGCCATATTTTCTATCCTAAAAGGCCATCAGCCACCTTGTCCTTTAATTAAAACAAACTTAACCAATCTTTATTTGAAACAAGATTGGTAGTTCAAACTCCCAAATGAATAAGATGCTTTTAATTCTATGTCCCAGTCTACATTTGAGTCTTGATCTAAATATTAAATTGAAATGGTATAAATAGTCCCCAAACAAAACCTGAGCTCATCATGCTTCTCTTAAATGAGCTAAGATACTGACTTCACTGATCTACATTATCTGGCAGAAATGTGGATTGCGTTGTGGTTTTACTATTATAGACTACTGTTAGGTTTCCAATCTGTCGATGAGCTGTGGAACTGACCTGGCACTCATTGTTTTTTCCTCTTTTTACCTTTCAAAACTTTGCTTTGTCTCTGGTGTTCTTCAATTTCACTATGCTGAGTTTAGGTGTGGTTTTGTTTATTTATTTTTTTAATTTTTTTAAACTTTATTTTGTTAGTCACCATAAAATACATCATTAGTTTTTGAGGTAGTGATCCACGATTCATTGTTTTCATATAACACCCAGTGCTCCGGGTTAACCCAGTGATGGGTATTAAGGAGGGCACGTAATGCATGGAGCACTGTTTATATTTTTTAGATCAGGTCTTGTCTCGACCAGTTCTTTCTACTTTCTGGAAACCTGTGGTATTACTCTCATAACATTTTTTATCTCTGTCCTCTGTCTCACCAGCTTTACTGTTTTTCCTTTTCTTTCCGTTTCTGTGCTGAGTATCTTCAGCTTCAGCTACTCCCCTGAACTCATCTGCACTTAGATATCTAATAGGCATCTAATCTTAAAATACGGAAAACCAGACTCCGCCCTTCTCCACCAATAACATTAAGAAAAAACACAACTGCCAATGTTCCGTAATTTTTGATAAATGAATGGACTTGGCATTCACAACTTTATAATATGTGGCACTTTACCCCTAGCTATTTCTAGTCTTTCTCTCTCACTCACACTACTCCATTGTTTAGAATACCCCAAAGAATACTTCTGGGACTTTGCATTGCTGGTCCCTCTGTCAAGAATGTCTTTATCCCTAATTTGTACAAAGCTTACTCCCTCGCTTAAATAATTCAAGTCTGCTCACAAGTCATATCAAGTCTCTAAACTGGTACCCTGCCCCTATCAATCTTTTTTAATCTCTTTGCTTTTCCTTCTAGCACTTACCATTACTTGACTTTGTTTTTTTTCATTTGTCATTGCTTCCTCATGAACATGTAAGTTCCATTAGGGGAAGGACTTCATCTTATCCACTGCTGTAACCCCAGGAGCTAAACCAATGCCTCACATATCAGTTGCATTTTTTTCATTATTTTGGTTCTTTCCCAGAAATGCTATGTGCCATAAGTGGCCAGCATTATTAAACTTTTGTCTTTACATTATTACCTGATCTGTTAGTATATTTGGAACATTTATATGGCTTATCAGTATCTCTATTACTAGAGTCTTTTTACTATCTTTTGCTTTTTAACTCAACTAATAAGAATCACCTGAAACATAGAGAAATACCTAAGTCTCATCTAGAAATTAAAATAGAGAAAGGCCTTAAGTAATACGATTTTGGGGATTTTAATATTTATTTTATTGACTTGAATAATACAGAGGTTAAGTCCCCTCTTAAAATTAAAATACTATGCTTATATATAAATGAAAACTGGTATTTGTAACTTACGGCTGCTTAGGAAAGATGATACTTTGTGAAGAGATATTCAGAGGTGTGATATATAATAGGAAAATATAAAACATTTTGATTTGTCTGTTCCTTTATCTTTTGATAGGAAATATGTTGTTAGGTGGTGTGATAGACTTTTTCTACTCATAAGGAAAGAACACAACTTGTAAAGACACCATAATGCAAGAGAAACATGTTGCATTTCCAATGTCTTTAAGGTGAAATAGCCAAAAAAAAAAAAAAAAATTCCCTCCCTGGCTGGTTTTTGATATTTTTTCCCATTAAAAATTTAGATCACGTTTATATAAGGTAAATTCATCCTTTTTAGGTATACATTGTAATAAGCTTTGACATATTATACAGTTATTTAACCACCAACATATTTAAGATACAAAACCCTTTCCAGCACCCCAAAAAAGTTATCCTATACTAATTTCCTCATACCTAGTCCCTGGCAACCACTGATTTGTCCCCATAGTTTTACCTTTTCCATAATGTTATTTAAAGGAATATACAAAATAAAGGTTTTGAGCTGACCTTTCACCTAGTATAATGTTTTTGAGATTAATGTGTTTTGCATTAACAGTAGCTCATTACTTTTTATTATTAAGTGCTGTTCTTCATACTGAATGTTCTACAGTTTATCCATTCACCAACTGGGTTTCCAGTCATTAGGCCATTATGAATAAAGATGCAGTAAACTGTCATGGACCAGTCTCTGGATAGGCATATTCTAACCTTGGGAAATACTTCGGGGTTTCTAGGTTGTATGGTAAAGTATATGTTTTACTTTACAAAAAACTGCCAAACTATTTTCCAAAGTGGATATGCCATTTTATGTTTCCACCAGCTATAGATGAGAGTTCTTGTTGCTCTTTAACCATGTGAGCATTTTGTATGGTAGGGTTTGCTTGTTTGTTGTTTTTTTCATGTCGCCATTCTGGTAGGTGTCTAGTGGTAACGAGTAATTTGCATTTCCCTAGTGACTAATGGTATTCAACATCTTTTAATGTGTTTGTCATTCTTCTTTCTAGTCTTCAAATTTTTTTCCAGTTTTATAAATAGAGTTGTTGATGCAATTCACGTATCAGATAAACTGCAAATATTTTCTCCTAGTCTGTGACTTGTCTTCATTTTTTTAACAGTGTCTTTTGAAATGTAGAATTTAAAAATTTTTGGTAAAATCCAGTTTCTCCCTTTCTTTTCTTCTATGGTTCCTTCTTTGTGTGTAGAAGTCTTTGCCTAACGCAAGATCACAAAGATTTTTCTTATATTTTTCTTATATTTTAAAAATATACTTTTAGGAATTACATTTAAGTCTGTGATCCATCTCAAGTTTTTTGTATATAATGTGCAGTATGAACGAAAGGAGTTATGGGGGGATATTTTTAGGTTTTCGTTTTGTTTTTTTGGATATGCATATCCATTTTTCCAACATCATTTGTTGAAAAGACTTTTTCCACTGAATTTCTCTTTTACCTTATTGAAAATCAGTTGTTCATATGTAGGTGGGTCTGTTTCTGGGCTTCCTATTTTGTCCTATTAATTTATATTTCTGCCTATGCCAACAACACACTGTTTTGGTTACTGCAGTTTAAATAGTAAATTATGGGAGCACCTGGGTAGCTCAGTCGGTTAAGCGACCGACTCTTGGTTTCAGCTCAGGTCATGATTTTAGGGTCTTGGGAGCAAGCCCCATGTGGGCCTCTCTGCTCACACAGAGTCTGCTTGAGATTATCTCTCTTCCTCTCCCTCTGCCTACCCCTCCACCCGCCACTTGTGCTCTCATGCTCTCTCTCAGTAGTAAATACAATCTTTAAATAAATAATAAATTATGAAATCAGGTGGTAGTTCTAAATTTTGTTCTTCAAAATTGTTAGGGCCTTCTAAATTCCTTTGCTTTCCCACATACATTTTAGAATCAAATTGTAAATTTCTACCAAAAGCCTGCTAGGATTTTGATTGGGATTATATTGAGCATATAATCAATTTGGAGAATATTGATAGTTCAACAAGATTGAGATGTCCGACTTAATACAGTATATATTCCATTATTTATGTCTTTAATTTCTCTCATTGTGATTTTTCACTATACAAATCTTGCTAAATTGTTAAATTCATCCCTTATAAATGCTTTTTTTAATTACAATTTTTTTAAAGATTCTATTTAAGAGAACATGGGGAGGGGCAGAGGGAGAGGGAGAAAAAGAAGGGAATCCCAAGCAGACTCCTAGCTGAGCACAGAGCCCGATGCGGGGCTTGATCCCATGACCCTGTGATCATGACCTGAGCTGAAACCAAGAGTCTAATGCTCAGTCAACTGAACCACCCTGGTACCCCTCTAATTTCAATTTTTAAGTATTTATTGATTTTTGGATTTAACCTTTTTCCTGTGGCCTTGCTATACTCAATAATTAGTTATAACAGCTTCTCCCAGATTTGAGATTTTCTACATAGATTATCATATCTTGGAAAAAAGTTTTATTTGTATCTTTGCAATCTTTTATGCCTTTTTTTTTTTCTTGCCTTAATGTACTTCCTAGGACCTCTTTTATAATGTTGGTAAGAATGGGCGTCCTATTATAAGAATTGCCTTATTCCCATCTGGGATAAATTCATTCTTTCACCACTGCGTATGGAAGTAGCCATAGCCTTTTTGTATATGACCTTTATCTTGTCAAGGAAGTTCCCTTCTAATCTTAGCTTTCTGAGTATTGAAAGAAAATAGTAACCACAAGTACTTATCCTTGGGATGTGTGCACCTGTTGTACAACTTCTTAAATCACGGAATCAGATTGGAGACTGCCACCCTCAATACCTATTCTACATTTATTTTCTCATAGTACTTTTTATCAAAGAAACCATCAAAAAACAACTTTGTAATGTAGTGGGATCTAATGATGAAATTGAACTATCTCAAACTGCTGGTTAATATTTTGGACAGATGGACATTATGAATGTGTTTCTTTCAAAAATTTAACATTTCCTGTAGCACCTCTGTTTCTGCTGTTTTTGCAAACTATAGCACTAGCCTAGCACAGTCATCCTTTAAAAATCCATTAAACATTAACTGATTTCTTCTTTTTTTGCTTAAGTTTATTTTTAAGTAATCTCTACACCCAACATGGGATTCAAACTCATGACCTCAAGATCAAGAGTCACATGTTCTGACTGAGCCAACCAGGTGCCTCTGATTTATTCTTTTTTTTTTTTTTTAAAGATTTTATTTATTTATTTGAGACACAGAGATACAGAGAGAGAGAGCAGGGAGAGAGGCAGAGGGAGAGGAAGAAGCAGGCTCCCTGCTGAGCCAGGAGCCCGACGTGGGGCTCGATCCCAGGACCCTGGGGTCATGACCTGAGCCAAAGGCAGACACTTAACCATCTGAGCCACCCAGGCGCCCCTAACTGATTTATTCTTAATTGCTTTATGCACTCTTTCTTCTTGTCTTGTCAAATATACGGTTCATTTATATCAGTTCCCCTTGGAGAATCTTGTCATTTTTTAGAATTTAGTTCACTTTGTTGCCTGGTGACCTCTATACTGTAATGGGTTCAAGTAAAACTATGATTTTTTAGATTAACTATTTTTTCATGTTAGGATAGGAGGAATGTTCTCTTACAACTGTATCCTAAGAAGAGGCACTCTAAAATGGGTTTTTAAGTCAATTTTATTGAGGCATAATATATATCCCACAGTAAATTGCATGCACCATACATGTGCAATTTGGTGAGGTTTGAGAAATGTATACATTAACCTAATCATGATACAGAATATTTCCATCACCCCTGAAGTTTTTATTGTGTTCTTTCCAGTCAATCTCCATACTTAAACTGTAGCCTAGGAAACCACTTAATGATTGGCTTTATATTACTTTATATTACTACAGATAGATTTATCTAACTAGAGTTTAATAAGTAGTGAAATCACACACTCTTTTTTGACTTCTTTTGCTCAATATAGTGTTTTTAAGATTAGTTCGTGTTGCGTGTATCTGTAGTTCATTGCTTTATATTGCTGTATAATACTCCATTGTATGGATCCACTGCTCACTTAATGGGTTTCCAGCTTCTAGCTAATATGAATAAAACTTCTATGACCATTCCTTTACAAGTTTTGTGCATATGTTTTCATTTCTTGGATAAATACCTTGGAAAAGAATTGCTAAATCATATGATAAACACTGAACTTTTAAAGAAGCTGTCAAACTTGTACAACGTAGCTGTACCATTTTACAATACATGAAAGTTGCACTTGTTTTGCATCCTTGCCAGCACTAGCTATGGTGTTTTTTAAAAAAGCTATTATAATAGTTATGTAATGCAGTTGCATGGTTTTAATTTGCATGTTTTTGATGACTAATGATACTGATCTCTTCATGTGCCGTTGGCTATTTATAGGTCCTATGTGAAATACCTATCGAATCTTTTGCCCATTTTGTAGTTGGATTATTTGCTTTCTTGTTATTGAGCTGTAAGCATTTTTTTCTGTCCTGTATTTTTAATAGATTATATTTTTTTGATAGATTATATTTTTTAAAGCAGTTTTATGTTCACAACAAAATGGAGCAGAAACTAGAGATTTTGCGTATGTCCCCTGCCCTCAACATATGCATAGCCTCTCACATTATCAGCATCTCTGTAATAAATATATTTTAAATAAGTCTTTTACTAGATATATGTATTGTAAATACTTTCTCCAAATCTATGACTTGCCTTTTTTTCTTAATAATTTTCAAAGAGCAAAAGCTTTAAATTTTAATGAAGTCCATTGTCTAATTTTTTCCCTTAATATTTCATACATTTTGTATCCATCCATATAACAAGCTTTTGTCTACCCTAGAGTCAAAAAGATTTTCTTGTGTTTTTTTTTTTTTCCTAGAAGAGTTATTTAGGTCATTGTTCCATTTCAAGTTAATTTTCTATATGATGAGAGCTAAGATTTGGGGCTCATTTTTTCCTCCATGTGGATATCCAGTTTTTCCACCATAATTTCCAGAAAAGAGTAATTTTCCTCACTGAGTTATTTGACTTCTTTATATATATTAAAAAAAATCGGTTGACCACATGTGTGCGTCTATTTCTGAATATTCTACTGACTATCCCTATGCTAAAATAAAATAGTCTTGATTATTATATCTTTATATTAAACCTCTTGAAGTCAGGTAGTAAGAGTGCTTCAACTTTGTACATTTTCCAAATTATTGTGGCTACTCTAAGTCCTTCATATTTGTTGACCTTAAACAAAAGAGCCAGCTATTTTACCAGCAAAATGAGTTTATTGGGGAATAGCAGAGGAATTGCATCTCAGGACAAGCAAATTATGGTGAACCAGAGGCAAGTCTGGAGGACAGAGGAGAGGGGCTTGCTTTTACAGAAGAAAGGAGGAAGCTGAGAGGGCTGTTTCACTGAGTTCTCATTGGCTGGGCTGTTGCTAGATAAGGAGAAATTCTTCCTTCGCACTGCTGGGGTACGTAAAATAAGTTTCCTGTTGGGAAATGTGAGGTTTGCTTCTTAGGGTGACTAGCAGTACATGAAAGCTCATGCTTCAGGGCTTCCCTATTCAATTTTAAATGAGGTTTCTTTTATTTATTTTCACATTTCTCCCTTTTGATTAAGATCTTTCCTCAAAACATTGCTGCTCAAGATTAGATTTTTAATACTTAGTGGTTTTGTCCCTTGGTGCCAGGAAGGACATTTACTGGTTGTCCTGTTCCACATCAGAGGGAAAATACACAGATTGCAAACTCTTGAGGCCTCATTTGAGTAACGAGGAAGGGAATGAGGGATAACTCTCAGGCATTTCCCATCTGAGGTCTAGATCTTACAAGGTTGGAAGCATTGGAGACCATCTGTAAGTGCTGAGCTAACACCACCCTCCTGGATGCATCACTTCTGTAGAGATTTGACAGGCAACAGGTGCAAAATTTAAAAATGATTACATAGCAGAATAATGACCCCAGTTTGTATGTGTATAATAGTTCTAAACCAGGAGCCAAACTTGAAGACAACCAGCTAAAGAGGTATGGTTATGGTTAGAGAAAGGTTGAAACAGGTATGAGAACATCTGGCTCTAACAGCCTAAACTGATAGGTCTTGGAATCAAACAAAAATTGCGTACAGATAAAACCAAGGGATCCCTGACGTCATGAAATAGATCAGAGTTTCTGGTAACAGATCAACAGTCAGAAAGGTTTCCTTTTTTTGCAACAGATTGGGTCAAGAAAGTAAGGAAGGAAATAAGGTAAGAAGCCAACAGCAAGGAGAAGGTAAACAAGCCTGGTTCTGTCATTTTGGGGAAAGCTCTCTCCTTCAGCTGTTTTGATTCCTGGAAATCTATTTTTCAGGCCACCAGTTGGTGTGCAGGTCCAGTCAGGGTTTGGTGCTTTCTTTAGATGCAACACATGGATCCAAGAATCGATTCCTTGGAGTTTGGCTGCATAAGGGTTGGTTAACAGTACCTGAGAGGGGCCTTTCCAACAGAGTTGCATTATGAAATCTTTCTGGAGATATCTTTTCCAGTAGACAAAATCTCTGGGCTGCATGGTGAGATGTTTAAGGTCTTCATCCCCTTGGGCAAGCTGCCTGAAGATTGTTTTACTAAAGCATGGTTTAACAATGAGGTGTTCGCAATATCATCAAAAGGAGTAGACCAGAGATTTACAAGGATTAATGGCAGTGCCTTTGGTCAGGGTATTTGAAGGGTCTCTGCAAATTTTGCTAATTGGGTCTTAATTACACTGTTCTCATGTTTGAGGATTGAGGGTTGTAAGCACAGTGAAAGTGCTGTAAAACTGCCCAAACAGCCCAGATCTGTCAAAACACTTGTCCAGTGAAGGGACTTCCCCCATCACTCTGAAGTTCCAGGGGCTTCTTCAGGTTGGGATGATCTTTTCTAGTAGATCAAGATCTTTTCTTATTCTGAAATGAGGTGCCCCAAATATCAAACCTCCATTCGGGAATTTAAAGTGCTTGGGAGCAGTGTGAACAGGTGTTCTTGAATCATATTTCAGCAGGAGGGGTAGGCAAGCAAAGCAGCACTCTTTGCAGTCTTATTAATATATCCCACTGCTGATTCACAAAGATTATCATTTTTTTCAGTATACCAGTGATTCAGTGCATGGATAATAATCAGTAATGGGAAATTTGGAGTCTCTGGCAGGACTGGATTATTTTTGGCGTAAGCCAGAGTTTTCTTTTTTTAACCAAATTAACAATTACTAGAATTCCAATATTGTTTTTCCTTTTCTAGGGCCAACTGCTGGGCATCTCTAGTCAACTTTTCTAGATTATCATTTGAAGGAACATCTCCGTGGACCATGACAGAAGTTTGGTTGTTGGTTCCTTTGAGAGCAGTGTACTTTGTGGCATTCCAAAGTCATGAGCTACTGCAAAGACATCACTATTGTCATATACGTATATGTGGCTTTGCTCTCGGCTAAAATGCAAGTTCAAGTAAGACAGTTCGGACTGTTGGGGCGAGGTAACCAAGGTACCTTGATGACTTCCAAAGGAGTTGGAAGAGCATACCCAGCATAATATTTACCATTTTGATCCTTTTAAATAAGAACTGTCAGTACAAAAAAGTTGGTGTTAATCAAAGGAGTTCCCTGTAAGTCATCAGGCAGGGGCAGGAGGTGACCTGTCGGAGACAAAAACTCCTGAGGAGTACCATCCACAGAAGAGGGAAGGAGGGTGGCAGGGTTAAGATTAGTTATGTGAGGAGTGGGTATGTGTAATGAGAATTCAGGAGGGAGAGGGAAATAGGAAATTGGTCATTAGGATGTCCAAGGGCAGGGGATTTTTTTAAGCTTTCATTTAGGGTTTTATTTTGTTTTTAAAGATTTTAATTATTTATTTGAGAGAGACAGAGCATGAGCAGAGGCAGGAGGCAGTGGGAGAAGCAGGCTTCCCGCTGAGCAGGGAGCCTGATCTGGGACGCGATCCCAGGACTCTGGGATCATGACCTGAGCTGAAGGCAAATGCTTAACTGAGCCACCTAGATGTCCCTTCTTGAGGGTTTTAAAGGCTAAATCATCCTGATCTTCCCAAATAATAGGGTCAGGTTTGTTATTTTTTTAAGTTTTTTATTTTAATTTTTAAATTTATTTATTTGAGAGAGAGAGTGCAGAGAAAGATAGGGAGAGAGAGAGAGAGACCACGAGCTGGCAGGGGGAAGAGGGGAAGGGGTAAGCGTGCTCCCCACTGAGCAGGGACCCCGATGTGGGGCTCGATCCCAGGATACTGGGACCATGACCTGAGCCGAAGGCAGACGCTCAACTGGCTGAGCCACCCAGGTGCCCCATGTTGTTTTTTAATACAGTAGCCTGCTAGCCAAGAAAACCTTGTAAATGGCACTTGGTTTGGGGTTTGAGCAAGTTCAAGATGCCCATTTGAATCTAAATGTAGCCCTTGTTCTGAAATTAGGTGCCCCATATAGCAAAGTTTAGTTTGAGCAAACTGCAATTTCTCCTTGAAGACTTTGTGTCCCTTTAAGGCTAAAAGTTTAACAGGTGGATGCTGTCTTCCATGCGAAGAGGCCTGAGAAGGGGAGCAGAGAAAGCAAGTGCTCTACATATTGTCATAAAGCAGAGCCTCCAGGTAACTCTGTATCATCTAAAACTGCTTTTAAATTTTGGAAGAAGTAGGAAGGACTTTTGGTAAATCCTTGGGGCATTAGAGTCTAGTTGTAATGTTTACGCTCCTAAATAAAGGTAAGGAGATATTGGCACATCCTATCCCCAGGGCAGAAGTAAGGAGGCCGTAAACCCCTGAATACTCCTAATAATTTTTTATTATGGGCTTGATGCCCTACAGCTTATCCAATAGGGACCCATAGTTAGTATCCTTACTATTAGGTCTCGTGTTGCCAGAGATGGAACAAATAAAGATATTGAAGGGTTATTTGATTCATCTGGTCGCCTATTTTGGTTACTGCTATCAAATTCTAGAATTATCTCCCCGTTTCGGGAGAAAGAAATTTTAGTGTGTTATTTCTCTAAGAAATCTTAGCCCAATAAAAGGATAGGGCTGAAAGAAGTCAGGAGAAAAGGGTGAGTATCTCATAGAGGGCGTAAATAAAAGGGAATAAGTTTAGAGACAGGAATGCATTGAGGTTTATTAGAAACTCCTGCTAGTTGAACCATTTGAATCTGTCGAGGCAGGGACTGTGAAATAACAGTGGGGTTGAGCTCCAACAGTGCAGCTCCGGTGTCAATAAACACAGAGAGAGATTCATTTCCAACCTGGAGAAAGATGGAGAAATGCTCCTGTAATTCCTCAGAGTCTTGTAATTAGGAAAAGGTTGGTTGGAGGGCTGAAGGCTCCTGGAGAGCTTAAATTGGTAACAATCTTTCTTCCAGTGTCCTAGCTTTTGCAGTAATGACAAAGACCAGACAAAGTTTGGCTTCGTTTAGGGGCCTCCATTTGTTGGAGTTGAAAATTAAGGATTTCAGTGGATTTCCTTTTAGTTGAAACACCTACGGTGAGCACGAGCCGATGTTCTAACTTAACCAAAGCTAGAGTGGATGTGGTTTCCCATTCCATCCTGGTCCTTTTAGCTAGAAAGAAAAGATCACAGTTCAGCCTGTTCATAAACACAGAGTGGAAGACTACCCAAGTGGATTCAACATCGGTAGAAGGCCAGAATTTTCCTTAGAAACAATTTGGAGTCAACTGCAATAGTTGTGCACAGGCTCATCGGGTTTCTGAATGCAAGTCTGAACCTTACTCCAGTCAACAGGCTTCGAGAAAGCCCTAGGCATTGCCAGGTGAAGTCGCTTAGTGATTGCAACCCTGACAGTATACAAGGCCGGGAGCTGGTCTCACATTTGCAGTCCTAGAGATTTTTCAGAATCGTCCTGCTTAGCTGTTTGCCTCCAGTGTTGGGCTTGGCCTTTGCCAAGGAGCACGTGAACTAGCTGGTGATGTGTGAGAAACCAGGTTGGTAAGTTCAAACAACTATGTTAAATTCCTTGGCAATTTTAAAAAAAAATAAGTATTTATTTGACAGAGAGAGAGACAGACAGCACAAGCAGGCAGAGCGGCAGAGGGAGAGGGAGAAGCAGACTTTCCGCTGAGCAGGGAGCCCGACGTGGGGCTCCATCCCAAGACCCTGAGATCATGACCTGAGCTGAAGGTGGATGCTTAACTGAACCACCCAGGCGCCCCTCCTCAGCAAATCTGTGGGAAACCTCGCTTACTTTGGGAAAATCTTTAGTCCAGGGCATATGCGAAATTAAGGATTTAACATTAGGATCTTCACAGGGTCTAATTTTAAAGGGGCAGGTTCAATTGGGTGCTAAGGAGGGGGATAGGGAGGGATTCTGAGAAAAAGAGAAGTTCAGCAAGAGAGCTGGAATGAAAAAGTGAAGGGTACCAGGGAGGTGCGCAGAGTAGAAGAGCAATAGTGTGGGGGTGGAAGAGATGAAGAGGCCTCCGATGGCTTTTTATCTTTTTTCAGTAGTTTATTTGCCTGGGTCATTCCTTCTTTCTTTCCTTCCTTCCCTCACTTCCCTTCCTTCTTTCCTCTTCTTTTGTCACTATTTTTTTATTGTTGTTTTGTTTTAATTGAAGTATAGTTGACATACAATTATATTCCCTTCAAGAATACAATATATTGATTTGACAATTATATACATTACTCATTGCTCACCACCCTAAGTGTGGTTACCATCTGTCACCATACAATGTTGTTATAATTTTGTTGACTATATTCTCTGTACTGTAGTTTTCATCCCCATGACTTATTTCATTTTTTTGACTTATTTATTTTATAACTGGAAGTTTGTACCTCTTAATCCCCTTCACCTATTTTGCCCATTACCCCACCACCCTCCCCTCTGGGAACCAGCAGTTTTTTCTCTGTATTTATGAATCTGTTACTTTTTGTTCATTCATTTGTGTCATTTTTTAGATTCCAGATATGAGTGAAATCATATGGTATTGGTCTTTCTCTGACTTAGCATAATAACCTCTAAGTCCATCCATGTTGTCACAAAAAAATTTCATTTTTTGTGGCTGAGAAATATTCCAGTGTGTGTGTGTGTGTATATATATAAAGAAGATACACACATCTTCTTTATCCATTCATCCCTTGATGGGCACTTCAACTGCTTCCGTATCTTGGCTATCATAAATGATGCTACAATTAACATAGGGGTGCATCTTTTCAAAATAGTGTTTTCATTTTCTTTGGGTAATATCCAGTAGTGGAATTACTAGGTCATATAATGTTTCTATTTTTAATTTTTGAGGAACTTTGTACTCTTTTCCATAGTGGTTGCACCAGTTTACATTCCCACCAACACTGCAAGAGGATTGTCTTTTTTGATACTAGCCATTATGACTAGTGTCTATTAAGGTCCTCTGCCCATTTTTTCATTTGTTTATTTGTTGTTTTGGTGTTGAGTTGTATGAATTCATCATATGTTTTGGATATTGATCCCTTATCAGATATATCACTTGCAAATACCCTCTCCCATTCAGTAGGTTGCCATTTGGTTTTGTGGATGGTTTCCTCACTGCTAAAAATCTTTTTAGTTTGACATAGACCCAATTCCTTTTTTTTTTTTTCCTTTTGTTTCCTTTGCCTGGGGAGACAGATCCAGAAAAATATTGCTAAGGCCAATGTCTAAGAGTTTACTGCCTATGTTTTAAGGTCTTTCATTTAGGTTTTTAATATATTTTGAGTTTATATTTGTGTATGGTACAAGAAACGATCCAGTTAAATTCCTTTGTATGTAGCTGTACAGTTTTCCCAACACTATTTATTGAAGAAACTGTCTT
Organism: Neomonachus schauinslandi; assembly: GCF_002201575.2. Classification (NCBI taxonomy): domain Eukaryota; kingdom Metazoa; phylum Chordata; class Mammalia; order Carnivora; family Phocidae; genus Neomonachus; species Neomonachus schauinslandi. The sequence goes on along the minus strand of NC_058409.1, from coordinate 73,680,338 downwards.
TCCCCACTGTATATTCTTGCCTCCTTTGTCATAGAATAATTGACCATATAAGTGTGGATTTCTTTCTGGGCAGTCTGTTCTATTTCATTGATCTGTGTGTCTGTTTTTGTGTCAGTACCATACTCTTCTGATTACTATAGTTTCATAGTATAATTTGAAATCTGGGAATGTGATACTTCCAGCTTTTTTATCTTTGTCAATATTGTTTGCTATACATGGTCTTTTGTAATTCATACAAGTTTTAGGATTATTTTAGTTCTGTGGAAGATACTATTATTATTTTGATAGGAATTGCGTTAGATCTGTTGATTGCCTTGGGCAGTGGACATTTTAACAGTATTCTCCTAATGCATGGACATGATCTATCTTTACATTTATTGGTATCTTCATCAATTTCTTTCATCACTGTCTTACAGTTTTCAGAGTACAGGTCTTTCATTTCCTGGATTAAATTTATTCCTAGGTATTTATTCTCTTTGCAATTGATTGTGGTTTCTTAATTTCTCTTTCTGATAGCTCATTATTACTGTACAGAAAAGCAAGTAATTACTATGTATTAGTTTTGTATCCTACAAATTTACTGAATTCATTTATCAGTCCTGATAATTTTGGGATGGAGTACTTAGCGTTTTCTATATGTAGTTGTCATGTCATCTGCAAACAGTGACAGTTTTACTTCTTATCTACTGATTTGGATGCCTTTTATTTCTTGTCTAATTGCTGCCAGGGCATTCAGTACTGTGGTGAATAAAAATGGTGAGAGTGGACATCCTTGTCTTGTTCTTGATCTTAGAGGTATACATTCTGTGGGTTGTGACAGATGCATGACATGTATCCACCATTATAATGTCATACACAATAGTTTCACTGACCTAAAAAGTCTCTATGCTCTGTCTTTTCATCCCTCCTTTCCTCCAACTCCTGGCAACATTGATCCTTTTACTGTCTCCATAGTTTTGTTGTTTCTAGGGTGTGATAGAGCTGGAATCATACAATATGTAGCATGTTCTGATTGACTTCTTTCATTTTGTAATGTGCAACTTAGTTTTTTCCTATCTTTTCATGGCTTGATAGCTAATTTCTTTTTAGTGCTGAAGAATGATCCACTGTCTAGATGTAACAATTCACTTATCCCTTCACGTACTGAAGGACGTCTTGGCTGCTTCAAAGTTTGGGCAAGTATGAATGAAGCTTTCATATAAACATTCATGTGCAGGTTTATGTGCAAGTTTTTGTATGGACCCAAGTTTTCAACTCATTTGGGTAAATATCAAAGAGATCATATGGTAAGAGTATGTTTAGTTTTGTAAGAAACTGTCAAATTGTCTTTCAAAGAGAGTCTACAGTTGTGCATTCTCACTAGCAGTGTATGAGAGTTCCTATTGTTCTACATCCTCTCCCGCATTTAGTGCTGTCAGTGTTTTGGATTTTGGCCATCCTGATAGGTGTGTAGGGGTATCTCATTGTTACTTTAATTAGCAACTATATCCCTAATGATGTAGGATGTTGAGCATCTTTTCATGTGTTATTTTTAAATTTTTTATTTTTACTTGCACATCTGGATTAACAATGAGTTTGAGCATCTTTTCCTATAGTTCATATTCCTTTGAGTTTCTTCTGTGAATTGCCTGTTCATATAGTTTGCCCATTTTCCTATTGCTTTTCTTATTTTATTTTGATTTCTTATTGATTATTCTCATTCCTTTGGGATGCTGGAAAATTAGTCCCTCATTGGTTTAAACTATTGTAAATATCTCCTCCCAATTTATTATCTATCATTAACTTTTACATGGTGTCTTTAATTGAACAAAAATACTTTTCTTTTTTAAAGATTTTATTTGAGAGACTGGAAGAGAGAGAGAGAGAAAGAAAATCTGAGCGGGGGAGAGGAGGGGGGCAGAGGGAGAGGGAGAAGTAGACTCCCTGCTGAGCAGGGAGCCGACATGGGGCTCCATCCTGGGACTCCAGGATCATGATCTGAGCTGAAGGAAGATGCTTAACCTACTGAGCCACCCAGATGCCCCTGAACAAAAATTCTTAACAATAATCAAATCCATTGTCTTTTCCCTACCTTATGGTTTGTACTTTTGAACTTGACTATGTCCTTTATCTGTACATTAGTCACAAAACACTCTTCTACATTATCTTCTTTTCACTTTTAATGGTTTTAGATTTTACTTTTAAGTTTTTAATTAATTTGGAAACTACTTTGTTCAAGGTTTTAGGTAAGGATATAGTTTTATTTTTCTCTGTATTGTGAACTAGTTTCTGTAACACTATATGATAATAGTCCTTCCTATTCCCATTGATTCATGGTGTAACTTTTGACCTATATCAAGTTATTATGTATACATAAGTGGAATTTTGTGCTATTTTGTTTCAGTCCTCCAGTTGTCTGACCGCATCATTACTGCATTACAAAAGTGTTACTACATGGTAGGGCAAAGCTACCCTCTTTGCTGTTCTCAAAATTATGTGTCTTTAGGCAAATGTATTTCTTTCTTTGTACATTATTTATATGGGCCTTAAGGTTTCTAATTAATTCATACAAATTAATGTATAAGGAAAAATGTATGACACATTTAATGCAAAATTTCTCTGCTTGGATTTGTTTTTTGGTCTCTGCAAATCATTATAAAATAATTAAAGACTTCATTATAATATGTTCACAGTATATTTATGCCAGTGTCAGAATTAGTGGAAATATCTTTATATTTTAAATTGTTCTATTCTATACTTCTTAAATATTTTGGACTTAAATATATGTATGCATTTAGAGGTTTTGATCTGTATGGAATAAGAGTCAGAAATTAAAATTTATTTCATTTATTTCACTTAGTATAATAAGAAAATAGAAGCACAAAGAGGTACACTGACCTGCCCAAGTGTTACAGGTTAATTACTGGTGAAGTCAACAGTAAGTACATATTTCTTAACTTGGCCTTTATTATATAGTTCTGAACATATCTATGGTTTATTTGCTGCTTAGTCTTTCATTCAGTTATAACATAGGAAAACATGTTTGGCAAAATAAATTTTTCAGGTGTTAAGCATTTTTTTTTTCACATTATTTTGTTTCTAGATGACCCTCATTATGGGGTTAAATTTTCTGGTTTGAGACAACAGAACTTTTGATAAATTTGAGTAAAACTGAGAGCAGAGGATGGCCGTTTGGTAGAAGTCTCTTGACATCATAGCAAGAGATATATGTCTTTAAAAGCAACTCTTTTCAGAATTTACCTTCTCACTATCTGCGTACTCACCAAGTTCAGGGTATAGTCCAGTGCTGATAAATGGTCCCTTATTAGTAACTTCTTACTGAAATAGGAGGATGCCTGAGCAGGTGCAAGTATTTTGCAAAACAGGTGTTATTAAAAGACTCTAGTAGTCTGATACTGATATGTAAATATCAAATGTCCTTTCCAAAGGCCATTCTATGAGATTAGGAAAAAGTAACACCATGATAATATAGACTCTCTTTCTTTCATGAGACTGGCAAATGTGGGTAACTCTGTTGTGTGTCAACTTGGTTAGTCTACATTACATTCCCGAGAATTCCCTTTCCTGTATGTTGCTGGTAAGGCTGGACCACAAGGGAGATTTCTGAGGGGATATGAAGAGTAGAATGAAGAGGCACCATTTGTGCATTACACATATTGTCACTTACCTGTGGCTTACCTCCTAGCATGGGCAGTGGCCAGGACTGCACCTGTCTCTGACCCCTTGGCTTGATCAAAGGCCCTATTTTCTGCAGGATACTCAATTAATGTGAGAGGCAATAAAAATGGACACATTTTTTTCAGTCTATTTTGTGGGCTCCAGCTCTTGCTTGTGAGTTTGGGATTGTTCTCTTCCTCACTTTATATCTGTCTTCCCTTCCCATTCTGTCTGACATGTGCACATCAAACTCCAGCATCACATGCAAGGTCAGCTGCCTTTCAGAGACTCCTTAAGCATCTCCCACAATCAATAAGTTCAAATCCTTGTACCAAATCCCCATCTGTCCTCCTCCTTCTCTGATTAAACCCTGATACAAATATGCTTAAAATGTCCTCACCTGCATGCATTAAATTAGCACATGTACCTTAAAATTAAAGATTTTGTTTGTTTTTTTTCCTTTCAGTTTGCATCTAGACCAATGACTTTTCTTCTTGAATTATTGAGAGCTTTTGACACTGTTGATTCTCACTTGCCTTGATTTTAAGACTCCGGCTGTATTTTAGGTATTAATTTGCACTTTGCGCAGCAAGTAAAGTAATAGAAAATCTTATTCAACTGTTTTTGAACAATGAGGGGAAGTTACCTCCGATAGTCCTGAAGTACTTTGTCTCCAGGCTAATTATCAACAATTGAGTGATGTAATCAAGAGCCCAGATTACTTCCTCTTTTACTCTGCCTTCCTTGAGATAGTGCCCTTCATCACTGCATTGTTGCTTCTGCTGTTCTAAGAGAAACATCATGTAGCAGAAGGGGGCTCCTCTTCCCGGGTTTTTTATTAACATCAAAGGTATTTTTCTCAGAAGTCTCCACACTGGGTTTCCCCTCATAATCCATCAGCCAGCACTGTATACATGTATGTGTATGTGCACATGCCTAACCCAGTCTGCGGCACAAGGAAAGGAGGACAAGTGATGGGTTAGCTCAATCAGGATTTACGCTGGAGCCGGCAGTAACTCCTCTGCTCCCCAGTGGAATCCGCTAAGAATTGGACGGCAAGAGTGAAAGAGGAAAAATGTCCCCGACAAGCAAACATAGTGCCTGCTGCATAGCAGATGTTCTATCTCCCTGGTGTCAGACCTCTTTTCTCTGTTTGAAATCCTTAAAAATGGACCAACTCTACTTGTTCTCTTGACCTGTTTGCCCTTAGCAATCCCGCGGACCTTTGCCCCTTTAAGTATATTGTTTCGGTGGATGGTTTCCACCTCCTTGTCCAATAACGGTGACCTCTCCCCAACTCACAAGTTGTTTTTAGAGTCTGGTTGTCTGCTAGCACCTTGAACTCTACTGAGCAGAAAATGAGCGATGCAGAATCTGAGGTGAGGAGAGACGGTTTGAGGAAAGAAAACGGTTGATAAAAATAAGCAGAGTTCAAGTTAATTATGGTTTTACTCTAATTATAAATGTTTTGAAAAAAAGACAAGCAAAAACAAAACACCACCTCATCTATATTTCTTCAGTAATTTTAGCATTTATATGAATACTTAGGATGGAATTCAAGATCGTCTTTCGCTATTCTAGAAAGAAGTGGGCAAGAGTAAAGGTTTACTGGTGACTAACTGCTGTCATAAAGGGGGTTGGATTCCTTCCCACTCTTGTCCTTGGGCTTCCCACCTCTTTCTCCCTTAAAATGAACTTTTCTTATATATAGGATATTTTTTTTTAAACTATCACCTCTCTCCCTCCAAGAATGCAGAGGGTTCCAAAGAATCTTCTGTGTTTTAATTCTAGCCTTTGAAGCTATAAAATGTCAACATTAATAGGCAGTTCTTTAAGAGATTGAAATTTTAATTAGGTAACTAATAATATTTGAATTGATTGTTATATTAAATAGTAATGAACAGATGTTAATACATTGGCAAATTTTTACTTGAGCATGCACATTGAGGTATAAATATAAATAAGTTTGAGATTCTCTGGTAATTATATGCATCATACATCTGGGGCCACTCTGCTCGTCTCCAGTAACAGACTGCTATGGTCAAGCTTGCTCTTTGTGACTGTATTAGTCAGGGTTTTCCGGAGAATCAATATCTATATCTCTATCCATACCTACCTACTTTCCTACCTATCAGCTTATCTGTATTCATACAGAGAGAAGGGTGGGATACAGAAGGGGAGGGGAGAGAGGGAGAGATTAATTTTAAGGCCGTGGGTCACATGATTGTGGGGGCTGGCGAGTCCAAAATCCTTATGACAAGTCAGAAGGCTGGAAAGTTAGGGTTTCTATGTTGCAAACTTGAGGCAAAATTTCTTCTTTGAGAAACCCATCTTTGCTCTCAAGGCTTATAACTGATTGAATAAGGCTCTCTCAAATTTGGGGGGGGAGGGAGTTAATCTGCATTACTCAAAGTCTCATTTAAATATTAATCACATCTAAAAACATCTTCACAGCAACATCTATACTAGTGTTTGATGAAACAACTGAGCACCGAATGTAGCCTTGGCAAGTTGATGTAAAAATTAACCATCACCGTGACCCTGCCACTCCTTGGCCATAGCTAATTGAGAAAAGATGTACACTTCAAACTTGGACTAATCAGGTTTCTCTCATGGAAATTTACTGTGAGAGACTTAGGGACTCTTAAGGGTCTTCATTGATCCCTTGACCTAGAAAGTTATATATCGGAAATCTTCAAAGGAACATAAGAATGAAGCAGACCTGGGGAGAGCAGGAGGAACAAGAGACCATGCATCCCCAGAGTGGCCTAGTGAATTATCTTATAGGGTTTGGCTGTATTTCCTGCCCTGAGATTTTGTGAGATAATAGAGATTTTTTTTTTAAATGAATCTTTTTCTATTTAAGTTACTTTGAGAGAGTTCATATTCTTTACTACCAAGTCATCCCTAAGATACCATTACACATACCATTTTTTTTTTTCTCATTTAAGTGGTGAACCGTCAGAAGCTGTTAAGGAATCTGTTAAGAACAGAGAAAGTTGTATTGGAATTGGTATCAGAATCAAATTTCTGACTTTGGCAAGTTTCAGTCAAGGGGAAGGACTTTATTCCACATGGCGTAGATTGAAGAAAGCATGCGAGGTGAGGAAATAGAAACTGTGACTATGAACAACTCTTTTAAGATGTTTAATGATGAAGGGGAACAGAGAAATAAATCATTATCTACAGGGTTATGTGGAATACAAAGACAATTTTTATTTAGGGGGTAGAGGTTGTTTGATTGAAAGAGAAGCAAATACCTGAGGATATTTCTCATTAGAAAGGGAAGCAACATGATGCTGAGGAGAGGGGCTAATTGCACTGATCAAGCCTCCATGAAGGTGAGAGTGCTAGAGTTTGAGAGCATATGGGGAGAAGCTGGTCCTCTCCATCGCGAAAGAAGTGAGCGTGGCAGTGCTTTCAGGCTGTGATTGCTGAGAGGCTGGTATTTGTAGAGGCTGCATCTGTAGACTCCTCATAAACCAAGTTCCATCCCCTGAGGAAGGGAGAAGAGCAAGCAAGTTTAATAAAGATTTAAAAAGGGTGAAATATTTCTCTCCGAGATTAGGAAAGAAAATTAGGAGGGAAGATATATGTGATAGCATTGCTGTGACTGAGTAAATAAAAATGACTAAGATAACGTAAGTGACCCCCTGGGGCTATAATCTATATCCTCCATATGGGCAGACCTGCTAATCTTTCTCATGTGTAAAAGGGCAGTAATTATAGTTGGTTGCTATTGTTGAGCGCCTTACCTATGTGTTTTTACAGTTGTACATGTTATCCGTGAGGCTGATATTTTACTGTTGTAGAAATTAACCAGGAGAATTCTCTTAATTCTACCAAGATCACAACTAGTGATGGGTGGGGTAAAAATTCAGATATTGTTGTTGGAAATTTCATTATCCCCTGCTCCGTCTACCATGCCACACTTTCTCCATAATGGATATCCTAGTTGCTGACAGCACTAGGGTATGGGGTTCCTTGGGGCAGAGGTAGGAGGAAGGGGGCAAGGAGGGAGGAAGCTGTGTGGAGGTTTGAATGAAGGTAAATCTCCACGGTTGCCCTGAGAGCAACCTGAAACTATAGGCTGATGTTACATTCAGCTGATGGAGTGTCTGTGTTTGTCTCTGGACTCTAATGTGTGGTCTGGATGTCTGTGGAAAGCAGAAATCTTGTTATTTGGTCAATACCAAATCACAATTATTGAAGGCAAGTAAGCTGATTTTTTTTTTTTTTGATCCATTGGGTTGTCATATCCTAACTTTCACAATCCTTTTACTATAACCACATTTCATAAAACTAGGGAGAATATGTGAGATGTAGTCATCTCTACAAGTTGCTATTTATCCAGTGCAACAAGAAGGAAATGCAATTCTTGTTTCCAATACACCCCAGGTCCCAATGATGTGTTCCATCATCATAACCACAAGAGGGCAGTGTGAATCCACCCATTAAACTTGGCAGGTGTTCTGCGAAATGTATGCTCTCAGACTCCCCTCAGATAATTGATAACTAAATTTAAGATATTTAAAATATATTTAAGTTGGTATCTAAAAATTTTCAAGGGCATAATTTTTATGTAACAAAAGATCATTTCCAGTGTATTTTAAATACTGACATTTTAAAATATATATCACTTTTTCCATATAGCCAAAGAAAGATAACCACATGACAATTTGCTAGCCATCACCATCCATTTATTTTATTTTATTTTTTTAAAAGATTTTATTTATTTAACAGAGAGACACACAGCGAGAGAGGGAAAACAAGGAAGGGGAGTGGGAGAGAGAGAAGCAGTCTTCCCGCTGAGCAGAGAGCCCAATGTGGGACTCTATCCCAGGGCCCCGGGATCATGACCTGAGCCGAAGGCAGACGTTTAACGACTGAGCCACCCAGGCGCCCCCATCACCATCCATTTAAAAGTTAGATGGTGGGGAGCAAAGGAGGGAGGGCCCAACAACTTGTGCTTTCTATGGGTGGTACTCCTCTACTCCTGCCCTGCCTGGCCTCATCCTTGCATTTATTTTTAAAGATTTTATTTATTTATTGGAGAGAGAGAGCGAGAGAGAGAATAGGCAGGAGCAGAGGCAGAGGGAGAGGGAGAAGCAGACTCCCTGCTGAGCAGGGAGCCCTGTGCAGTGCTGGATCCCAGGACCCTGAGATCATGACCCAAGCCGAAGGCAGATGCTTAACCCACTGAGCCACCCAGCTGCCCCTTATCATTGTATTTAACTAATTAAAAAAAAAAAAAAAACCTTTGTAATATGTAAAAATATTATAAGGAAAATCTTTAGCATTTAGAAAATTTGTATTTTTTCTACTTCTCGTATACAAGCTTCCATCACAACATATATATTTGTAGGGTTTTCTAGATTGCCTTCTCAAACTTTTCCTGCAACAAATATAAATTGGAAGAGTTTTAAAAAAATTTCAAGTGAGCATAATTACAGTTATTACTAATATATAATTAAGCATGATAGCATAAATTTAAGTGTTGATAATTATTAAACCTAAAAAGTAAAGTTGCACTCAAAAAGTAGATATTGATGAGATGGATGAGGATATATTTATTTTAGAATGATACAGGATTCAGCATCAATTTTATTTCTTCTGACAAACAATCTCATAAATATGTAGATAGAAATGGCAGGTGTTTTGTCAAGGCAGTAACAAAATTCCTTAAACTCCTCCCCTGTCACATGCAGACAGTCACAATGATTGATCATCAGAAATGTTTTAATGGTCTAGTAGTTGATGACTGGTTTAGATACTCCTATATTGCAGTAAGAAAGAACTGAAAACTACTTGATTTGTAAAATGAGTGTTACCCATTCATTAGAATCCATTCACTTGCTTCAGCAGTATTTTGACTTGTCCTGTGGCTTGATGCTCCAGAGGTTTTTCAAATCATGGCATTGTCCCACGGTAAGACTAGGGATGAGTGAGGGACATGCATTTCATTTATAAATTGGGAGAAAGGTGATTATGTAGAGGGAGTGGGCAGGGAAAACCAGCATCATCTTCAGCCCCAAGGATGTCTTCAGGTAGAACTATTTTAGGAAATACTACATATGAAATAAGAGAATCTGGAAATCATGTGCACTGTGAAAAGTCTTAATGTAAGCCAGTTGGAAGATCATTGTCCTAACTACCTTAAAACAAAATATGGGCTTTTCTCACCTCTGGACTTTTGAAATCAATTGAGTTAAGAACATGTGAGGAACACTGAAAAGTATACAAGCCCCAGATTTCATTTCTATCTAAATAAACATATTGTTTAAGGCTCAAGGAAGACATTTCTTTCTCCAAATCAATGTATTAATTCATACCTTCTTTTAATTCTTATATTACAGTAGATATGATTTTGTAGTCTACATTTCAACTGTTTGAAATATACATCTTTAAATGTTTGGTAGAATTCACCCTAGAATCTGTTTGGTCATTGACTTTTGTTGGGAGTTTTTTGATTACTGATTCTATTCATTACTAGTAATCGATCTGTTTAGATTTTGCATTTCTTTTTGACTCTGTTGGAATATTGTATGTTTCTAGTAATTTATCCATTTCTTCTAGGATTTGTTGGCATAGGATTGTTTGTATTATTCTTGTATAATCTTTTGTATTTCTGTAGTATATTTACAACTTCTCTTTCCTTATTTAATTATCTGGGTCCTTTTTTTTTTTCTTGATGGGTCTGGCTGAAGGTTTATCAGTTTTGTTTATCCTCTCGAAGAACCATCTTAGTTTCATTGATCTTTCTGTTGTTGTTTTTAGTCTCTATTTAATTTATTTTTGCTGTGATCTTTATTATTTCACTCCTACAAAACTGTGTCTGTTTCTTTAACCTGATTAGGGAAATTTTCATCCAATATTTCTTCATACAGTTTTTCTCACCCTTTTTCTCTCTCTCCTTCTGGGACCCCTATTATGTGAATGTTAGTACCATTGATGTTCTTCCAGAGTTCCCTTAAGCTAGCCTCTTTTTTTTTTTCATATTTTTTCTTTTTGCTGTTTTGATTGGATGATTTCCATCACACTGTCTTTCAGATCACTGATTGGTCTTTCTGTGTCATCTGATCTGCTATTGATTGCCTCTAGTGTATTTTTCACTTCAGTTTTTGTATTCTTCAACTCTGGTTCTTTTTTATAGTTCTTATCACTGTTCTCATTAATTCTTTTGTTGAGGTCAGTGAGCATCTTTATGACCATTACCTTGAACTCTTTATGTGATAGGTAGCTTATCTTGGTTTTAATTCTTGTTCTGAAGTTTTTTTTCTTGTTCTTTTATTTGGAACATATCCCTCTGTCTCCTCATTTTACCTAACTTTCTGTTTCTATGTGTTTGTTAGATCAGTTATGTCTCTCCATCTTAAAGGAGTGACTTTGTGCAGAAACGCGAAGGGGTTCAGTAACCCCCTTGGGGTTCAGTAACACCCATCTTGTAACCTGAGCCAGCGGCCCCAGGATCCCCTGTTTGGGCTGAATGCACCTCCCTGTTGTGGCTGGGTTGTGATTGGTGCAGACTCACTGTTGTGTAGGACTCTTCTGTCTGTGCAGAAGTGTGACAAAATTAAAATTTCCTAAGACACTAAATGAAGGGTTTTATGATCTAAAAAGTTTGTGAGGTTTGGCTGTGACAGCTATCGGGTACTAGTAATTGGGGCTGGACCCTGGCTTCTGTCTCTGAGAGGCCTGGCTGCGACTGTTGTGGGCCCACTTGGGCGTGGTGCTAACCCATGGTATGGCTGGCTACAGGCCTGGCTATGACTACTATAGCGTTCTAGTGAGCAAGACAGGCCTCCAGTGGGGCTCGCTACGAGGTCTGGCTGCAACTCCTGTAGGTGTTTTAATGCGCTGGGCTGGACTCTGGGGACATGGATGTTTAGGAAGTGTTCTGGTGCTGGCTGAGGCCACCTGCTGGGAATGGTAGGATGATAAGACACTTTAAAAGGGCTCTGGTATGCCTTCGGCTCAGGTCATGATCCTGGAGTCCCGGGATCGAGTCCCACATCGGGCTCCCTGCTCGGCAGGGGGTCTGCTTCTCCCTCTGCCCTCTTCCCTCTCGTGCTCTCTCTCATTCTCTCGCTCTCAAATAAATAAATAAAATCTTAAAAAAAAAAAAAAAGGGCTCTGGTGATGGCCATGGGTGCCTGTCAGGTGTGGCAGGGTGGTGAGTTGTTTAGGAGGGGCTCTGGGTCACGTGGGTGGGATGGGCCAGTGAGTCCACAGGGAACTCTGGGGCAAGTAAATAGATAGTGTCCAAAACATCTCCACGAGAGCCAGGCCTGCTAGTGCTTTCATCCTTAGAAAACTTTCCAATAGATCCGCATAATATATCAAATTCCTACATGTACTTGGGTCAATTTCTTGCCTTTATTCTGTTCACTAGTTTATTTGTTGTCATAGTGCTATATAAGTTATTGATACCTGGTAAGACCCGTTGTTTGAACATTTGGTTTTTTTTGAAAATAATTCTTTCCAATATAACCTATGACATTGACCTTTTTTGGTTTTAAAGTCTTCACAGCTGTAAAAGGTAGCAGGTGTGTAAATACAAGTATGTAGTTGGTCATTCATCTGCCCTCAGAAAAAAAAATTTAGCAACTGTGTATTGAATAGCATTATTTTGCACAGTGTTACAAAATTGTGATGAAGTTTACAAGAACAGTCACTGTGCATGAAACCCTCTAGGACTGTATGCCACCATAGACAAGTGTTTTAACAGATAATGTACTGGGACTGGTGGCAGGGGATCAATTTTCCAATAAAGTTCATTTATCTTCTATTCATTACTGTATTTAATCACACTTTTTTTTGTCGGCTGCTTGTGCAAAATCATTACATGTCTAGATTTTCTTGCTCTAGCTTGTTCAGATTCACTTTCTATATTCACAGAGTCCCAGGAACTCTGGAAAACTAAAAATCTAAGAGCAGAATTAAAGATACTACTAGGTGTTTCACACCCTATTTATATGTCTACCTTTATTATGAGACCCAGTACTTACATTACCATTTTCATCACTCCTTTTAATCTTTAATGAACTACTTCATGCTATGGATATATTTTCTTTGAATTAGGATGGTAAGGATGAAAAATTCAAATTTAACAAATTTAAATGACAATATTCAATTGACTTGAAAATACCATGAGCAGACAATATTTCAGTGTAGTTGAATGTTAAGCAAGATTTTGTGATCAGTCCAAATAGCACATGTACAATTCTAAAAGTTTAGAAATTGTTAGAACATAACGAGATTTTAGCAAAAATAAAAATTCACATTAAATTTCAAATGTGTGAAATACATGCAAACAGTTGTAAGCATTAAAAAAATGTTTTAATTGCCAAAGAGAGGATCCTTCATAGATTCAGGAACCGCCCAGGGTCTGAGGAAAACACTTTGAAACACACTGTCCTGAGGCATTTACTTCAGAGATTAAAAGCTCCATATTGTGTTTCAGAAAAGTAGAACTCAAACAGTCCAAAGACTTGTACTAATAGCCTCAAATGTAGACAGATCTAGATTCTGACCAGTACTACCTTAAATTTCACTTTGTTACCCAGGAAATCCCCTATGATGTATCATCATTACTATCCATATGCGTTCTGTGAAGAATAGACATTTATCAAAGGATAGTCATTTTTGTGATCTGAAAAGTCTGTGTAGATGTAGTAATTGTATTTTTCAGTTTTTAGGATAATCATGCTCCTGTTTTAAAAATTTTCTTAAGGAAAGGCTTCAAAAAACCCCACACGGTTCCCATGACCCTCACACTCAGATCCCATTCTTCAAAAGCAACCACTTTAAACTGTAAGATTTTGTCCTGGCATTTACTGCTATATTTCTATATATTTATTGCTTTCTCATAATTCATCAATTTTAAGCATTTTTTAATTTTTATAGCAGATAATAATTTTTGCCCTCTTATATCTTTCATCCACCTAATTTTTCCAATATGGTGCAATCACAAGTTTTAGTTAAATTCATGTAGTGTTTCAATTAGTATGCTCAAATATTTCTCTTAAATGGATCAGTAGTGTGCGGTAACATTTTTTGTATGACTTTGCCCAATTTCCCCACCAGGAGTGCTTTCATGTTTTATTTGCTTTCATTCTGCAACCTTTTTTGTCTTTTCCAAATTATTTTTTAGTTCAGTCTTTCTGCCACTGCTGAGAGTCAGTGTTCACATCCAGGTTTGATACTCTAAGTAAAACCAAACCAAATAAACCTTTTCTCTCTTATTTTTCATTACTTGGTTTTTCTGTTCTACCTTCTTGGTGATTTCCTAGACTTACTTTCCAATTCTCCTAGTAGTATCTTTAATTCTGCTCTTAGATTTTTAGTTTTCCAGAGTTCCTCATTTGTTCTCAGGATTTGAAAAAATGGAACCCAGTTCTTTGGCTGTGGTCGTGAAAATATTTTCCCTGCATTTTGCTTTTCCCCTCACTTGCCCCCTCCCCAGCACCTTTTAAGCTCAGGGTAGGGTTAGGGGGTAGCATAGAGGTGGGGGTTTGGTCTCATTCATGAAGGGTTGTCTCCTCCAGGAGTAGTTATCTATAGGTTGTTTCTCTGGGCCAGTTTTTGACTGGATACCTGGGTTCTCACAGCTTCATAGGTAATGACCCTCTGTTTAGTTGCCCGAATGACCCAGGCTTTTCTTGATACCTTGTTACTCCCATTCCTGAGGCTTTCAGAAATGCTTCAGGGCAAATTGACTTGCTTTCTACTGTATCTACCTTCACCTGCATTGGATGTTTCTTTATCTGGTAAATGCATGACCATTCCACTATTCACTTCTGATTTAAACATGGTTTAGGGAATGTGAATTTATTTTAGTATCATCAAAAATTGACTCTCTTTGTACTCATTCCTGGGCTGATTTTAAAGGGAATAAGGAGTCAGAAAGTATCTTCTTTGCCATTTTGTTCTCATAGTGGGATTAGTCTTGTCAGAGCCAATAATGCCTCTGCTGAATTGCCCAGAGTTAAACTCAAGGGCATAATATCAACCCAGGAGAAGAAGTGCTTTGGGTGTAAAAGACTCATTCAGATTTCTCTGCTAATTAACCCAGATGTCCCATGATTTTTAATAATTCAAGGAAGTATTCACAGTATGCTGCACTAAAAACCTCAAAAAGAATCCTTAAAATACTCACGGAAATTCTGTTCCTGGATTCTCAGAACTTCTGAAGACTTGGAATACTTATTCTCAGGCATGAAGAGCACTATTAAGCTGTGAGTGACTGAGGCCATTCACCAGGGCATGTATAGGCACCATAGATTTCTTTTTCTTTTCCTTTTCCTTTCTTTTTTTCTTTTCTTTGAGAGAGAGAGAGAGAGCGCACACGAGAGGGGGAAGGGTCAGAGGGAGAAACAGACTCCCTGCTCAGTGGGGAGCCTGACGCAGGATGCTATCCTGGGACTCTGGGATCATGACTTGAGCCCAAGGCAGATGCTTAACTTTAACTGACTGAGCCACCCAGGGGCCCAGGCACTGTAGATTCCTAATAAAGAAGTGGGAAGCACATCCATTGGAAGGCCAGGAGGAAGTATTCTCTGAATCATCAAATCACTGATTTCCCACCCCAAGGTCTTTGATTAGATCAGGGTGTATTTTAAGGGCCTCAAGAATCCAATAGGCACTTTAAAATCATCTGAATTTAAGCATTGTATCTATATCTCTGGTATATTTGACCCTGCTGGGAAATAAAGATATGTATCTGTAAGTGTATTTTCCAGTTAACTTTATTAATTGTTTAAGGATTGCTATATATTTTCTTGTTTTCCAAAAATATTTTATGTAGACTAAAAGATCTATATGATAACTAATCTTTCAGTGCCTCAATTTTTGATCACCTCTAAGTGGATATAATAGTACCTACTGCATAGCATAGTTATGAGAAATAACTGAGTTAATATTTGTAAAGTTCTTAGAACAGTGTCTAGCATGTGGTAAATTCCATACAAGTTTTTAAAAATAAAACAACATAGCAAAAAGAGATAAAATAAGTGAGGATGAGGCACCTAGAAAACAAAGGGTTTGGAAACAAAATCCAGTACACAAAAATATGCCCATGAAATCCCTTACTGGGCGCCTGGGTGGCTCAGTTGGTTAAGCGACTGCCTTCGGCTCAGGTCATGATCCTGGAGTCCCGGGATCGAGTCCCGCATCGGGCTCCCTGCTCGGCAGGGGGTCTGCTTCTCCCTCTGCCGTCTTCCCTCTTGTGCTCTCTGTCTCTCGTTCTCTCTCTCTCAAATAAATAAATAAAATCTTAAAAAAAAAAAAAAGAAATCCCTTACTATTACTAAGACGTGGAGGGGCACCTGGCTTGCTCAGTCTGAGGAGCATGCAACCCTTGATCTCAGGGTCACGAGTTCAAGCCCCACGTTGGGTGTAGAAATTACTTAAAGAAATTTTTTAAAAGTAGTGGAATCATTAGTTAGCTTTGAGCTTTGTGGTACAAGACAAAGACAAAATAGGAAAGGCAATCAGCTATATGATTCATAGAGCCCATAACTTAAAAACAAGAGATAATACTGTTTCTTATATTAAGAGCAGAGAGAAAAGTACATCCCCAGGTCCTAATATCTATCATTGCCACTAAGTTTCTCACAGTTACTGAAGCAGTAGGTTTTACTGGGCTGTGTCTCATCATCCTTTTCTGTCACATCATAAACAGTCCATGGAGAGCAGCCTGGGGCTGCGGCAGACCTGCAGAAGGGAGAAAGCTGTGGGCTGGCTCAGTGACATACTATCTTTATGTCCTGGCTTAGTCTAGGATTAACTTGGAGAATATCCTGAGGATCATAGCTGATCTTCCAGCGCTCAGTTATCTAAAATTAAAAACAAAAGGCAGGGGGTAGGAGTGGAGCTTGGCACATGATAAACACTCAAAATCCATTTAATAAAGGAATGAACAAAATCCTTTATTTCAGCTATTTTTATTGGAAAACATTACATAATGGGCAGTACACATTTTGCCTTCTTATTTGGTGAACTCAAAATATAATTTCACCTACTCTTGAGGACTCAGTTTCACTGTCATGAACATCCCCGATGGCCTCAGGGGAGGTCGAGAGGCAGAAGCCTGTCTGTGCCCACACTCTCTGCACTCTACTTCACAATGATGTGGCTTTTACTCTGATGGATGTTTTAAAGTTCACACTTCTGCATCCAAAACAGTTGTCGGGTTTATTTTTGGTGATTTCTACTGTCTGCTTCTCTTAGCCTTCTCTTTTCCCTCTGTATATCTGTTATTTTCCTTCTGATGGTGAATAAGAAGTTGGCTGATAAACATGTAAGAATTGTGTCTAAAATAGAACTAAGCCCTGAGTGATGGCCAAGAAATTTTCCTGTGGGTAAAAGGCATAAGATTTTGTGCACATATTCTGTTAGATTCCTTTTGTGGCTCACCTGACCTTTTATCTTCCTATTTACTCGTGGTTGTGTTCTGGATAGCCAAGTTTTCCAGATAACTGATGCTCCGACAAATGTAATATTAAGCTACACAGAATACAGTATTATGCTGAGTAAGCTGTCAGAGGGAGAGCTTTCTTGTAAATATGTCTTGTAAAATATTTCAAGAGCAGGAGATTGCAGAAGTATTTCTGGGAAAGTCCTCTTGTAAGACATACATAATAGATTAGTTAATCAAGAGTTCCAGGTAGGGTGCCTGGGTGGTTCAGTTGGTTAAGCGACTGCCTTCGGCTCAGGTCATGATCCTGGAGTTCCGGGATCGAGTCCCACATCAGGCTCCTGGCTCGGCAGGGAGTCTGCTTCTCCCTCTGACCCTCCCCTCCTCATGCGCTCTCTCTCTCATTCTCTCTCTCAAATAAATAAATAAAATCTTAAAAAAAAAAAAAAGTTCCAGGTAAGTGAGGACTAGATAAACCAGACTGTAGCACTGAGTCATCCAGTGTGGGAGGCAGAGGTGTTAAAGGCTCAGGGCTTAGAGATTGAATGTTCTAGATACCCATCTGTACCCAATTGAAACATTGCTTGCCTGTCCTTAGAGCAAGTGTTTGGGGTTAGACATTGCCTCTCTCTATCATTTTCATATTCTATGGGTAGAGTTAAAAGAACACTCCTTGATTCTCTGAATTTTTGGTATATTACATCTGATTTTCACTTAGCGATTTCATGTTTACCCTTATCATTTTTAGTTACCTAGAGATTTTTGGGAATGGCACAACAAAATGTGTAGACAATAGAACAAAGTATGACCTTAAGGAATTCAATTTTAGCATCATGAACAAGAGTAACTGAAATCAGCTTAATTTTATATTGCATCAGTGTAGTTCAGTAAACTTAAGTGGAGTAAGATTCTCAAGAGAATAGGGATATAGTCTGTAATGAAGAAGTAAATCCTTGAGATTTTTTTTTCTGGCCAAAGAAGTGTTACTAACATATTATTGGCACAGTCAGAAAAGAATCCATTAAGAGTCTATTAAAATCTTGGGGCGCCTGGGTGGCTCAGTCGTTAAGCGTCTGCCTTCGGCTCAGGTCATGATCCCAGGGTCCTGGGATCGAGTCCCACATCGGGCTCCCTGCTCGGCAGGAAGCCTGCTTCTCCCTCTCCCACTCCCCCTGCTTGTGTTCCTGCTCTCGCTGTGTCTCTCTCTGTCAAATAAATAAATAAAATCTTTAAAAAAAAAAAAAGAGTCTATTAAAATCTTATAAACTTTAGACCGCATTTCCCACCTATTTGGATATATTATTTTTCCCATTTTAATAATTTGCTACCAGTTAAGCTTATTGATGCTCCTGCCAACTTGATTAATGAACTGGAGTGTTGGGAACACTGACACATTTAGTCCTCAGAAAACAAACCCTTTATCTTTGTTTCTGCAATTTCTTCCCACGCTTCTACCATCTTGGTCCCTATCAAGTTCTACCCAAGACCTAAATGCATCTTTCCTGTAAAAAATGGGCTTCATAATGGGTGATCATTGCATTATTAATGGGCTTGTTCAATTTACTTTAAGGTCATGTTATCACTACATTATCCCAACTATAAATAAATTGCTTAGATTGAGGTCAAAGGTAGCCCAAGGAAGTAACCTTCTTCAGTGAGCCACCTGAGCCCACTCCCAGCATTCACTGACCTGCATACCCAACACATGTTAATAATCGATTCAAAGTGCGCTTCAGTGAACCAGCCTCCTGCTACTTTCTTCCTAACCTCCTCATTCAGAGAGCTTGGGAGCCTTCAGGACTCTCTATACTGATAAATGCCAACAAGGCTTACACTGGGGATGGGAGCTAGGAAAGAAGACTGAATCTTTGCTCATGGAGAATAGGAGATGTATGGACTTCTCTCCATTGCACCAAAAAGTGAGGCAGGAGGAAGTCCTTCTCAGGAAAAACTGCAATCTTCTAATATGCTTTTCTCTCTTCTGGCCCTGGAAGAACCCATATATTTACCATCTGGGATTTTCTAAGTCCCCACTTAGGTAAATTGTCTTTGTAAGAAGACTAAAATATATAGAGACCTAGAAATTTTTAAGCATCAGGAGAATATTTTGGGGTTTCCCAAGTCTACCTAATGACCCTATTAAGAAATGAAGAGTTGAGAACAGTTTCACCAAAGTTAATTTGTGTTAGTTACTGTAAAAATGATTCACATTTCTATTTTATACAGAGCACTATAGAAAAATGTTGAGATTTTTACAGTAATCTCATCTCTATTGATGAACAACAAGAGATGCTTGAAACTGTTTCTAAATTAACAGGTTAAAAGTCCACTCAATTCTGTATTTTGTGCAACTTGTTTTGGTAGCCATTTGGGGGGAAAAAAAAAGCCAAAAAACTAACAGTAATAAGGGACACACCAACTGTTGTTAAGACTCATCAAGAAGAAGAGGTAATATTTTTCTGCCCCTTGACATAGGTTGTAAATTCCAAGAAGACATGATTATACAGTCTGAAACACTTAACAGTCTCATCTAAATGATTTCAGTAGATTAATTTCAGTTGGAATTGAATTATAAGCACGTAGATTTATAATCAGTGAAAGTTGTGTTTGGATTTATGATCTTGCCTTGCATATTGAAGACTTGTGTCTGTTCTATGTGGGGTGTGGGTGTGTGTGATGTACATGTTAGACATGAACTAGTACTTATCTTACTATTTGAAGGGAGTTCTTTCCCCAAATGAGGCATTTCTTTGTTTCCCTTAGGAAAGTGTAGATAGGATAACTTAAGCTAGCTAGATGATAATTTACTGCATTTAAAGTTTTAAAAGTAAGTGAAAATAATTTGAAATAAAATATTGGTCAAACCAATGCTTTTATATCTGTCAGATGGTGTTTTCCAAAGATATCTAAAGATAAGTCTAATCCTACATGACCGTCTACATATGATTTTGATACTCCCTCATCAAGAGATGGTTTATTTCTCCATTTCCTTATATTTGGATAAGCCCTGTGATGGCTCTGACTTACGGAATGTAGTGGAAGTAAGTGATGCTCTGCTGGTTTCTGGTATTAGACCTTAACTCCATTTGATTGATCTTCGCTGGGCATTAGGAACCTGCTTTTGTAGTCTGCTCACTTTTTTTTTTTAAGATTTTATTTATTTATTGGACAGAAGTGAGAGAGTACAAGCAGGGGGAGCAGCAGAGGGAGAAGGAGAAGCTAGCTCCCCGCTGAGCAGGGAGCCTGATGCGGGGCTGGATCCCAAGACCCTGGGATCATGACCTGAGCAAAAGGCCAGACGCGTAAAAAACTGAGCCACGCAGGTCCCCCCAAGTGAGCATTTAGTTTACTGTATTCCCAGGTGACTCCTAACCACCACTGCATGAGAGAGCTCAAAGAAGAACCACCCGGCTGAGTCTAGCTAATCCATAGAACCATGACAGAAAGTACTTTACATTATTGAAACTGTGAATAGACAGTCTAGAAATGAAATGTTGCTTTTTGAAAACTGTGTTAGCCCATTTAAAAACATTTCCTTTTTAAAGTTGAGCACTGAGGGTTGAACATAATATTCCTCATTGCTCGACTTTAAGTTTCTCTAGGTAAGGAAATAGGCTATTTAGCTTCGGATCTCTAGCATTCAACAGTATTTTGTAGTTAGTAGGTACTCAAGAAATGTTTGTTAACTGAGTAACTCTTCCCTTTAACATTACACTCAATCCAATTCTTCTACTCATTAAGATCCCTCTTCAATTGCAGGGAGTTACTTTATAAAGTGAACTTATAGTCCTATCCCATGATTGCCAAAGAATGTGGTTATGATGAGTTGACAAGTTTCAGCATGTTTTTGTGAGGTGGTTAGTAATGTTGATATTTATGTAAGATTTTATTTATTTTTTGTAATGATTTTACTTATTAGAGAGAGAGAGTGTGGGGGAGGGGCAGAGGGAGAGGGACAAACAGACTCCCTGCTGAGCAGGGATTCCCAACGCAGGACTCTATCCCAGGACCCTGTGATCATGACCTGAGCTGAAGGCAGATGCTCAACAGACTGAGTTACCTAGGCACCCCTTTAATAAGATTTTATTGATGTTATACACATACATGTGTTTATATCAGTATTTACACAGAAAACAGCCTAAATATTTTAAAATTTTGACCCTGTTGATTCAAACAGGGATGGTGAAGTTCATTTTTATAGTAACTGACCAAAGTATTTAAGTAAGATTATAGATATGTGATTTACCTTCTTATGACAACATCCTCAAATATTTTAGATGCAAACAAAATAATTTGTAATATTTATTCATAAAAGAATGATTTTAATAGGCTACTTATCTTGACTTTCTTAACATTTTCGTTCAAGTAGGTGCTATAATTTAATGTAAATCATATAGCAACAGTAAAACAGGATTGGACTGGAGCATGGTTTCACATGGCAAGCATGGACTTTAGAATCTCAGTGAACCTGGATGCTAATGTAAGCTTCACCTCTCACTGCTTGGTGATCACACTCTAATTAGTCAACCTCTGTTCATTTTCCTCAAACCACATGGAGTTTGCAAGTTGCTTGCACTGACATAATAGATGATCAACAAATCCCTTTGCTTCCCCTCTGTTGGGTGTAAGATCAGCCCATTTCTAGTATTAACTTCATCTCTTTCACACAGCCTCCATCTTGGTATTCCTAATAGGTAAGTGTCAGAAAAAGTGGTTACCATGAGCTTGGAGTCTTTATGATGATAATGGTTACATCTGTCACCTTATTCTTCACTCCTTCCTTCTTTGTTCTAATTTCAGTCCTAGTTCTACTCTTGTGGCATCACTAAGTTGAATTTTAGCTTGTTTTCCTCCCTCCCTTTTTTCCTTCCTTTGCTTCTTTTCCTTCCTTTCCTTACCTCCCTCCCTCCCAGAGCCTGAAAAAAGTGGGCACCAATGTCCTAGAGCTTTAAAATCCCAAAACTTCATGGAAGTCTGTGATGAAGTGAAGGAGAGGCTCCCTGCCCATTTTGTGTTCTGTTTCCCTATCTGTCCTAAACTGGGCCAGAGAGATTTCTCCTAGGGATTTAAACTCTCTGTGGGTAGCTGGAACTACAACTTGGTGAGGTGGCCATGTTCCACTAAGAGTTCCTGTGAAGTAGAGAAAGCAGCCTGCAGAGTGAGAGAGAAAAAAGTACTTGTAGAATCAAAAGCAGAGATGAGACCCTAATGCCTTTCCAGGCATTTTTCAGCCTTGTGGGCCTGACTCCACCCTGCCCTTGGGATTTTGTAAGCTACCTCTGAAACCTTAGAAGAACTCTCCCACTCCTCCCTTTGTGCTTGCGGTAGCTCAAATTGAATTTTGTTGAGGAAATCATAGAGTCTTGATCAGTTATTACTCTTTCCAATGCCTGAGGCAATGTATAATAAATTTTAAAAGCAAATATATAAAAGGAGGATGTGATGTTTAATTTCATATGTCAACTTAAGTGGACTAAAGGATGTCCGGAGAGTTGTACAACATTATTTCTGGACGTGTCTGCGTGAGTGTATCTGGAAGAAATTAGCATTTGATTTCAGTAGAACGAGTAAAGAGATCCATCCTCACCAATATGGGTAGGCATCATTTAATCCACTGGGACCTGAAAAAAACAAAAAGATGGAGGGAGGGTGAATTCTCTCTCTTCATGCACTGGGACGTCCATCTTCTCCTGCCCTTGGATATTGGAGCTGCTGGTTCTTGGACCTTCAAAGTCTGGGATTTACACCAGCTGTGCCCTGGTTCTCAGGCCTTTGGACTCAGACTAAATTCTCCCACTGGCTTTCCCAGTATTCTAGTGTGCAGATGGCAGATGGTGGGACCTTTCAACCTCCATAACTGCATGAGCCAATTTCTATAACAAATTCCCTGTCCCCCCACACCTAACATTTGAACAACACAGGGCCCTGGGGGTCCCAACTCCCAATACAGTGAAAAATCCTCATATAACTTTGCCCCTAAAAGTTAACTACTAATAGCCTACTGTTGACTGAAAGATCATGACCTGAGCCGAAGGCAGACACTTAACCAACTGAGCCACCCAGGCACCCCTATATCCTGTATTCTTAAGTGAGAGAAAATGTTAAGAAAATCCTAAATGGACCCATGCAGTTCAAACTTGTGTTGTTTAAGGATCAACTGTAGATATTTACATCTATGTAATGTACGTATACACACACACACGGCCATATATGCAGCACATCACTATCTATATTTATATATGTACATGTGGTTATATATATATTCCATTGGTTCTATTTCAGGAAGAACCCTGACTGATACAGAGGATATCTGATTATTCCATGCCACTGCTTTTCTTCATAAATATCTCTGGCATTCCCTGCATTTTTGTATCTCCATTCCGGGTCTTTTTTTTTTTTTTTTTTAGCGGTATACAATTTTTTCAGTCCTCCCTCCTACACGGTTTACTTTTTTGTCACTTTCTCCTTCTCAATGCTATTATTTTGTAGTCCTTTTCAACATCTTTTCATTAACCTTTGTCCATGTTGCTTTCTTATTGAGTCTGTGTGCAGTTTCTCACAACTCCTCTCCTCTCACTTGATATATTTGAAAAAAATTCTAAGATCAGAGAATGGGAGGACTTGCTCAGTGGCCATGGTGAGCCTCTTGCCTTTTGTCATTCTCTACTATAAGCCATTCTGAAAAGTTAAGTATGCTATAACTGGCCTAGTCTGGAAAGGATCTACAGACAAGAGCTAAGGTCATGATGCAAGCATCACAGGCCCTGTCTCCAAACCTTCTAAGTGCAACCCAGTCAATGAAGTTGTGCTTCTCAATCTCCCTCACCTATTTTGCCTGACCCCAGCCCCCTCCCCTCTCTGGTAACCCACAATTTGTTGCCTGTATCTGTAAGTCTGTCTTTGTTTTGCTTTTTAGATTCCATATAGAAGAGAAATCTTATGGTATTTGTCTTTCTCTATCTCACTTATTTCATCCCAGGACCCTGGGATCATGACCTGAGCCGAAGGCAAATGCTTAACCGACTGAGCCACCCAGGCACCCAAGATTTGCTGTTTTTTAATTGGATTGTTTTGTGTGTGTGCCAAGCTGTGTAAGTTTTTTTATGTATTTTGGATTTTAATCCCTTATCGAATACATCATTTGCAAATATCTTCCCCCATTCTGTAGGTTGCTTTTTCATTTTGTTGATCATTTGCATTGCTGTGCAAAAGCATTTCATTTTGGCATAGTCCCAATAGTTTATTTTTGCTTTTGTTTCCCTTACCTGAGGAGACGTATCTAGAAAAATGTTATGGTCAGTGTCGAAGAAATTACTTTGTATGTTTTCTTGTAGGAGTTTTATAGTTTCTAGGCTCACATTTAGGTCTTTAATCCATTTTGAACTTATTTTTGTGCTTGGTGTAAGAAAGTGGTCCAGTTTCATCCTTCTGCACATAGCTGTCCCAGTTTTCCTGGCACCATTTGTTGAAGAGCCTGTCTTTCTCCCATTGGATATTCCTGCATCCTTTGCCATAGATTAATTGACCATGTAAGTGAATTTCTCTCTGGGCTTTGTATTCTGTTCCATTGATCTATGTATCTATTTTTGTGACAGTGCCATACAGTTTTGATTACTGTAGCTTTGCAGTGTAACTTGAAATCAGGGATTGTGAGACCTCCAGCTTTGTTTTTCTTCCTCAAGATTGCTTTGGCTATTCAAGGTCTTTTGTGGTTCCATAAAAATTTCAGGATTATGTGTTCTAATTCTGTGAAAAATGCTGTTGGTATTTAATAGTGATTGCATTGAATCTGTAGATTGCTTTGTTTTTTAAGATTTTATTTATTTGACAGAGAGAGAGAGAGAAAGAGAGAATGAGTGGGAGGAGGGGCAGAGGGAGAAACAGACTCCCCACTGAGCAGGGAGCCTGATGGGGGATTCAATCCCAGGACCCTGGGATCATGACCTGAGCCGAAGGCACACGTTCAATTCATGAGCATGGAATGTTTTTTATACGTGTGTCCTCTTCAATTTCTTTCATTGTTGTTTTATAGTTTTCAGATTACAGGTCTTTCACCTCCTTGGTTAAGTTTATTCCTATGTGTTTTATTTGGTGCAATTGTAAATGGATTGCTTTCTTAATTTTTTTTTTCTGATAGCTTGTTATTAGTGTATGGAAATGCAACCAATTTCTGTTCATCCATTTTTTTGTCCTGTGACTTTCCTGAATTCATTTATTCTAGTAGTTTTTTTGTTTGTTTTTTTGGTGGGGTCTTTAGTGTTTCCTGTATATTTGATTGTGTCTTCTGAGAATAGGAGTACTTTTTTTTTTCCTTGGCAATTTGGATGCCTTTTTTTTCTTTCTTTTTTCTTTTTTTTGGCTAAATACTACAGCTAGGATTTTCAGTACTACACTGAATAGAGGTGGCAAGAGTGAGTATCCTTGTCTTGCTCCTGATAGAGGAAAAGCTTTCAGCTTTTCATTATTTAGTATGATCTTATCTGTGGGTTTGTCATAAATGGACTTTATTATGTTGAGGTACATTACTTTTATACCCACTTGAGAGTTTTTATCACAAATGAATGTTGAACTTTCAAATGCTTTTTCTGCATCTATTGAGATGATCATAGAACTTTTATCCTTTTTGTTATTGTGGAGTATCATGTTGATTGATTTGCAGATGTTGAACCATCCTTGCATCTCTGAGATAAATCCCACTTGATCATGGTGTATGATTCTTTTAATGTATTGTTGAATTTGGTAATATTTTGTTGAGGATTTTTGCATCTGTGTTCATCAGGATTATTGGTGTATAGTTTTCTATTTTGTGGTGTCTTTGCCTTGTTTTGGTATCAGGATAATGCTGGCCTTGTAAAATGAATATAGGAGCATTTCTTCCTACTCAATTTTTTGGAATAATTCAAGAAGGATAGGTACTAACACCTTAATATTTCATAGAATTCACCTGTGAAGCTGTCTGGTCCTAAAATGTTATTTGTTAGGAGCTTTAAAAGTAGTGACTTAATTTTGTTTCTTGTATGCAGGTTTTCTATTTTTTGTGATTCATTCTTGGAAGGTTGTGTGTTCATAGAAATTAATGATTTTTTTTCTAAATTTTCCAACTTGTCAATAATTGTAGTAACCACTCATGATCCTTTATATTGGTTGTAAGTTCTTTCATTTTTTTTTTTAAATTTATTTGGGCCCTCTTTTTTTTAAATTTTTTTTTTTTTAATTTTATTTACTTGACAGAGAGAGACACAGCGAGGGAGGGAACACAAGCAGGGGGAGTGGGAGAAGGAGAAGCAGGCTTCCCGCCGAGCAGGGAGCCCGATGTGGGGCTTGATCTCAGGACCCTGGGATCATGACCTGAGCCGAAGGCAGACGCTTAACGTGTTACTAAGCCACCCAGGTACCTCTCATTTTTTCTTGATGAGTCTGGCTAGAGGTTTATCAATTTTATCTTCTCAACGAACGAGCTTTTAGTTTCATTGATATTTTCATTTTTTTAAATCTTTATTTTTATTCTGATCTTTATGATTTCCTTTTACTAACTATGAGCTTTACCTTTCTTTTCCTAGTTCCTTTATGTATAAAGTAGATAATTCGAGATTTTTCTTTATTCTTGAGGTAAAGCCTGTATCACTATGAACTTAGAACTGCTTTTACTGCATTACATAGATTTTGATAAGTTGTGTTTACATTTCCATTAGTCTCAAGATATTTTTTGATTTCCTCTTTGATTTCTTCACTGACACAGTAATTGTTCACTTATGTATTGAGTCTACATGTGTTTGTGTTTGTGTTTTTTTGTTTTGTTTTGTGTTTATCTTGTAATTAATTTCTGCTTTCATAATGTTGTGGTCAGGAAAGATGCTTAATAGGAGTTCAGTCTTCTTGAATGTATTCTTCTTTTGTGGCCTACCGTGTAATCTGTACTGGAGAGTATTCCATGTGCACTTGAAAAATAGGTCTATTTTGCAGTTTGGGATGGAATGTTCTATATGTATCTATTAAGTCAGTTTGGTCTAATGAGTCATTTAAGGCCAATGTTTCCTTACTGATTTTCTGTCTGGGTGATTTATCCACTGATGTAAATAGGGTTTATTAAAGTCCCCTACTGTTACTGTATTACTGTCAATTTTCCATTTATGTCTGTTAGTATTTGTTTCACATATTTAGGTGCTGCTGCTATATTAGTGATTGAGATGATCATTTTTTTTTTTTTTAATATGTCATTTATGCCAAATGCAGTTCCTACTTGGTTAATTTGTGTATGGTTTGGTCTTATGTATTCCATCTGGTAGCAGAGTGCCTTTTTTTTTTTTCCTGGAGTTGGGAGTTTTCATTATTATAATTTAAAAAAAGTTGGGGGGTCATT
This sequence comes from Neomonachus schauinslandi, assembly GCF_002201575.2. Lineage (NCBI taxonomy): Eukaryota > Metazoa > Chordata > Mammalia > Carnivora > Phocidae > Neomonachus > Neomonachus schauinslandi. The sequence goes on along the minus strand of NC_058409.1, from coordinate 73,652,904 downwards.
GAACTGTCCTACATGAAGAACTCTCAATTAGAAAACTTGGCTCCGTTTTCTTCTTGCTGGAGTTTGATGGACATACTTTAATATACGTTAGCTGACCAGACTGGTTTGTTCACTTGGTTCGAACATCATCGTAACCTGGGAAGGGTGAACATTCCACCTGTGTAGGATCTATTAGCGTATCCTCCTGGGCTGTAGATGCCCCACTCTCCTTATACATCTACATGTTACTCATAAGAAACACAAACACTTCTGCACTCCACGCATATGCTTCATGTTTTGGGTACAGAAGGCTGTATATCCTATTATTTAGTTGATAGTGTTACACATCTTGTTTACTTGGTGGAGGTAGAGAGTAGTAAGTTTAGAGGAAAATACAGTTTAAATAATAATGTTGTGAATATGCCTTTTCCATTTGGAAGACAAAATGAATGAAAGGAGAAACAATATGGTGAGCTAGGCAGTCAGATAAGGAACCATGAACTGCTCGCTTTTTCTTTTCTTTCTTTTCCTTCCTTCCTTCCTTTCCTCTTTTCTCCTCTCCCTTTGCTCCCCTTTTCCCTTCCCCTTTCCCTTTCTCTCTCCCTCCCTCACTCCCTTTCTTTCCTTTTATCTCCCCTCCCCCCTCCTCTCCCCTCCCTTTCCTTTCCTTTCCCCATTCCCCTTTCCTTTCCCTATTCCCCTTTCCTTTCCCTATTCCCCTTTCCTTTCCCTATTCCCCTTCCCTTTCCCCATTCCCCTTTCCTCTCCCCTCTCCTTGTCTTATTAATTACATTCTCTGATGCAGGGAGATGCTCCTTGGTGGAGATACTCCTTGGTACACATGCAAAGACCTTGCTAGAGTTTTTTCCTGCTGTTCCCATAAACAAAGTATCTTTTCTGAGAAAGGACTGCTGCAATCCAAGACTGCATTAGTCCGACTGCCTTCAGGCAGTAGAATGCTAAATGTTGTGGCTACCAAAAAAAAAAGAAAAGAAAAATAGATAACAGGATTCTTAGGGTTTGTTAATGTCTCCGTTTGCTGTTTAAGACAATAAAGACCTTGGGGCGCCTGGGTGGCTCAGTCGTTGAGCGTCTGCCTTCGGCTCAGGTCATGATCCCAGGGTCCTGGGATCCAGCCCCGCATCAGGCTCCCTGCTCAGCAGGGAGTCTGCTTCTCCCTCTCCAACTCCCCCTGCTTGTGTTCCCTCTCTCGCTGTGTCTCTGTCAAATAAATAAATAAAATCTTTAAAAAAAAAAAAGACAATAAAGACCTCTGTTAGGTTTTTGGGCAGTCACTTAAATTTCAATCCCTGAAAAGCTGGGGTTCTGGACATAAAGAGTACACTGAAAGAGAAATTTTGACTTCTAAGCATAGACTTCATTTTGATGTGGATTATTTCTTAGTATTCATTTACTACCAGCTTATGCATTAGGTAGTCAGTGGCTTTATCACTGTCATCCAATTCTGTGTGTTTCAGATGACTTTTATTTTTAATTCTGAACTACAGATGAACACTGAGAGTACGGATTAAACCTTCTATTTAAGAAATGATTATATAGGTTTCCTCCAGTTGTAATTTGTCCCATTTAGTATTTGACTGAAGTTTGGGTTTAATTCTTTTTCAAGTTTTGCTACCCTTCGGCATGTTTCTTGCACAAAGAACAAGTTGAGATCTTGTGATGTCTCTTTTTAGAACACCCAAGAAAAGGAGATTTACAAGTTCCCAAAGCCAAAAAAAAAAAAAAAAAAATCGTGCCCCCAAGTCTTTCCCACCAGAAGGAAGTTGTTGCAGTCCACGCTATCTTAAAAGAACCACAGTGCAGTTCCCATGTCTACAAGTCACCAAAACTATTACTGGAGACAGACCTTTGGGATGATACCAGTGGACCAGTTTCACAGCCACTGACTTATTTGAAATTGCTTTAAACTTAAAAATGAAAAACTACAAGAAAGATGTAGTTTAGAAAATAAGTGAGTTTATGGGCAGGTTGTACAATGTGGTGTTAGTAATCGCCAAGGATTTGGCACAAACACACCCTCGCTCGCTTTCTTCGGCTCCTGTCTTCTGCAGTTCTTCCAGCAGGTGTCACTATAATCACAGAACAAACATTCCACAGCATGGTATGTAACTTTATTTTTCTAGCATAATAATTTAAAGTATTTACACACCGCACACTCACTGTTTTACACAGATACTTATTCATATACCTATGAACCACATCTAAAGGTTTCTTTGCAAAGACTCGACACACTGGGAATTTCCAAGCATAACAAAGAGAAGAAAAGGACAAAAAAAAAATGTTCTGAGTCTTTTAAAGACAGCCATGTGGAGCATCTGTGAAAACCAGTGTTTTCCCCCAAGTTTAAAGCTCCCCCAGGAGACCTTTGAATAGCTACAGCCTATCCACATGTTGGTATAACCCGAAACTCTGTGGGCTAAGGAGGATTTAAAGAACCAAAATGTACAAGTAGTATTCTCTCTACAAGTCCTAGAAAAGAAACAGAAAAACCACCTGGTCCTTCTCTAGAGAAGCATCTGTATTTGACGGTTATCTGTGGGGACTGTAAATGTGGTACAGGGACACTGATTGTAAAGGGACAATAGCCAAATACACTGGTACACATACTAGTGATACAGAACGCTTTTAAGTGGCCTTCCCACCTCTATGATGCGGCCACACAGCCTAGTGTCTTTCCCCAACTATTAGTCGAGGTGGTGGTTTTGCTTTCGCTGAAAAGGACAAAGGTTCTATTAACCATATACACTCTAAAGCCAGATACTGTAGAAATTTCTACTGCTTTTACTTCACTTTTATACTGTTTACACAAGAATAGTGGTTATAAGTACTCTATTTTTCCTCCTTTGTTCTACTCAATTACATAACGAAGTTACTAGCTAACTCTAGCTTCTGAACCTGGCACATGGTTCCATAGGTGAACAAAAACAGCCTCAGTTCAGAGCCAATGGCAGGTAGGCTCCAGTCCAGTTTTTATAAAAGGTTAACCGGTTTAGGTTTCAATTCTCTGGTGTTGCATCTTTATCAATTAAGCAGCAGGATGCCTTTGTGATCTTCCCAGACTTGCCAAGATGATTCTGTCACACACCAGAAAACGAGAGGAGGGTTGCCACCTATAGACGAACCCACAACTCCATCCTGTGATCGGATGATGGCTCAGTTCACTAAGAAATAGAATTTCACAAAACGAAATCCTTTTTTCCTGCCAGTCGGGGCCTCTGGCAGTGAGCCTAATCAATGGGACTTGGCAAAAGGCAGAAATGACCTGGCCGTCTAAAACTGAGCACAGTCTGGATCCAAATTGCTGTGGTATTTAAAGTTCATTGACTTTTCCTTGCACTTAGGTGAGGTACAAATTGTATCCTTTCTCCTTGGTACCAAACATTTACATAGATACAAGAGAAATTTACCTACCCTAGAACTCACTTCCTCATGGTGCTTGCATTTTGTTGGTGGTGCTTTCCTTTTGCAAGGGGATGCCAACAGTGAAAGGGACGAGGCAAGGAGAGACTTTATAGAAATTTTACCACGTGACATGAGCAACTGACAAAATAATACTCCAGATGTTACAAGGGAGAGTGTCTGATGAGAGAGAGAGAGAGCGCCTGGGGAGCAACACTGCTTAGTGAGAATGTCTGGATTAACCAGCACCCAATTAGTCGCATACTGGGTCAGGCCAGGAAAGCGTTCCTGTCGAGGCCAGGAAAGCGTTCCTGTCGTCTAACACCCTGTTCATTCCATCATGCATACAGATACATCAGCGACTGTGAGGAATACCATGGTGTGGAGGGCAAGGAAGAGCAGCAAACTTTGTGACGGGAACTGGGCCTTGATATGAAGCAAGAATCCAACAAACCCTAATCTCTGGGATCATAAGGTGAGATTAAGGCGGGTTTACTGGGGGGTAGAGACAGGGAACAGTGTGTTTCTGAGTGCCAGCAGCCAAGGACCAGAAGGCTAAGAACTTGGGCTTGCACAATTAGAAGAGCAACGTGTGACAGTTTCAACAGGGACATGGGATGAGGGAAAGTCTGAGAGCTCCTCGGGTCTAGCAACACGCCTGGTATTTATCCGTGAAATTGCCACCTCTAGACCCTTCTGACCTATCGAAACAGCAGTTTTGTCTGGCTCAACCCCACATACGGTAAGTGCTCAGCTAAAACGATCCTAGTTTATAAAACCGTGGTAATAGTCTCCCTGCCCTCTGACAAAGTGACAGCTGTGGAGGAGGAGGGCGAGGGTGCCGTCGAGCTGCATTGTTTCACAAGAGCCCAAGCGCCTGTCGGCGGGGGAGCTCGCGGTCTGTCCACCTTGAGTGAGGGCAGGAGGCCGCTAAGGACAGCCCCTGGCTCATAGGAAGGACGCAGCTGCCCCCGGGGTGGCAGATCCGTAGCCAGGGGCCAAGGCAGGATCGAGCGGCCAGGAACAGCTCCACACACCGTCCCTGGTCCTCGTCGAAGGGAGCGCTGTGTCTGGTGTCTGGGTATATGTACTATACGTACTGACCAGGTACACACATAAATATTTAATATATAAAAAATAAAGTGCTTTCTAACAGGTCCCCAGGCAGGGACGTTATAAAATATTTCACAAAACGGCAAAACAAAATCAATACAATCAAAGAACACTACATCCAACATCCACGAAGACAGTCAAACACAATATGTACACTCTGGTGGGGGCCCCCGGACACACACCCTGTCATATACATGGTATATACATATATATATATATATATATACTCTCTTACTCAATATATTATGACAATATATATTTTAAAATTCTGTTATAGACAAGAAATAAAAAAAAAAGAACACAAGACGCCCCTACAAAAACACAATGAGGATCAAGCATGGGAGTCCGAGAGTGACAGCCCCGGGGCCGCCTCCGTGGGGCGCCCCCTGGCTGCCGCTGGGGAAAATGTGCCAGCGCTCGCGGCGCGGGTGCAGAGCCTCCACGTCCCCCAAGGCACTGTGCGCAGCGGCCGTGAAGTTGGTGTCCCCAGTGGTGAGCAGGTCGAAGACGCAGGACTGGAAATAGATATCCTTCACGGGCATCCTCTCGTGGCACTGAGCACTGGCAGTCTCCAGGGTGTAGCCCGGCCAGGCCGGTGCCAGAGACGTGCGAGGCGCGCTGGGCCCCAGGATGGCAGACACCTGGCCCTGCCCATCATCGATGCGCTCGCTCAGGGGGCAGCCGTTGACACACAGCTGCAGGTCCTGGCTTTCCTCGTAGGACATGGCCAGGGCCTCGGGCATGCGGATGGCGAGCGTCAGGTAGCGGCCCAGCTGCCGCACGAACACCGTGGTCCCGATGTAGCGGGCGTGCATCTCCACGGAGCGGCCACTCTCCCTCTCCACGATCAGCAGGCTCCTGGGGTCGCCAGCCCCGCCGCTGGTGCTGCCATCCACAAAGGCCGCCGGCAGGTCATCGGTCACAGCTTGGTACACTTTCTGCTCTGTACACTCCTGGTGAGCTTTGAAGATGATGGTTATCTGTGGGCAGGAACACATGCAAATTTAAGCAGGCGGGCAGGGACACAGCCGGTGCTCCCCTCCAGTCTGGAGCCCATCACTAACCGCAGCCCACGGGCTTGGCCTCACCAATGAAAAGTGTCCCTGTTAAGGAAAAAGAAAAAGTCCTCTAGGTTTAGAATAAAAATTTGCTGCAAATCTAGGGAATGTCCATCAAGAAACATTCTCTTTCCTAAAACAGAACTATGTATGCCGTTGGGGTACAGATAACTTTTACCGATAAGCTGGTGTCTTGTCTTCTTCCCCAGACAGATGAGTGGTGGTCAAGCTCCGAGAGAAAAAGACTCCAAGTCCTGTAGAAACGTTGGGGCGTAATTAATAATACACCCATCGGAACTTTGATTTCTAAGAAGATTCTTCACCTACAAACATTGCTTCACTCCCCGGCGTTTGTAAGAGAGTCGAGGAGGGGGCCATCCCACCCACAGCCACCAATCACATGCCTCAGCCAAGATTTCTCTAAGTCTCTTCATCAAATGTCTCACATGACTGGCTAATCCCTGCAACTGGGAAATCACTTGGCAAATACAGCTCCCAGGCACTGGCAGAGAATAAATACCCTCAACCTAGTTACAGCAAATGTTTTCCCCAAACAGCACCACGGCCCTTGAACTTCTCAAGTTTTTTTTTTTCCTCGAGCCAACTCTCAATTCTCCAAATTAAGCAGCAAAAACGGATACTACAGAAGCTTTCCTTGACTAAACCCATTTTCCTTCCTTATTTAGAACAATTAGAAGACACTGAACCTTCATCTCCAACATACTCCACATCCTCCGGTACGCGTGGTACAAGGGAAGAGGACTATGAAGACAGACGGGGCCTTCTGGGTCACACAAGGTGGGAAGAAAGACAACATTTTGAGATTGGTGTTACTGTCAGGAACTGAAGTGATGGCTTATTTTTCTTTCTTTCTTAAAGAAAAAAAAAATTATCAGTCAAGAAGGTAGGCAGGCCACTCTACAAACTTCCCTGGAAGTTTTCCTCCTACCTCCTGCAAGGGAACTGATCCAGACAATAGACCCTTGTTACAAAGGCCAGAAAATGCCCTGCCTGTCCCCTCCCCAGCCCTCTCTACAAGTCCTCACCACCACCCTCAAGTTTGTGTCTGTAGTTTTTTTTCCTCAACCGGGCCAGCATTTACTCACACTATTTAACTCCACATGTTCCCACTGGTGTTACTTGACTGGAATTTTCCAGCCATTTCATTTTACTTCAGCCAGTTTATAAAGCTAGATCTGAACCAGCTGCACGGGAGCAACTGGTTTAGTTCATATCCGTTGTTTGCAGCTTCAACTAAAAGCCAGACAATGTACCATGAAAATGCTGGGTTTTCGCCATTCCTAATTACCCTGACCCACAATTTCATTTCACTACCAGCCGTCTCACATTTCAACACCTTCTTAACAACCCAAAGGAGGTGGACCAGAGATGACTGCAGGAAATTTGTTGTGCATCCAACCATAGGACCTTCCAGAGTGGATTTTGAGCGAGATATCTAATGGGACTATAAAATAGATTTATTTGGTGGCTCTAAAGACAGTTTGACACGTGCTTTTTTTTAGGGCAAGCTAGGATCCCTTGGAGGTGAAAAGATTAATTCAAGTACATTCTGCACCTGAAAGACTTGAAAGCGAACACAGATGGCTCCAATAAGGGTGAGTAAGACTTCTCATACAATCGTCTTCCTTTTCAACTGGAGCATTCACACTCAAAGACTGTCTTTCTATCCTAACAAACCTCAAATTAAAATAAATTCACATTACTTGCAAGAATTAAGTACTTTTTTGTTCATCTTAGGAAAAAGAGACAACAGATGATTCCAAACAAGTTCCCAAACGGGCAAGCGAGGGTCGATATGAACACGAGTAGAATAGCTCCACGTGCCTTACCAAGCCTAGTGCTTTCATGAAGCACACCAGTTCCAACCCCGGAGTCATTCCAATGCCCCCTGCATTACTGTCCTCTGCCAGACCGTGCTGCTAAACTAACTCCCATCCCTCTAGAAGACCAAATAACACTCCCAGCTTGACTTTGGCAGCAGGGTCTACACCGACCCAAGATCCCAGTTTGCTTAACAGATTTTTGTCCAGCTTAACAGATTTTTGTCCAGCTTTCTAGGAGTCATTTTCTCTCTGAGACAGTGAAGCTGGCATTTCTTTTTGTCTCTCTTCTGGGTGAAAATTCTCACGCAGAGCAAATAAATGTACAGAATTAGCCCTTGCATCAAAATACTGAGGGTGAGGATGAATCAATCTCAAACCACAGAGAGGGGTTTCCTGAGTGGTCCTCTGTAGTTGGAGTATGTAGTGAAGAGGTATCTAGGGATACAATGTAGGTACGGAAAACACTAGGCAACAGTTGTACCTGACTTAACATTCTGTAATGTTAATTTCATTCCTCATACAATTACAACTCAAGCTCTTAAAAAAGGCATTCAGCCAGGTACGTCCAGAAATTCATTTTCAGAAAAACAGAATTTGTTCATTCTTAAGTCTTAAAAAAATCAAAACTTAGAATTTTTGGAAATTCTAAATGTTTTCTCTTTATGCTCTGATAGCAAAAGAGGATATTCAAAACTATATTCTAATGCTTTCAAACAGATAATTTAAAAACACCAGCCATGCTGTTTACTTTCCCCTTCTGTGAACTGATCCGTATGCTGTAATAACTCAATTTGGCACATCTATTCTAAGCCACACCATTTATTATTGATGGACGGCATTTCTGTGCATTTAAAACATCAATGCCTTTTGTTAAACCTTTCCCACCAAGTCCCTCTCAACCCCTACCTCAGACAAACTAGTTCTCCTCATTCATTTTTAATGTTTCACTCCCTGAGATATTTACCATCCACAAGGTCTATTCGGAAGACAGAGCAGCTACAAATCAATCTTTCTACATGTGATATAAGGATTTAAAGTTTGCTGTGAAAAATCAAAGTTTTTAGACGCACCTGCCTCTCCTTTCCACCATGCAAAGAAAATGCATTAAAAAAGAAAACGAGGTAGCCAAGGAAGGAAAACCAAGGCACTGCTTTGCCAAGAGACAGACACAGCTTCCCTAGGCTCGACAGCTTTGCAAAGTGCTGGGCATAGGTTTTCAAACAGCAGAATTCCCTGAAGGCTGTACGCTTAACTACTTGTGCTTCTTGTATTTTGGAAGAAACAATTATCAGGGTTTAGTCAGGCTATTTGGCGCTGCAGGTGCAGGACCTCCCCAGGGTCGATAGGAACCTGAGGAATCACCAGAATCCTCAAATTCCAGAACTGGACTCCCAGATCAAGGGACTCTTAGCTCTTGGATTAAAATGGGCCAACAAAAGCAAGCTAAAATAGTCACAGGAATTAGGCTGGAACAGAGAGAAACACAATTTTGATAAGTACCTGGTTAAAATTCTGCTTGTGGTAAAGGAAGCTAAAATTAATTCTATTTCATATAATTAGCTGACATGTCTACTGCATCAGATCCTCTGGGTGCAGTTATAGGTTGGAAAAAAAAAAACAGGCACCTCTGGGAGGCTGAGAGAATACTGCTCACAGACCCTTTTACTCTTACACAGGTCAGTGGCATCCAGCCTCTACAGTAAGTCCCAAAGTGTGAGCAAAAATCAACCACTCCAGTAAGGGTACATGCTTCAAAGGAAAAAATTCACATGCTCTATCGCTAGGTCTAGAACATCTCGTCTTTACTTCTGATGGTCAATTTTCTCTCATATCAGGAATAAAATAAAGATGTCTACTTTTGCCACAGCAATCAGACAAGAAAAAGGAATCATTCTAAATTGGTAACGAATAGGTACAACCCTCACTATTTGCAGATGACACTGATAAGACCTCACCAAAAACCCTATTAGAATAAATCAATCCACTAAAGTTACAGGATACAAAATTAATATACAGAGATCTGTTGCCTTTTTATACACTAAGAAGCTATTAAAGAGTAATTAAGAAAACCATCCCATTTATAATTGCACCAAAATGAATAAAATACCTAGGGATACCTTTAACCGACCAGGTGACACACCTCTACTCTGAAAACTATAAAACAATGACGAAAGAAATTTAAGACAAATAAATAAGTAGACGTACAAATATTGAAGATATACCATGCTCATGGCCTGGAAGAATACTGTTAAAATGTCCACACTACCCAAAGCAATCTACAAATTAAACGCAATCTCCATCAAAATACCAACAGCATTTTTCACAGAACTGCAACAAATAATCCTAAAGTTTGTATGAAATCACCAAAGACCCTGGATAGCTAAAGCAATCTTAAGAAGAACAAAGCTGAAGGCATCACGATCCCTGATTTCAAGCTATAGTACAAAGGTGAAGTAATCAAAACAGTACAGTAGTGGTACAAAAAGAGACACACAGATAAAGAGAACAGAAGAGACAGCCCGGAAAGAAACTCATGCTTATATGGTCCATTAATCTATGACAAAAGAGAACAAGAACATACAGTGGAGAAAAGAGTCTCTCCAATAAATGGTGTTGGGAAAAGTAGACCACTTTCTTACACCATAAATATAAAATCAAAATGGATTAAAGACCTAAATGTGAGACTGGAAACCATAAAACTCTTAGAAGAAAACGTAGGCAGGAATCTCTTGAATATTGGACTTAACATTTTTCTCCATATGTCTCCTCAGGCAAGGAAAACAAAAGCAAAAATAAACTACTGGGACTACATCAAACTAAAAAGGTTTTGTATAGTGAAGGAAACCAACAAACAAAAAGGCAATCTACTGAATGGGAGAAGATATTTGCAAATGATGTACCTGGTAATAGAATTATTTTAAAAATATATAAAAGACCCCAAAATAAATCCAATTTAAAATGGGCAGAGGAAAGTTTTTAAAAATACAGATTCAAAAGGGGTATGTGCACCCCGATGTTTACAGCAGCATTATCAACAACAGCCAAACTATAGAACTAGCCCAAGTGTCCACCGACCAATGAATGGATAAAGACGATGTGCTATGTATGTATACATTGGATTATTACTCAGCCAACAAAAAGAATGAAATCTTGCCATCTGCAGCAATGTGGATGGAGCTGGAATGTGTTATGCTAAGCAAAATCAGTCAGTCAGGGGAAGACAAATATCCTATGATTTCACTCATTCGTGGAATTTAAGAAAAACAGATGAACGTCTGGGAAGGGGGAGAAAAGAGAAGAGGCAAACCCTAAGAGACTCTTAACAATAGGGGACCTGAATGAGGGTTGAGGGAGGGAGGTGGGGGTGGGGGATGGGTTAAATGGGTGATGGGTATTAAGGGCACTTGTGATGAGCACTGGGTATTATATGTAAGTGATGAATCACTGAATTCTACTCCTTAAACCAGTATTACACTCTATGTTAACTAACTAGAATTTAAATAAGAATTGGAAAAAAAAAATGGGCAGAGGACCTGAATAGGCATTTTTCCAGAGAAGACCTACAGATGGCCAACAGACACGTGAAAAGATGTTCAATATCACTAATCATCTGGTAAATGCAAATGAAAACCACAATGAGAGATTACCTCACACCAGTCAGAATGGCTAGTATCAAAAAGACAAGAAATAACAAGTACTGGTGAGGATGTAGAGAAAAGGAAGCCCTGGTGCACTGCTGGTGGGAATGTGAACTGGTGCAGCCACTTTCCAGAGCCGCTGTGGAAAAGAGCATGGAAGTTCCTCAAAAAATTAAAAATAGAAATATCATACAACCCAGTAATTCCAGTGCTGAGTCTTTATCCAAAGAAAATAAAAATTAATTTGAAGAGATACATGCATCCCTACGTTTATTGCAGCATTATTTACAATCAACAAAATATGGAAGCAACCTAAGTGTCTATTGAAAGTAGAATGGATAAAGATGTGTATACACACACACACACACACACACACACACACACACACAAGGTGTTGCCATTTGCAAGAACATGGATGGATGTAGAAGGTGTTGGACTAAGTAAGTCAGAGAGAGAGATACCATATGATTTCACTTGTATGTGGAATCTAGACAAACAAACTCAAAATACAGAGGCCAAACTGGTGGCTGGGGGATGGGGGCCGGGGGGTGGGAGGATGGGGGAAGAGATAAAGGGGATTAAGAGGTACAAACTTCCAGTTATAAAGTAACTCCTGGAGATGAAAAGTACAACAAAGGGGATATAGTCAGTAAGACTGTAATAACATTGTATGGTTACAGATAGTGACTACACTTAACTGTGGTGAGCATTTTATAACATATGCAATTGTTGAATCACTATGTTGTACACCTGAAACTAATATAACACTGACAGAGGATACTTGAATTGAAAAACAAAACAAAACAAAACCATATTTATATATACAGTATTTAGGGCAAAGGCTGAGATGGTTACTAACTGAAGTATAATTTTACAATTACGACATAACCTATACATCAAGTATCCACCTACAGGAAGGCTGAACTTCAGACCTAGAAAAGTGTATTTTGTTAGACGCTAACAGAAAGATAGTACACGTATTAAAGGGAGGGCAGCAGATGAAAAATCTTACCCTAGACTCCTCTTAGGGCTGTAATGAGTGCTTAAGGGCCTGATACTTTCAAAAGAGGTCTCAAAATAGGTTTCTCTACCCTCAGAATCTCTTTGCACAGAGCTCTGTTCTAGGAGCACTTCCAGGATTCCAGAGAAATGGAATGGATCAGCTTTATTTAGTCTTCAGTGTTGCCCCAGGTAATACATGCAGGAACAAGGGCTGCCTTGGCTGCTGGAGGGCTTCTTGGCAACAGACACAGAAAGAAGAAACCAAAGCAGAGGCGAAGGACACCCACGGCTGAGGCTCCTAGGGTGGTCCAGAGGAGAAGCATGAAGCTCAGTGGCTGGAAAGAATATGCAAGAGTGAAAGGGAAGCAGGCCCCGGATGATACATGAAAGAGGCACAAAAATATCGACTTCCAAAGAGTAATTTCTGTAGACAGAAGACAAGAAAGGCTGGAAGTATAAATAGGCTCCGAGACAGTGAAACTTGCCAGCTTCCTTGTACAGACCAGAGCCATGCTTGCGCTGGGCATGCGGAGGAAAGGCCTCGAGTCCTCGAGTCTTAGCCACTCAGAGGACTCAACATGGAACATGTCTGTTTGCTCTGTTCAGACTTCGCATTATAAGGAGGCCAGCACGTGTAGGGACTCACGATGCTTCTAGATGGGAAGTTAGGTATGTGTGGACAGTATTACAGGCCTCAGCTGCCACTGGGCTTCTGACCAGAGGCCAGAAGTATTTTGAAAGGTGAGAGCCAGGGCTGGAGGCAGTAACCCTAGGGGCCGGAATCTGCCCCAACAGGTCTTGCCTTCAGGGATCCCCTGTGGGGGAGGGGGCAGGGCCACAGATCCTGAGGCCCTAGAGCAGGACCTCTGGCAAACAGCTCTAGGCCTTGGGTCAGCATAGCTGTTGCCCGAAGCAATGGGGATTAGGAAATCACAGCCTCCGGTCACTTTCAATCGCCTCTCAAAACTGAAAAAAGTAAAAGGGCTTGAAGGTCTTTACAGTACACTCACACCCTACCACTTCTAGGTTCAATTTCAAGTTCCCAGGGCTATTAAAAAAAAAAAAAGCCCATTCAGGAAAGAGGAGGTTAGAGGCAACAACCCTCTACTTCAAGCCAGTTAGCTGAAATGCTACAAAACAATATCCTCGGTCTTCATCGGCCTCAGGCAGCGAGAGAGGAAGAGAGCAGGGGCACACAAGCGCAGAGGGCAACGCATGGACGCACTCTCACACGCCTTTCGGTGTAGACATTAAACCCGGACCCCCTATATTTCAGGAGCCGATGCAGAGCAGGGGAGAATTTAGTGTTTAAATGTTGTCCTACCAATCTACCCACAGTACACAGACTGTTCTAACACTCAAACAACCCCACCAGAATTAGCCAAACATTCTTTTGGCTTCCACTCTTAAAATAACCAGCTAACATGGACACAAAGAACTCCTCTCGCCACAGACCCAGTTTCGCCGAAAGCTCTTCCTACAAGCAACAGTGCCGTGTTTTCACAGTTCAAGTCTGTACCTTAGATGCGTGTTGCTGTTCTTGTTAGTTATCACTGACAAGTTGAGCAGTTTAAAAAGTCCTTCCGTTACCCCACCCACGAGAACACAAAATTCAAAACAGTGGAAGAGCAAGTTCTACTGCAGTGCGAACAAATCTGGACAGAATGGGGAAGGTAGATTCTGCATTGTTCACTACTGTAGGTAACTTCCTGGGGCCACATGCCGCGCTGGCAGAAACTGTTTGGTTAGCATTAACTGAAGCCAACAGAAAAGTACCAACCATCCAATGTTTCCTTCTCGCCCCTTCCTCTCAGAATGTTAACTCAAAGAAAATTTAACAGGGCACAGACAGACACTGGGAAACGTGACAGTAAAAGAAGCTGTAACACTCAGCTGTGCATCAGACTTGGCCTGTGCCGCTCGGTTCAACCATGCAGGAGCCTGGCTCTGTTTTAAAGAACCCCCCCCCTGGCAGGCGCCGCGATGGAAACCTGCCTGGCTTGGGCAGGAGATGGGTTATGTTCATTTACAAATGCGGGATATTCTCAAAGTCTCCTCCTCCTTCTAAACCACAGCTGGGACAGAGGGAGTGGCACAGTGAAGGACGATTCAAAATACAGGACTTAGGAGATATGCGGATATAAACTTTACACAATTTTAGATGGTTTCTACTAACATCTTTAAGTCTCTTCATTCTAGAGAATTAAGATGGTACAAGACTCATTACCCAGGGTATTTAAATGCACACGGACAATACGATGACGTAGCCTGTACAGAAAGTACAGCATAGCGGCGTCTGGGTGGTTCAGCTGGTTAAGCATCTGCCTGAGGCTCGGCTCAGGTCACGGTCCCAGGGTCCTGGGATCGAGCTCCACGTTGGGCTCCTTGCTCAGTAGGGGGTCTGCTCTCTCTCTGCCCCCGCCCCTGCACCCCGCTCATGCACGCACGCTCACTGCCCCCCCCTCAAGTAAATAAAATCTTAAAAAAAAAAAAAGTACAGCATGAACAATAACCAAGGTAGGCCCATTTATCTTACAAAATGATCTTTCATGCTTCGGGATATACCATACAGGCAAATAATTTCTCCTCCATTTTCTGCCCGCCCCCCAATTACTTGGAAATCCTTTTACCTCCACAGAAAATTTGCTGAACCTGTATGAAACAAAGTTAGGTAGTTCCTGAGCCTAAAATCTTATACCCAATACAAACATGGAAATGGAAAAGGATAAAATAAGAACATTACCACCTAGATTTATAGCTGACTTCTGCTCTTCTAAAAACTATTCTTTACTGTTTCAATATTGTTTCTACAATAAGTAAATTCAGGGAGGAGAAGGTCATTGATGACATGCTTTCATGGTTTTTAAAAATGAGATAGGACCCAGAAAAATGAATTTAAGAATTGGAGACTCTGACAGTCAAATTCTAGAAAGCTTTTGGTATTAAAGACCAACAACCTTTTAAAAGTGGCAGCCAGGGTTCCAGACCCTGCTGGAAATAAGGAAATCTAGGTGTAAGCCAGGGTTCTAGACCCTATGGGAATAAGGAGATCCAGGTGTAAGTGAGGGGCCACCATGACTGTCGTAGGTGGAAAGGGAGACCATGCCAAATCCCAGGAGTAAAAACAGTGACCTGTGACAGCGACCAGGTGGAGAGATAATGCCCAGGGTACATCAGCCCATCTCTCTGGCCCCTTCTTGACCCCTGTGACAACTTGCTAAGTAGAAACACCCGAACCAGCTTACAAATGTTCTAGAAACACCTAGAACCAGCCTACCAATGTTCTAGAAAGAAACCTCGAATGGCTAGTTTTACACACAAGCCCCACAATGCTCCACCGACTGCTGCAGGTTTGTTATGTGCTTAGATTGAGACAGAGACTGAAATCACCTCTGCATCTCCCTCACCGCCCCCCCACCCCCAAAGGAGGCCATATGATGTGTGGCAGTGCTGCGTTAATCATACGTTTTTATCAGAGAAATGATTACACTGAGCAGGAAGCTACAACTGCAAACTTCTTCCCCATCTGTTCCCCAATATGCCTCAATCAGTATTTTTTTTGGTAAACATTTTTGCAAAAAATGAGGACCAAGACAAGGAACAATTATAAAGAGATGGCAAGAATTTCCTGCGTAACAGGTAATCCCAACAAAAGAAAGAGCAATTTTAGCCTTTAAAAGTTAGTTACAGGGGCGCCTGGGTGGCTCAGTTGATTAAGCGACTGCCTTCGGCTCAGGTCATGATCCTGGAGTCCCTGGATCGAGTCCTGCATCGGGCTCCCTGCTCGGCGGGGAGTCTGCTTTGCCCTCTGACCCTATCCCCTCTCATGTGTTCTCTCTCATTCTCTCTCTCTCAAATAAATAAATAAAGTCTTAAAAAAAAAAAAGTTAGTTACAATATATCCGCCAGAAAGTTTGTGATCTCTGGAAAGAAAGGGCTCTATATTCTCAAAGAAAATGTCACTGTCCCCTCCTAACAATGCAACATGCAAGAACAGTGTCCATATATTCAAAATACAATCCTGCCATCAAAGTACGAGGCATCTTCTTGAGTCGATAAAAATAAGAACGATCACCATTGTGTAGCTCAGATGATCTCCACAAAGATACTAAAAACATAATAGGGGACAAAAACTTGGCCACAAAGAAAATGCGCTAGGCCTGGGGTCCAAAAAGGGTGGTTTCTCCAACCTTGATCCAGAGATTGCTTAAAATGACAGTGAACAATCTTTGAAATGCAGGCACGTCAGGCTCTGCTTTTGTAACCAACAGAGAAAGGGTCCAGAACACTGGTTTACCTGCCCATATACTATATGGAATAACATCTACATGCAAAAGGGCATCAGAAGAGAGGAGAGGACCCAAGTCAGGTTCTAGGACCCCATAAGGGAGTACGATGTATCACGAGGAAACACCTTGGGTTACACAGTTTGAAGGAGACAGAAAGCAAGAATGAACCGAACAATCTAAAGTCTTCCTACATCTCTAGTATCATCAACCAGTCCAAGTTTTCAGGCATTTCCCAGAAAGTAGCTGGAATCTGGATTTTAGGGATAATTACGGACTTCAAAAAATAGATAACTGCTGGGCCTGCCCTCTTCCCATGCTTTGGAGAGGCGCTGGTGCTCCTGCCCATGGGATTACCAGGAGCTGGAAGCCCAGAGCCATAGCAGAGCGCACAAGGCACGTCAGAGCGCTCACCCACCTGGCCTGCAGTCACCTGGCTTGGGCAAGACAAACAACACACCTCTTTCCCAAATGCAAACACTTTAAGGTAAACCACCTTTTCTCACTGAAGGAGGAAGCATGGAAAATTCTGTAGCCGATCTATAAAGGAACCTGCTGTCAACCCCCATCTCCCCTCCTACTCATAATTTTGTTTTACTGAGATTGAAGGACAGGATGACAAAGCTGGAGTGATGGAAAAGGACATGATTACATTAAAACAAATAGAAAAATAAACCAAAGGTATCCAAAGTACTTGTAAAAAAAATAAGTTTAAAAAATATTCCCATTGTTTAGGTGTACAATAAATGCATTCCTGAAATTTTTTGGAAAAGGAATCACTTTAAATGTACCCGAGAGACTGGCAATCTTAATACAGGCTGCTAGGAATATATGAATATATCTGTAAAGTACAGAATCTTCCCAGAAAATTCACTCCAGAATCACTTTCTGTAATCATGGCATATAAGTCCACTTAAAGAGAAATACACAGATACACAGAGTGAAGTCAAGAGGAGATGAAGGGGCTGGCAAACAGAATGTGCAAGAGGTGGTACAGAAGATAATTATCTGCACAGGTGATCTAGCCTATTTACCTGAGGCCCAGGGGAGCTAGGTACACGTGTCCTCTTTGGAACCTAAATAGCTTCCTCCTCCCCTAAAAACAAAACCTGCTTCTCTTTCCTATTTAGCCAACTCTGCCAGTTCTAAGCTTGTCCCTCTCATCTCTCTTCTCCAGAGCCTGTAGGCCTGAAGCCGCTGCTCACAACCAAAGGTGGGGAAGATGGCCCAGAGCTGGTGTGGATCTCAGCCGAGGCATGGAGGTGTGCCAGAAAGCCCCGCAGCCCCTGGGGTGGAAATAAAAAGCTAGCCCTGGCCTCCCCTTTAGGAACACACCTACCTGGCGAAGTAGCAACCGCACAAGACTCCTCTGAAGAGAGGGAGCCAAACAGGCTGGTGGAGAGCCTAACAGCACGAGTGGCCTTGAGGAAGCATACCTGTATGCACTGTGACCAACTGGAAAACCACACTAAGTTCCCCAGGGAAGGGGGGACAGAAAGCAGACGGGCGGGAGCTAAGGCCACATTGCTGAGTGCTGCAGGTCTAGCCGCCCTGAACTCACTGCTTGCTATGTGGACAAAGGAAAAGGCTTAGCTGAGAAATGGCCCCTTGAATACAGACGACTTCACTTTCTTTCATTCCGTTTAGACTCCCCCCCCCCCCCCCAACACCTTTTGTCTTTTTGTGATGAGAGAAAGGTACTCAGGGGCAGCTAGGGATCACAAAGAGGACCTTGAAGAGGGCTCACTCAAGAAGCCACGTTCCCAGGACTGAGGAACTGTCTTAAGGACCTCACTGCTCCTGCCAACCAGGACCAGTGATTTAGTTCGGCGCTGAAGGTAGTGAAATGAATGAGTGCTCTCAGACAATTTTAGCAGCACAGTTGGCCAACCTCTACCACAGCACTGGTCAGCTTTTCAATCTAGTGACACTGAGCACATGGGTCATTAAAAATGCTTGGCCCCAAGGATGATACAGTATCTGCCGAGTGCAATGCTAAGTTACCAAGTAGCTGGTCTATGTATGTGTTTGAGGGCTCAGTCAAGCGGAGGCTCATACAAAAAAAACCTTCTCAAAGATTTTTTTAAAAAGTACTGCAGTACACTTAAAAATTCTAAGCAATGAAAAAACGATGGTAATAAAAATAAAAATGCTCTGAGGCAAAAGTACATATTAAATAAGTTCCCAAAAAATCTGATTTTTTTTTTTTTTTTTTGTAAGGTTTCATTTTGGCCCTGGGTAGGTAAAAGGAAATTACACTGCAAAATTTTAGGCCTTTAGTTATGTTTCACCAGCATAGGTCATACCAGCACTGAGATAAGTCTTCAGCAGTAACCTTCCAGATGCTTTTGGCAGCTTTGGAGAGAGTTGCAAAAAAAAAAAAAAAAAGGACAAAAACCTCACAACTACCAGAGGTCATGAAGCCACAGAGTCATCTGCTCCTGAACAGCGTGGTCACCAGATGTGGGAACTACTTTCCAACAGTGCACTTCAAGACCGAGTATTCTCACTGTCTGCTGGAATTTAAGTCAGAGGACAACTTGCCTCCCATATCCGTTTTGCAAAGGGTGAAACTTTTGATCCTTATCAAACTTGTAGGGGAGGGGCGGAAACAAAGCTGCACTTCTTACTCATTTGCTAAAAACGATGAATGATGATAGACCTGATCACAACCCAGATGGACTGACCTAAAGTATTTCAGTGTCAATTGTTCCATTCATATAATATCTATACTCAAAAGGTAACTGGTGGTCCCCAAATAATTCCACCATGATCAGTAAAAAGTACAGAATTTTGAAAAGCTGATTAACAAGCAGAAGTGACACGTGACTGGATGGAAGGCATGGAAAATTAAATTTGGGGCTTGTGAAAAGAACCAATATTTTCCCATGCACAAAGCACCTGCTAATCTCCAGAGTACTGCTGACAGCCATCCAAGCCCTCAGTTATCTACACCGTCAATTATGACTTTCTCCATTCCCAATGGAACTGCCTTCTTGAATTTTCAGTCTCACGTTTTCCCGAAGACTATTCCCAGGTTTTATGCCCTAGGACGTTGCAGTAATGACGGATTTTTGGCCATCGTTTGTCTTGTAACTTCATAATTGTGTAACTTTCTACCATAACTTACAGCCAACACATATTTTAATATACAGATAGGAAAAATTATTTAAATACTTATAAAAACCAGAGGAGGGAAGGTTTATTTGAGATGTAGGATTTGGAAAGGCAAGCCTGGGCTTTTATTGGGAGTTGAAGTGTAAACATTTTTGAGTTCCCCTAAGATGTCTGGACTAATGTAACAGACTTCTTTGTTCAGAGCAATGACTTCTAATCTTAGATTTGTGACACCCCTGGGTGTCTCCAGATATCTCCGGAGGCGCTGTAAAATTACCTCCTCAAAATGCCAAGTAAAATAATTTAAATTCACTTAAAAAATAGGCCATACATGTTTGGAAGCAAGGGAGGGTGTCTTGGAATCAAAAGAACATCATAAATATTACAAAAGTTTGATCCTTTTCAATTACATTTTAGTCTAAAGCACCTGATGAATAAAGGAAATGGAGCAAGATGAGACAATCTGTGTGATTTTTGTGATTAGGGGAGACTGGGAAAGAGCTAGTTACTTGGGACAGTCTTTTTTCTGACCTCTACATTTACTTACTAATGCCTGAATTAGGACTCACTGGCAAATGGGAACCTCGTTCCTAGCCCTTCACCTACTTGCACTGACATCAGTGCCTTAAAGTTGGTTTAAGTGATCTCTATTAAGTATGTGTTTCTTTAAAACAACAAACAAACAAGAACACAGACAGGCGGGCAGCTAGGCAGGGTAAGCTTAACTTAATTTTGTCAGTTTTCCCCTCAGCGTCTTCATTCAGTTGTTATCCTGAGATTACATACATCACTGCTCTACAATATCCAATTCTAAAATGGCTTAGTCACAACAAGGTTAAGAACGAAAACACAATTGTGGGTTTGCAACTAGGAAGCTGGCTTACAGCCATTATATTTTACTACAGTTTCCAAATTTCCAATAAATTACGTTTCCTGATGGGCTGTTGCCCCAGGTTTCAGAACTTTCTTTACTCCGAACACTCACTTGAGTTATCCAAAAAATCGGAGTATCTATTTAGAAATCAAGGTGACAAGTCACCCTCAAAAAAGACATCAGAGATTAAAAAAAAGTATACATAAGTATACATTTTTCCATTAAACGGGCCTGTCTTTTCATAAAACCTCAGCTTGTGTTTTAATTTTTCATATCACTGCTTAAACTTAGACCTACATTTTACATAAGCCCTAGGATTCCAGTGAGAAATTCTTTACTAAATAATTTTCATTTACTCCTCCATTCACCCTGTTAATTGCTTGTCAAGAACAAGAAAAAGTTCCTTTTAAACTAGGTCTTTTGTATCATACTTCAGAAATCATCTGAAGAAAAAAATTGCCTGCAGAATCCAACAGTTCTCAGTCAGAAGGAAAAAAGTGTACTTGCCTTATTTGTAGCGGTAGCACTGGATCCAGGGACCACAGGCACATTCGTCACTTGAACCGAAAGATAGTTATTATCTATGAGCGGCCAGGCTCCTTCCACTTTGCACGTCTGAAAGTGATCCTTGAAAGTTCTGAGGTGAGGATCTCCGAACAAGCCACAAAAAAGGTAACTGGGAGGGTTCAGATCCCCGCCCCTGTGTTCTCTGGCTCCTGCGTGGCTGTGATAGTTACAAGGGTCGTGGGTCACTTCAGGGTTGGTCGAGGATGTGGGTCCATCCTTAGAACAGTTCCTCTGGCTCATGAGGTCACTGATCCCCAACACAGCAGAATGGTACACCAGGTTCCCGCGGCAGGCTTTCGAAGTCCGCTGAGTGCAGCCAGCATAAGCGCGCAGGGCCTTGCAAAACTCCGAGTCAAAGCCGTCGACGGCAGAGTTCAGGTGTGAAGTCAGAGACACAAAGTCCGTGGTGCACTTCTGGATTCGACACTGGGCCGGCTGCTGGCAGTCACCTGTGAGCAAGAAGAGAAGACCCAACGTTTTCTGAATGCTCCGTAACTGCCTGAGCCACCATGAGAAAAGGACATTCCCCTTTGGGAACTGTTTGTTTGATTTCACATCCTCGATTTTCAGAAGGCTTTCAGAAATAGGGTTGCATTGGGCACCTGGGTGGCTCAGATGGTTAAGCGTCTGCCTTCGGCTCAGGTCATGATCCCAGGGTCCTGGGATCGAGTCCCGCATCGGGCTCCCTGCTAGGTGGGGAGCCTGCTTCTCCCTCTGCCTCTCTCTCTCTGTCTCTAATGAATAAATAAATAAAATCTTTAAAAAAAAAAAAAAAAGAAATAGGGTTGCATTGTGCTTCTGTGTCTCTCACAAATTAAGCCACTGGGAGAAAAACTGCCCGCAATTAGTTACCTTAAAACTTGAAATCATGAAAATCATGAGCCGCTGTGAGTGCACATGAGTCTAGCCCAGTATTCTTATGTTAAAATTACCAGGGAATGGCTAAATGGAGTATCTTATCAACTTTGCTATTGTTTAGATTCTGAGAAAGATTCCTTTGCTCCGACTCCAAGGCCAAGCCAAAGATGGGAACTTTGTTTTGATTTTGAAAAGGGCGTTAAGTCATTTGCTTTGGAAAGCATGGGGTCGGTGCAGAAAACCGCGATTAAGGTTCCACACCTTAGGTAGGGACCCCTAAATTACAGCATGGTTAGCTAAAACACCTTTACCTGATTCTGGTACAGCTACAGGATAATAAAAAATCCAGGTGCTAAGTTATTCTGCATTTCTTTAGGGGTGTTTATTAACTGTATATAAATTGACAATCTCCTGGATGCTACAAAATGTAACTGTTCTCTTAAAAAAATAAAGTGACTCATTTATTTGATCAAGCTGTGTATTTACTTCTCCCTTAATATCCACTACCACTGGATCCCAGATCCCAAGCAGCCCATCAGGAAAGGTACAATGAATCAAAAAAGGACCCCAAATTGAAATCATGCTACACGGACAGAGGATTCCATCGACTGTTTTATCAGAAAGAGAACCGGGGAACTACAGCACACAGAATTCTTAGAGTATATACAAATGACTTTGTTCCTTAAGTCGACAGTTCAGATACACCTAATGATTTAAGCAAAGCTAAAATGAAAAAACAAAAAACAAAAAACAACTATTACTGCCTCACTTTTTAAAGTCAATTTTCAAATGATGTTTTGCCACTAGCTTCTCATATAAAAAAATTAAGGGGTGCCTGGGTGGCTCAGTTGGTTGAGCACCCAACTCTTGATTTGGGCTCAGGTCATGGTCTCATCATCTTGGGATTGAGCCTCATGCTGGGCTCAGTGTGGAGTCTGCTAGTCCCTCTTCCTCTGCTCCTCCTGCACAACCCCCGCCCCCCCCCGCTGGCCCCCGCATGTGCAGTCTCTCTCTCAAATAAAAAAATAAATAAAGTCTTTTTTTTTAATTAAAAACCTCTCAAAGCATAAAAAGATGCAAGAATGGCCAATACTAGGTCAGCTGTGTGTGCCAATCAGTTTTATATTCTGGTCCATAAAGTGGGAATGCTGGAATTACTGGAAAAGAAAATACTTTTCCTAATCATCCACCTCAGGTTTTATAGAAACTTACTTTAACACATACTTTGTGTTATTTAAACATTCTTTTTAGGTCTCTACACTGGAGAACGTTTCAAAACTTTCAAGTCTTAGATTCCTCAGCTGAGAAATGAGGTTGTTTCTGTGATCTTTTCCAGGCATAAAAGATTTTATAATTCCTATTCTAGGTGAGGGGGGAAAAAAATCAGAGTATTATTAAATACATAATTATTTTAAGATGTGGACATAAACTTCAGAATAATATCAAGATTTAGGACTTCATCTGAAGAAGACTTAAAACTTTAGAAAAATACTTTAATCTTTTCAGTATTAAAATGCTTTTAAACCTTAATGGAATAACCCATAATCTCTGTTTCTGGCTTGAGTTCAGCAGAAAAGACCGGAGGATGACAACCTCTCAAGCCACCTCCCCCACTATTTTTACATTTCAAAGACCAAGAAGAGAAAAATGTAGTCTAGATTGGGTACTCTGACCTGGGGGGAGGAATACACACACACACACTCTCAACATTTTGGGGCTATGGACTTAGAGCTATCACTAAATCACACTTAAAAAAAAAAATAATCACAAAAACACCTTCGTGTGTTTGGCCTACCTCACGTTGGCTCATTCTAGAGTTGACAAAAGCAGCTCCTATATTTACAGAATTCCTCTCTCCAAATTAGATCAAGTCATTTTCGACTGTTTCACTCAAAAAACCAAAAGCCAACCAACAACCTCAAAGGCATTAAAGCCATTTTACAGATGGGAAAAATCAAGACAAAGGGCTACTAAAGGCCTTGTTGTGGCTGGATCATAAACAGCTAGAACGAAGCCCAGGATAAAGTGCCTTTCTTCAAATCTCCTTTTCCTTCCTCAGCTCAAATCTCTAAATTCCTGATTCTCACAATAGCTGATAGCTTAAAAGAAGACTTAACTATTGTATCAATTATTTTCTTTTTAAATGAAATTCACAGCAAGCAGAAAGCAAGGAAATGAAAACTGGGCCAAGATCAGTCAGTAATGAACAGCTCCTAGACTACGAATAAATGACAGCACAAGAACTTTCCGCTGAACCTGCAATGCCTATTTGTTCTTTTTATGGTCTATAAAATCTATCCGAGCATACATTTACTTATAATTATTTTAAATAGTCATAAAATATCCAAAGTAAGAAGAGCATGAGATGCAGAAGAGAATCAGAATATAGATTCCCATCTCCTTTTTCCTTGTCCTCCCCCGCCCTTTTTCCTAGCAGGCAGGTGCTGATTCTTTTGATAAATGTCACATCAAAAAGAACTCCTTGGGTTCTTTTGTGTGGGATGAGGTTTCTAACAGCCTTTTCAAAGAGAGACGATGGGAAAAGAGGAGGGCTAACTAGAGAGTGCATCTGGGTCAGCAGTTTCAGCCCCATCACAGGCTCCTGTATAATGACTAATTTGCAGCATACAGAATACACCCAGAAATATCCAGGCTTCATGAATTTATAATGCCAGTGCACACTTTGCCTGTTACAGGCGGTAAAGTAAGCTTCCTGTCAAGATGCCAAGACAATGCAGAGCAGAAACAATCTCAAGGATGTAGCCAACAAAGCCATGAAGAGTATGAGTAAGCAAGTAACTCCCATATTCCATCTCCATTCAGGAATTGTACAGGTTTGCTTGGCGGGGGGGAGGGGGGGCGAGGGGGAGTATGAAAGGACTTTTTTCATTTCCTAGGGCAGAAAACAAAATCTGCAGTTACAGATGTCTCCATTTTTCAAGTCAGATGATCCACGATTGGTGTGATAGTGTTTTCATTCCAGTTAATGAAAGTGCTAAAGGATTTGTGGGTCTACAGCCTTCGTTAATGATTCAAAGACCTCACCATTCAAGACCATTTCCTTGATGCCAGGACTGCATGTGTGAATTTGCAGCACAATCACCAGTTTATAATAAAAGAAATAAGATATGCTGAAGCTGAATTAAGTGAAATGCAGGGCCATATGGGGTGCTGAGGCAAATTATATGGATCCAGGCATAAAACATATGGTAGCCCATCTGCAAAGAGCACCACGCTAGGCTCTGAGGACAAACAATCCTTGCATTTCAATAGCAACACTCTTCAAAGAAATCTTTCAAAAGGAGCCCTTTTTTTCTGTAACCAAATTAATCATTCCACCCCAACAAGCTGTTCACAGATACCACTCACCATGGAAACTCTAGGTAGAATCCAATGGTGACTTTAGTGAAGACACAGGAAGATATGGAGAAGAGTTTCACATCCCAAGTTCTTGAAATAAGGCACCTTACATTAAACATTAAAACAACTTTTTCATAACTGGCCAGAAAAGAAATCTTCAAGGACCACATTCCAATCTTGTCTTAGTACCCTCTGACAACGAAGGGAAACAATATCCAAGCAGTCATGAGTGGCACACAGTCCTACCTAATACTTCAATTTCCCTTTCAAGAAACATACACTTTGACATTATGAAGACAAATTCTTCACACAAAACACTCCTGAATGTATCTTTTGACACATCATTAAAAATTTCCATGTGACCATAAGCAGGTTACCATTACTTTCTAAGATTCTAAAGTCACTCATTTAAAGCCTTAATCACTGTAAAACTTAATGTTACACCCTGTTTCCCCAAGTGTTAAAACGCAGCTGTTCCATCACAATGCAAAGTTACGAAAAGTAAATTAAGTCTCCTCAAATGCCACATTTTTTCCCCATTACTTAAAAACCTCCCACATTTTTAGCAAGGCTGGTATGACTTAATAAATAAATACTACTCCACACAGGAGGGTGGCATTACAGTTCAGGATTCTCCAGATCAGAGAGCGTTGAGACTGCTGTCATAAAATACAGGAAAAAAAGGTCTCTAAGAAAAATTTATCTAATGCTCTAGCTGTTCTCAAATAAGAGTTTATCTTTCAATCTGGCATTAAATAAATTCTTTAGGCAAACTCCTAGACGTGGTACTTACTTAGAAAGACCGTCCTAGAAATTCCCCCTCCCCGCGCTTTGAGATGCAACTGACATAGATCATTGTATTAATGCAACTTATTTCACAAGAAAAATAAGTATCACCTGCTAGAAGGCTCATCTGCAGGCCTACTTCGCTAAGAACAGATAACTCACTCCTGCTTCCATAGAGGAAGCGCCGGCCTCCGGAAAGCCTTGTGAGATGTCAACCCCTCCTGGAACCCGCAAACACGCGGCGAGCCACAAAGCACCGGTTTCAAGCTGAATTAAAAGCAGCTTTCGCAAATACGAAAGAAATCCCTGTTTAGAGACGTTTAAGTTACTTCGAGATTAACCCCCAGGTTTTCAAATTCCGGTGAAAATCTTTACATCTGGGGCGATTTCTTCCCCTCATCGCCACCCCAACTCTAGAGAAGCAGCACAAGGCTCCTTGTCTCCCCTCGAAGGGGGCAGCGGCGGCGGAAACCTGATCCCAGCCTGACTTTCAGAAAACACCAATGCAGTGAGCAATAAAGCACCCGGAACATTTGTCTCGGGGGCGCAGGCCCCGTCGCCCCCGCCCTCTAAATCTTTGATAAGCGGCTGCCGGGAAGGAGATTTATCAACGGTCCCAGCCGAAGGCGGGGAAACTGGAGTGGGGCGGAGGAAGGAGAAAGAGGGAGGGGAAGAGGCCGCTCCACTGCGCCGTGGGCGCTCCGCACCACCCGCGGGTGTGTTCTGCCGCTGCGCCGCGAGCCCGGCAAAGGTGCAGGTCTGGAGCCCGTGAGGCCTCTCCTGTCTCACCACGCCACGCCGCCCTGCTGCCCCAGCGTGTGCCTTCGGGACCGGGGGTGTTTGGGAACAAAGCACTCGGCCCTGGGGCTGGCTCCCCTCGCGCGCGCGCCTCATACCTGCGTGGAGCAGCCCGAGGCTGAGCAGCAGCAGCAGCAGCAACGCCAGGGGCGGCGGGCAGAGCTGGGGGCGGCGGCGCTGCTCAGCCCCGGCGGCAGCAGCGGAGGCGGCGGCAGCGGCGCAGGAAGGTGCTGCTCTCAAGCCCATGCCCGTCCATGCAGGTCTCGTGGGCTCCGGCGAGGGCGGCGGCGCGGGCGCCGTGTCGGGTTCGTGGCTGTGGCTGCGGCATGGACCGTGGGACGCACCTCGCTTCCTCTTCTTCCTCCTTCAGGCCCGCGTCGGATACGGGCCGCCGCCACCGCCGCAGCGAAAAGCGCGCCGCGGGCGGAGCGAGGCGGCGGCGGCGGCGGCAAAGGGGCGCAGCGGCATCGCGGCGGCCGGAGGCGGCGGGCGGGGCAGAGCGGGCGGGAGAGAAGACACAAAGACGGTGAGCTTAGTGCCGAGCCTGGCCCCAAAAGCGCGGGCGCCCCGGTCCCAGCCAGCGTGGGCTCAGCGGGCGTGGACCCACTGGAGGCGCGCCCAGCCCTAGCAAGCAGCCGCCGGCAGCCCGGATATCTCTGTGCCGCAGCCCCGCGGTCAATCAATCTCAGCCCCGCACTGCCGCTCCGCCCTCCCTGCGTGCGCCAATCCACGTCGTCCCCACCCACGGCCGAACCCCTCCCTCCCACCCCATTGGCCGTAAACGCGGGTCCTCTGGGCCCAGCCCGCCACTCGCAGGCCCAAAGCGCCCGCCCCCGGCACCTCCTCCCGCCCTCGGCACCTCCTCCCGCCCTCGGCTTGCTCATTGTAATTCGAGTTCCGCGTCCGCCGGCTGCGAGTCCTGTCCGCGGTGCCCAGGCCCAGCCTCCCTCCTGCTCCCTCCTGCTCCCTCCTCTTCTCTCCCCTCACCCCTTTCCGCGATCTGTTTCCTTGTGCCCTACAGAAACTGGTGACGGCAACTCTCTTTTGCCGGCGTTACAAAAGAACCGGCTTTTTTCTCTTTACTTAATGTTGATTGGGTTCAACTTCCCCCTAAGGTTTTTTGGTGTGTGTGTGTGTGTGTTAAATCACCCCCACTCTGTTCCTCCCGCGTGTGTGTTTTAAATCACCCCCACTCTGTCCCTCCCGCTCCAGCTCCGGCTCCTGAGAGGAAGTGGGCGCTTTTACCGAACGCCGTGCGGCAGGTCCCTTCGCAGCCAATCACATCTGCGGAACCGCGTTCCGAGCCTTTTCCGGACGTTTGGTAAAGCTAGCACCCAGCGGCGTTGGAAGTCCGAATGTGACCTGCGGTCCGGAACAGATCCGATGGGCTGGGAAGGTACCCACCAGCTCCCGGCGGAATTCGCTGGCAGCTGTTAGAGGCTCTGGCATTATTGTTCCTCTGACATTTCCCTTCCTGAAAGGAGCGGGGAGGAGTCTGAGAGTGGGCGAACTTCAACGTGTTCGGTTACAATGTAATTAGATTAATGGGGATAGTGAGTTTTTAAAGCAGTGTAGAGTAATTATGCCATCATTTCTTGTTGCTCGGTGGCTTTTCCACAAATTTTCGTAGTCTATTAGTATATTAATTCAATGGCAGGTCACTTTCTACTTTTGTCACTTGGATGGATCCAAAGATGAGGGGAAAAAACCCAATTGTGTGCCAGAAAAGAGGTTGCCAGGTGTTGTTATAGGAAAGCATGCTGTGAGGTTGATGATAGGTTCCAATTTGTTATCAGTAGGTGTGAAGTGGTATCTAATCTCAAGAATGGCTTCAAAGGCTAGGAGCTACTTTGACTACTCTTGCCTTTGCCATTCCTCCAAGGGGCTCAGGGCTGCCTTTTTAAATTCACTTATAGCCAAATTGCAGTTTGCAGCTGTACCCGTTCACTACTCATAATCTCTAATTAGTAATTTCGTATCAACCGCGGACACGTTAATACTCCACACGTTACAATGTGCTAATCAATGGACCAGGATAATTGAGGGCAAACCTTCGATCACTCCAGCTTACTCATTAGACACATTATGAACTGTACAAACCACTAGGTCCCTAATGAAGGATGCCTATCTATTTTTACTGTAACTTTTCATTACTCATCTATTACATACTATGATGACTCAAGTGGTAAACACACCTTTCCCTGCCCAAGATATAATCCAAACCTTGTGTATATCCATAATATGCTTAATAATAGCTTCAGAGTTGCCTGGAGAAAGGACTTTTTGCAGGCGGAGTTATCTGATACGATTTTTAGATAGTATTGTGGAGTAAATACTATGAGACCAAAAATTTACTCTCTTGAAATGGCTACATAAATCAATGAACTAAAGTTAGTGAAATACTGGTAAACATCTTTTAAAAGTAACCAACTCTGAGTCAAAGTATTTTGCTAACAAAGACTAACAGTAAGATGTTTTTCCTTAACCCAAGATTTAATTCGACCCCTATGAAAGAAGCATGCCACTTTATTGATCATACTTCAAACACATAACCAAAAGTTAAGGATCAAATTCAGTTTAGTTGGGGTCTTTTCGCTGTCATTACTTTCTCTGATTTCTCCCCCTGCCACTTCTCCCCGACCTCTGTATCCTGTTTCTTAAACACACAGTGCTCTAAATTATTTTATCAATAGAGGGCGTCCTTGAGTCACTGCAAATTCTGGTATCGAAATGCAACGGTTCTTTAGAGGGAAAACTTCATTTTTTTCTAAGGTGCTTTATTGCTCATCTGTTGTAAAATTTGACAAGCTCAAGATTTATAAGGCTAACAATTCATTTTTTATTACCACATAAGTGTTCAGTTCAGCCGGCTAGAGTAAAATGTTAATTTTCACAATTAAACCGCAAGGTGGTTCCTGTTTTCAAGTCTTTAGGTCAGTTGACAGACTCGCAGGGTAAATTTGGACTGTTAGCAAGATCCCGAATGGGCTTGGAAAGCAAGAGCTTGGAATGGTTGCCTGTAGCGCATCCATTCCTCCAGCTCCAATGCTGCAAGTTGAGGAGGATTTTAAGATTCTATAAAGAAAAATCTAGGGATTTCCCCCCATAAAATCAATGACTTATAAAAGTTTTACATCTTAATCTGAAAAAAAAAATCATGGACAGCTCACGAACCCACCCTACTTCTTGCCACTTGTACTCTTTCTCTTCATCTTTGTTTTCAGGAAGGAAAGATGAGACCAGAACAGCACAATTAGAGGACACGGCAAAGCATCCCATGGTATGAACGTGCAAGTGAATAGAATTAAAACACATGCCAGCAACATGAATGGATTCTAAATAAGAATTAGAGGTTTCTTTTCCTGAACCTATACATGCGGTCTTAACCATTCACCTCTTGATTTATCTCCATTTCCAGAAATCTAACACGAGGGTCTCACCTAGGACAGAGGAGCTAGGAAGCAGACCGCGGTAGGGATTTGTGCAACCCGTTCTAGAGTAAGGGCCCCCCTCCCTGCTCCCCAGTCCAGGGTGTCCGCAAAGCGGGGGCTGAAATAGCCCGGAGTCCGACAGCCCAGCAGCAAGCAGCTAGTGGATTGTACTTACATCATTCTTAACCCTTCCGATCCTGAAGGGGGCTTGACGGGATCAGGGGGCCCCCGAGTTCTGGAGCACGCAGGACCTGGGTGTGAGAGAAGACCCCAGAGCCTGGCGTGAGCGCTGCGCCCCCGGAAGGAGGGGTTCCGGGGCGTGAGTGGGGCTCATCACCCGAGCGTACACAGCCGGCCCCCACGATCCCTGCGGGCTCTGCAGCGGATCACACCGCTCAAAGCGGCAGGTGCAAAAAGCATTTGGGAGCCGCTTGCCAGCGCGCGGAGGTAATGCGCTTCCTGTCCATTTATCTCAGGAAACCAGCGCAGCCTTCTCTTCCAAACAAAATTAACCTCTCATTAGCCAGCCACTCACTCCCGAGAAGGCCTTAAAAGCTTTACCAGCTCGCTAATGTATTTAGACTTTTCTTCCAGGCCAAGCAGCCGCGGTGGTGACTGTCATCAGCCCTGGGGGTTCCTCTGGGTTCCCCTGGGAGCCAACCGCTTACCGCACCCCCCCTCCCCCAGCCTCAAGTCTGGGAAACTCTGACCAATCTGGATCCCAGTTTGGGGTACTCTGCAGACCCGATACGCCCGAAGGGACTTCATGCCACAAGTAGCCAAAACAAGTTCCCACTAGTTTCAAGAGCGCCACTCATATCAAATACTCAGCTCTCCTACCCTCAACAAATGGGGAAGGGTACCCTGGAGGTACTTCTGTGGCCAGCTGTCCCTGGGTCATAGGCGCTGACTGTCCTTTACAGCGCCAGCCCTGTACGAAACGGGTGCGGGAAGCAATGATCAGGGGTATGGGGAGTAGTGGAAGCTAGGATCTAGCCATTCCAGGAGTGGAGAATCAAATGTGGTTCTAGGTCTGCTAGAGTGGCCTTTTGGAGAATTGGGGTTTTCTCACCCTGGCCCCCCGCCGCCCTGAGGCTGGCAGATTTATACCACACAGGTGGACCAAGACCTAAACAAAATAGTCCGGGCCTCTGCCTGCCGCTCGCCCCCCACGTCCCCCTGGCCCACCGCAAACTTCGACAAAATAAACAACTCACCACAGGCATTCCCTTGTCTGCAGCGCGACGCTTGCCAGCTGGGAAAATAAGCCGCAAGCCACGCGGCGGGGGCGCAGAGGGAGGGCAGCGCGGCGCCCGCCTCTCTCCCCCAGATGGGGGCAGCGATACCCGGCGGCAGGACGGAGGCTCCGCCTTGGGGGCCGCGCTCTCGCCTCCCTGCCTGCTGAGTGAGCGCCGGGCGAGGGGCTGCGCCCTTTCAGCCAGCGCGATCTCTCGGCCACCTAGGGAAGGGGGCGGGAGGCAAATCCTTCAATTCCCTCCCGTTTTCTCGAAGTGTCTTTCTCTCGCGTCAGGTCTCAAAGAAGGCCAAACCTAGGGGCCTTCACCCCACCCCTCCAGCGCCACGCCGCCTCCTGTCGGCACTACCCGGACCTTTGCAGCGCCGCGGAGGAGTGGCTGGTAGCTGCGCCCCAGAATCCCAGCCTCCAAGTCCCGGCTCAGCTCTCTCCATTCTCACCGCCTCCTCACCCCCAAGTTCCGCACAAAGACGCCTTTCATGCGCCAGCGCCACCCTCCGCGCCGCCCTCCACCCCGCCGTGTTGCCTTTGCCCACCGTGGCACCAACCAGCGGTCTTGGGGCAGGCCGGCAGCGGACACGTGCAGGCTGTTCCCACTCCGCGCCTCGGCACAGGCACGGATGCAGTCCCCCGCCCTCCTTTCCACGATTTTCACCAACTGTGCACCAGCAGCCACAAAATGCACCCCTTCTTCTACAGAAATGATATGTGAGGGTCTTCCGAGTGTGTATAAATGGTGGGTGTTTGTGGCGGGGCCAGGGCGGGGGGTGGCGTAGTGGCGGGCATGGTCTCTGGACTTTCGCTGAAATAAGGAGTCCAGCGATCTTTCCTGTCCACCCAAGGTGCCAATGTGGATGTTTACAGCTTACAAAAGCCCAGGATAACGATTTGCGAATTGTGAGGGGGGAGAGAATTGAAAAAGACGTCTAAGATTCAGGTGAGGAAATGTGTTCTAAAGAGCAAGCCCACGAAATGTTCGAGGAACGACAGTCACTTGAATCAGAGTGGAAGGTGTGGAGAGCAAGAGGGAAGGGATTAACTTTCTTTGCCTAGGCTGATCTTCCAAAGTTGAAAGTAAGCATCATAGGTATTCAGCGGGAGCTGTTTTGTGCGTTCAGTGCCTGGGACGAGCAGGGTGCTTTATTTTTTATTTTATTTTATTTTTTGTCCGGGGAAAGGTTCCAACATCTTGATTTAGGTATTCCACTTTTTTTTTTTTTTTTGGCCTCCTTAGAAATATCTTTGACCCTCTCCAGCTTTTCTCCTATTCTCCTGTCCCCACTCTTTCTTATAATTTCCTGATCTAACGCTAGAGGCCGCATAGGGCAGCGTAAGGAGGACAAAGTGGAAATCCGGAGAGGACGATCTTGACCTGACTTTCTGAGTGGGACTCTTGGGCAACTGATTTAATGTCTTTGAACCTAGGGGTCACTATCAAGAAAGAGTATGTTAGGGGCAGTGGTCTGGTTCCTTCTGGTTCTGAAATTAGGTGACAAGGGAAGCCTCCTCACACCTTCTATAGATTCCCTTTTAAGGTGTTTTCTCACTTTGCTTTATCCTCTCCAAGGGCCAAATTGGAAAAAATAAATATTAGGGATATTTTAAGGTAAATGTAAGATACATTGAAAAATCCTCTTCTTGATACTTAGAATTAAAAAAAAAAACAAAAACGCAAACCAAAACAAAAGCCCCTCAGCTCCTGGTTTGTAGAAACAAGGAATTTCAATGTCCCTACTTGCTTCGCCTTTGACAAGCCACACCAGCAATCAGCAGGGCAGAGCTTTGATTTAGAATCTAAAGGCCAGTCTTATGTTTTTCTTTTTCTTCTTCCTTCTACCAACACAAAGACAAGCTGACACATAAAGTAGTGGTGAACAAGAGTTCAAAGCAAGCTTAGTGATCTATTTCCTAACACAGACCCTGTCCTTCCCCTCTCTCCTGCTAAAGTGGCCCTGGGCAGCACAGAAATAGTAGGCACAAGCTGCCAGAATCCCCTTACCCTCCCCTTCCCAGAAATATTGGGCAGTGGAACCTGGATGCTAACTTGTCAATCATCATGTAAATGCATTCATTAAATCAATACATTTACCTTTTCCTTAGCCTCATGATATTTCCAGGATTTTTGATTCACTATTCACTTTGGAACCCTGAGCCTTAGTTTTCCCTCTGGGCAACCTTGGCTGTTTTCTGTGGAATCTTTTCTGAAACCAAGACAAAAAAGGGTGAATTTTCATAATGAATTCTTAAACTATAAATCTCTTGCTTCTTCAATTTCAACAAGAATTTCAGAATTGCTTAGCTTTCATAGCAATGCACACTTTAAAAAATTATCCATCAGAGAGAACTCTTGAGTATACTTTCATTGGGGAAAAAAAGATTCTTTAAACAGTAGTGGTGGAAAAATATTTTGAGATTATCTAATTTGGTTGCTTTGATTTGTATTAGTCACCCCCCCTCCCCAGTCCCATTCATACATGCTAAAAACTGTTAAGTTTCTAATTGGGCCTTGGATGTTCCATTAGTAAAAGGACATAGCTTATTTTTTCTCCCCAAATTCTTTATCTTGCTCAATGCTCTACTACTTTTTTTCTCTTATCTCACTTTAATCTTTCTTTTTTTTCCTCATACCAACCAATATAAACCAAAGATGGGAATAGAAAAGGGACAAGAAATCACTTTTCAGTAAAATCGACTTAGCATTTGTCTGTTGACTTAAGAAACCTGATGATGCAATGTGTATTTGCACCATCTTCTGAATTTCCACTTAAGTGTGATAGAACTTCAGCTTTTAAAATATTCAGCTAATGTATACATCCAACTCTCCAGTTGTTAAGATCATACATAGTTTGCTTACTTTTGATGTTTCTAAATTTTTCCTTTTGCAATTTGGGGGAGTCATCTCAATTATCTAGTAACATATGAATCTGTTTTCTAGTATTTCTTGTTTTGGTTTTCCTGTGTATTTTGTTGAAATTCGTCTCTAGTTTCAGACTGACTCTCAATTTGACAATTCCTTTATGTACTTATAATGTTTGAGAATTATTATTATTGCTAATAAATTATACCTATTTTAAATATTAATAGTACTTATAATAAGATTGGTAAGAAATAGAATATTTATAAAATAATGCTAGGAGAAATGCTACTTTCTACATGTGATTAATAAAAATAGTTTATTTAGTTAAATATTATTGAAGTTCATGAAGACCTGTTTTGTTTGAGAGAATCATTGTTTAAATTGGGTAACAACATAAAAGGATCCAAGACCTACTTCTATTTTTAAAAGGATGAGAATTTGCTGTGCTTTTTCCCTCTATACGAAGATGTAAGACCGCTGTCTTGAACCATCAACTCATACGACAGTTAAGGTAAAGAATTCTGGTAAATTGCAGATTTTAAAAATGAAACCTCTGGACACAGAGCTATTGAACAAAGAAAACAAATAAACAAAAGAATATCAGAACATGAAAACTATTTCATTCTGTAAACTATGTGAGTCTAATTTTCTAGAGAAATCCTACAGTACTAAAGTATCCCTACATATGTATACAATAAAGTAGGTAAATGAATGCATATTAAATTCATTTTATTTAATAAAAATTAAATAAAGTCAATATTCATGAACAAATACGATAAAAAATGGACCATAATCTCCTTGAAGTGCCAGGACAAAAGCCATTATTTTTTTGTCTGCTTGCTATTAGAAAATCTTTTGTCATGAACCTTTTAGCCACTCAGTACAGGGTTAAAGAGTAGAACATGAAACTGCAGGGACTGGCCTTTTCCCTATTGTATTTGTTGATTATTTCAATTGCAGTCATTATACACACACACAGACTATCTTTTCTAGATCTTGTAAGTTTTACGAGGCAAAGTATATATCCACTCTTACATTACATTTGCTCTATAAAAAATAAACTTCCTGAAGTTGGAAAATTATCTTTTTAGAGAGGTAAATAACTGCAAAGTTATTCTTTTGTGAACCAGTTTAGACCTACTGTGGTAATTTATAGTTTCTTTTAGAGGCAAAATCTCTATCCAGACACTAACTTATATACACAGTGGCAAGAACAGTATAAGAACATTATGGAATAAAAGGAAAAAAAAAAACAAGGTTAAAAAAAAAAAAAAGAACATTATGGAATGGAATATACTACAATCCTTGAAATTCCATGAAATCTAAGATATATAGGAAATTGGCTACCCTCTATTCTAATAGTCAACATAACAATTAAGAATTTTAATTGCTGTGTTCTAATATAATAGATGATTATGTTTATACTTTATCAATGTTAAGAGAGAATTCCAAAAATATACATTTTAACTCAATTTAATAAATTGGAACAATAATGGGACCAAAAGAATCTGTTCAAATAATCACGAGTACAAAAATAGTAAGTCTTCTCTTCCTTCTCTTCTCATATTTTATCATCCCATCATTTCAAATTGTCCAAGCCATATAAAGAGGCTCAGGTAGTGTTTGTGCCAGAAGCAAAGCTAGACTCAAGCCCGAGAATGAATCCGGGGATGAAAACAGTATGTTTATCAGAAGCTTGAGTGAAATAAATCTGGCTGAATTCAGGAGTGGGGGTTGTTTCAAAAGAAGAGGATAGTTTAGGAGTAGGAAAGAATCCTCAGAGGTCAGGGTCTTGCTGTTGAGTAGTTAATGTGCTCTTCAGCTGTCCCAGTTGGGACTGTCCATCAACAAAGAATGTGAGGAATGGATGAGTGATGCAGGAATCTATGTGAACCAGATGAAGCTTCCCTTTCCCCTGTACTCTGGGGGTGGAGTCCGTGGGGGAGAGGAGATGCATGCCCCAGGACCGCCCCCCCTCCCCTGGTTAGCAATCAGCATCCGGGATACTTGCTCCTCCTTAAAGAAAGGATCTGATACTGACTAGATACAAATTCTTTTTAATTCTTTTATTAAGCAACTGATTTTTGAGCACTCACTAATGAGCCTACCAATCTTCTAAGTCCTGGGGATACTGCTGTAAACAATTCAGACAGGCCCTTAAGAATGTGCATTCTGGTGATGGTGGAGAATAAAGAGATAAACAAGTTAACAAACAAAATAGCTTTAATCATGCTATAGAGTTTAAGGAATAGGGTGCTATGATAGAGAGTAAGAAGGCCGAGAAGAAGCCATCATTAATGGAAGGGACTTTCTGAGATACCACCCCTGTAATGAAGGCCTGTAATGAAAAGGGACAAAGGGTTCCAGGCAGAGATCAAAGTCTCAAGGTCTGACCAATCTGGGAGTGTTCAAGGAACAGAAAAACCTATGACAGAAAGTACCTAAACCTGGGAGAATGTTTAGCAATTTAAGCAGAGTTCTTTAATTCCCAGTTGGCATTTGAATGAGGGAGACTTCTTTGTTGGTCCCAAACCTCAGGAAGATAAAAAATGAAGGCAGCATATATTTAATTGCGAGTAGGAGCAACACCTGGTATCTGACTCCCTGGAGATCTATCTGCACCCTTACAACCTCTCTGAAGCACAGATTATTGTTCTCAGTTTCTAGATGAGGGAATTTAAGTTAAAAGATTTAAAAACATGCCCAAATATACATAATAAGTGGTTGGTACAGGGTTTGAACTGAGTCTTTCTGATTCTAAGCTCCAGTTGTTTCCTTCAGACTTAATTGTTCTAGATTACTTACTGGACAGTCTTGTTAGAATGCACACAGATTCATCCTCAAGTTTTTGAGCCACTGACAAATAAAATCAGTGTAATTAATAGGTGAATTGAAAATGAACTGGTTGGGAAAAAACCCTTAAGACATTTTTAGAGGGGCACCTGGGTGGCTCAGTTGGTTAAGCATCTGACTCTCGGTTTTGGCTCAGGTCATGATTTCCCGATCGTGGGAGCGAGCCCCACATCCCGCTCTGAGCTCAGCATGTAGTCTGTTTCAGATTCTCTCTCCCTCTCCCTCCCTCCTGCTCACTCACTCTCTCTCTCAAATAAATAAATAAAAGCTTTCTTTTTAAATAATTATTTTTAGAAATTTTAAATAAAACCTGTGGTCCTCTTCTAGCCCACTCAAGAATCTCTCCTCAATGGTGCAGAGAGCTGAAGAGTCTCTGATTTCCCCAACTCACATTCTGCTACTCTTTACAGATCTTATCAAGACCTGAATGAACATTCTTGACTTGATTGAATGCCCAGTAGCCTAGGGCTTGATCTTGGCAGTACAGGTTTTGATACACACTCCTTCAACAGGTGGCCTGTAAGTTTCTAATGAATTCACAAACAGAATTATCTTATGGACATACTCTTACTGTTTCACAATTTAGCTTATGCCATTTCCTTATTATTTAGGGCTGTGTGACTATGATAATGCATATGAAGTGTCCATGGTGCCAGATACACAGTAATACTAGTGTTTCCTACCACATTCAGAGCCTGGAAAGAGAACTACGGGTAATGATGTGGAAAAAGTCCAACAGAATCATAATGGAAAATAATCCAGGTCATCAGTGCATAGCTTCATTACTGTACTCGTTATTACTACAGAGAGATAGCTAGTATTGCAATTCCACTTACTCATTCAATCAGTCGAGTTAGTTATCTGGCCAATCAGTCTTTCAACAAATATTTATTGAACTACCTACTATGTACCAAAACTCCTCTGGGTACTACGGATATATCAATGAAAGAGAAAAGAGTTAGGAACTAAGAAATATATCAATGAATAAAACATAAAAATGCTTCTCCCTCCTAGAGAGAGAGAGACAATAAACACAAACATGAAGACATTCTAGAGTGTATTTAGAGGAGTAAAGTTCTCTGGAAACGTAGAACATGATAGTGGGATGTGGAATCCTGGTTCGTATGCCCAATTTTTTAAAGGGTGGTTAAGGTGGGCTTTGCTGAGAAAGTGACACTTGAACAAATACTTGGAGGAGTTGACTGAATGACTTACGTATCTTATCTGAAGGAAGGGAGCTCAAGGCAGAGGCAATGGCCAGGGCAAAGATTCTGAGGCAGGAGCATGCTTGGCATATTCAAGAAAGAGAAAAGAGGCCAGTTTTGTTTGCCAGAATGGAGTGAGCAGGGGAGAGTAGGTTATGATGTCAGAGATATTATGGGGGCCTGGATTACAGAGAACTTCTAGGCCACTGTAAGAATTCTGACTGAATTTAGGAACCTGTGGAAAACCTTTGAACATGACATGATCTAAATTTCACAAGTTTGCTTGGCAAGGGTGGAAGCTGAGAGTCCAGTCGGATGGTTATTTCAATAATCTATGTAAGAGATGATAGTGGCTCAGATCAATGGTAGTGAAGAAGTTGTTCAGCAGTGGCTAGATTCTGGATATGTTTTGATGTTCAAATCAAAAGGATTTCTTGATAGATCAGATGGGGATGTTTGAGGGAAAGAGAGGAACCAGAGATGACCCTAAGGCTTGTGGCCTGAGCCACTATCAAGATGGACTACCATCAATTGAGCTAAGAGTTGGAACAAGTTTCTGGTGTGTGAAAAACAAAATGCACCAGGCAATTAAGGAGATGATTTTATTCAGTCTGTTGCAATAGGGAGAAAGATCATTAATAACAAGGACCATCTCAAGAAGAAAGAAAGGAGCTTTGAGGGAGAGGCAGGTAGGCAAGGGAGTCATCAGGTTGTCTAATGGAAGTCATGAGAAGGATGGAGAGGGCTCTTACCTGAGTCCTCGAGGAAGGGTGGAGATGGGTTATCTTGGAATATTTGAGTGCAGGGTGGTGCTTTGGTTATCCATTTCTTTGAATGCAAAAGGGTGGGAGCAGAGGGCTCAGGTAAAGTTAAATTTTGTCTAGGGGGAAAAGCAAGAATTCAGTTTTGGATTTATTAGGTTTAAGATTATTGTTAGACTTCCTAGTGAAAATCTCTTTAATATTTTCTTGTCTGACATCAAGATATTTGCTGTATCTAGCCCTAAATTCTCACATTGCCTGTAAAAATATGTGATTGAATAATCAATTTTATTTCAGAAATCAGAGGAAGTCTCTGAATTATCTTTTTTCTTATGTAAGCATTTTCATCTTTAACAGCATTCATATTACTAAATGATCTATTTTAATGAAATTGGAGCCAAGTTTTCCTTCATCTGACACTTCAGATATTCCGGGTCTCAGTGACAGGATTCATGAATGACGAAGGACTGCTGGGAGCTCGTCAGGATTGATTTCATATTCACACCTCTCACATGTATCGTATGTTCTCTCCCCTGTGGGCACTTAGGAGTCCAGTGAATTAGAAAAAACCATACCTTTCTTTAGTAAGGTCTCCTAAAGATACATGAAAATCTTTTTGATGACTATACACAATAAAATACACAAAATGGCGCATTTGGTTATAGTGTTAGAGCTTACTTTCACCAAATATCTTAACCTCATGGAGTGCCTCACATTTTATATGAAATTCTGGGCAGCCAACATTTGATCAAAGTAGTTAGAGAAGTAACAAGAAATGTAGGCCTTTTGAGAAAGACACTAGAAATCGTAGACTTCAAATTATATGTATGAGGAATGAGAAGAGAGTGAGGATATAAAGGTTTTAGGTAGGAAAGAACACATTATGTTTAGAAATCTTAAAAGTTAAAAAGGACAAAAAGAGCGAGAGCAAACTATAGCCCAAACTTGTGGAATGTAATAAAATATTTTAAATAAGCTTTGTTTGCAAGTTTGGGAATCTGATTTAGACCATTCCCTTTATTTTGGGTAAAAGACGACTTGGTTTTAAAATAATCCATAGTTGGGAGGTAGACTAGTATTTCCTGTTTTTCACTTTAGAAGCATTATTGTAACTAAATTCAATCTTTTTAAAAAAGAGATTTATGTATTTATTTATTTTAGAGAGAGAGAAAGAGGGAGCACAAGCAGGAGGGTCAGGGAGAGGGAGAGAGAATCTCAAGCAGATTCTGCACTGTGCGTAGGGCCGGTTGTGGGGGTCGATCCCACAACCCTGAGATCATGACCTGAGCTGAAACCAAGAGTGGGATGCTTAAAGAACTGCACCACTTAGGTGCCCCCATAACTAAATTTTCTTAATTAACAAAGGCAATGAGACTCAGAAACCTGTGCAAGCTCTTACTAATCTATTTTCTCACTTATTCTCACAACAGACCTATAAACGTAGGTAGTATTATTTTCTGCATTCTACAGATCAGGAAATTGAGAAGGTGAGGTAACTTACCAAGTCATGCTCTTTTCTGTGAACAGTAGGAAGTTGAAGAGGTAGGATTCAAGCCCACGTCTCTCTCTGTCTATAAAGTCTCTTAACCATCACACCAAGTACTACTTTCCATGTATATATTATTCAAGAGTTCTATCATTTTCACTTTGCCTTTTTTTTTCTGGACTAACAAATTCCTGTAACCTTCATATTGAAGGTATTTCTTTCCTAACCTTCTACTAATTCTTCTCTTCTCTTCAAAATGTTACAATCAGTGTCTCTTTTATTATATAATTCTCCTAGAATGAACTTCACTTGGTACTAAACAGAGCAATGCAAATAAAATTCACTCAATTGTGTTAAATACTATACTTAATGTAGGATAAATGTATTATAGAATTTTTGTGTTGGTAACACATTATTAGCATCTTTCATTTTTCTTATGCTCTTTTGTGTGCTGTTCTCATTAGCGTTTTGTAGTACCCACTGTTTTCTGTGCGAACCACGTCACTGTTTTCCTTTATCGAATGAATCATTTTTCTTGTTTTTAACCTGTTTCTCCAACTTCTCAGGCTCATATTCCACTTTAATTCTAATTTTTTAAAACTGTAATTCTTCTAATCATTTATAAGCTTGATTACTATTAATATCTTCACTCCGAGCTCTTAATGAAAGTTTTAATTAATACTAGCTTCTAAAGGACTTTGTGAAACTCCAGGTAGTGTTTTCTCTCAATCAGGATATTTTACATTTATAATTACTCTCTGGGCTTGTTTTTTTTTCTGAAATGGCTTTTCTTTTTCTTTTTTAAGCAACGTTGTCTCCAGTAGTTCAATTTCAGTTTCTCCCATCTCTTGTCACAGAAGAAATTATACACCCTACATATTGGCTTGAATAGTAATTCATAGGTAGAGCTATTTTGGCTGCAGGGGCTTTTGGTCATTTTGCCTTAGCTGCCAAAATGCTAAAACCTCCAAGGTTTTCCTGTAAGGGCTAACTTTAGAAACATATCGGACTGTGTGCACCAGCAATACTCAGAACCTGCTGACTTCAACGATGCAGTTCCAGCCTGAATCCTGGAGCTGGTCAACACTGTGTAATCCATGAAATGAGTCAATAATGAAATCAGAAGCTGGTTGCATGCTATAGCTCAAATTTATGAGAAGGAGATAATTCAAAATTTAGCATGTCATTGAATTCATCCCCCCAAATTTACCTTTTTAACATTTATTACAAAGAATCTGAGCCTTGGTATATCCTTTGGTTCTTTTGTACTTCTTTGCAAGGCACTCCATGTTAACTTACTGATTTTCTTAAACTGTTAAGACTGATGGCAAGCAAAATGTCAATCAAATGCCACTTTCTAATGTGAAACTTCTAGTTCATGTTTGGGTTTCTGCCAGAATAGATTTACTATGAGTAAGTCCTCAAGTCAATCTTTCTCTTCTCTTTTCTTAAAAATAATAAAATGCAATTTGAAGAGAACATTCCTTCCTTCCTTCCTTCCTTCCTTCCTTCCTCCTTCCTTCCTTCCTTCTTTTGTGATTCTTCAGAGACTATTTCTTATCAGAAGCCTTAAAAAACAATTTGACATTTTATTTCTTTCTTTCTTTATTTTTAAAAAAGATTATATTTATTTATTTGCGAGAGAGAGAAAGAGAGCGCACAAGCAGGGGGAGAAGCAGACTCCGCACTAAGCAGGGGACTCCAGAATCATGACCTGAGCTGAAGGCAGACACTTAACCAACTGAGCCACCCAGGCGCCCCTGCTTTGACATTTTAAATCAAGTAGGAAAAGGACCTCTGTTAGGTACCTTTTATTACTGTCCTTTGTTCAGAAAATATCAGGTAGTTGATAGAACACTTAGAGATTTCCAATCATCTACCTCTCATGTCTGGTTTGACAATATGCAGTTTGCATCTTCATACTATAATTTAGAGCTGTAAGAATCCATGCTATTTTGAGATGAATTGTTCCATAATTGTTTTAGGGTTTTTTATTTTTTATTTTTATTTTTTAAAATTTTATTTATTTATTAGAGAGAGAGAGAAAGAGAGAGAGTATGAGCAGGGGGAGGGGCAGAGGGAGAGGGAGAGGGAGAAACAGACTTCCGGCTGAGCAAGGAGCCCGATGTGGGACTCAATTCCAGGACGCTGAGATCATGATCTGAGCCGAAGGCAGATGCTTAACCAACTGAGCAATCCAGGCCCCCCTTTTTAGCGTTTTTTAATAAAAGACCTTGATTATATCATAACACTGAATTTTTAACTGATTCATAGAAGAGTGCTAAGCTTGGTAATTTTTTTAAACTACATTATAGACAGTTAATCATCTATTATTTTGTAGTTTCTGGACATCACCAATGACTTTATTTATTGAGTAAATAAGTATTAATATAGGGAAAAACAAACTTCCTGGTTTATTAAACATATTTTACAAATAAAACTATTTAAATAATCATTCTTAGGATGATAAACAGCAAAAGGAAATGAATGATGTCACATCAGAAATATATATATAACAGATGAAGTGTAATATATCTGTCAACTTTTTGGTATGCAGATGAGCCTGAAGGAAATATATTATTCGGAAAAATGCTTACTGAGAAACACTTGGTGCTGGAAGAGCAATTCACTTTACTTTCTATTTATGGTACTCAACTCTCTACTTTTTCTTTTCTCTCTTTTTTTTTTAAAGATTTTATTTATTTATTTGAGACAGAGAGAATGAGAGAGACAGAGAGCACATGAGAGGGGATAGGGTCAGAGGACGAAGCAGACTCCCTGCCGAGCAGGGAGCCCGATGCGGGACTCGATCCAGGGACTCCAGGATCATGACCTGAGCCGAAGGCAGTCGCTTAACCAACTAAGCCACCCAGGCGCCCAACTCTCTACTTTTTAGTAGCATATATTTTTATTAGCCTGTATTATGCAGCATGTTCACAAGCAAGAGACACAAAGATGCACTGAAACCAACAGACAAGAAAGTGGATAGGCAGATAATACAGTGAAAACAAAAGAATTCAGAATATTCGAGATCTTACTAGGTAGAGAGACTGGTTACATGCTGTAGCTAAAATCTATGAGAAGGAGATAATTCAAAATTTAACATAAACTTTTCTTAATGAAACTTATCGGGGCTGGCTTCTATGTTCCAGATTAATTTCCCTCTCACCAAAGCACATTTTCTGGCTTGTCATTGTCATATTTTTCCTTCCTGGAATAAGCTGCCTTTTAGGTAGCATTTTCCCGTTGAGACCATACGTAACCATGTGCCTAGATGGAATTCAGGGGAGAATGAAAAGAGATGAGAATTTTTCTGCATAAGGCAAGTCAAAACTAGAAAGTCTGTGCTCTCAAGAGCAGAACCCA
Source organism: Neomonachus schauinslandi (assembly GCF_002201575.2). Taxonomy (NCBI): domain Eukaryota; kingdom Metazoa; phylum Chordata; class Mammalia; order Carnivora; family Phocidae; genus Neomonachus; species Neomonachus schauinslandi. The sequence continues at coordinate 73,608,990 of NC_058409.1, read as the reverse complement.
CAGTTCATGTGTTTCCTCCTTGCTAGATAGCAGAAATGGATCCAAAGTGTCATCCCTGAACAAGCAGCATCAGCATCGACAGGGAACTTGTCAAAAATGTAAATTCTCAGGTCTTACCATGGACTTACTGAATCAGAATCTCTGAGCACGGGGTCCAGCAACCCCTGTATTTTAACAAACCCTCCCAGGGATTCTGGTGCATGCTATGAGAACTTTTGGGCTACCTCTTGCTACTCACAGTGTGGTTCTTAACCCAGCAGCAAAGGTATACCTGGAAGCTATTAAGAAATACAGACCTCAGACCCATGAAATCAGAGTATACATTTTAACTAGATCTTCAGATGATTCCTCTGCTCATTAAAGTTTGGGAAGCACAGCGCTAGCCATTCTGCTCCAGCGTTCAGCCTTGGGTACACAGTGAAACCACCTGGGGATGTTTAAGACTACCTTCAGAGATCCTGATTTAATTGGTCTGGGATGTTGTCTGGATACCTGGGATTTTCTTCAAAGCTGCCCAGGTAATTCTAATGGGCAGGCAAGGTTGAGAACTACTGCTTTGAGCCCTCAAACAGAGTTTATTTACTAATAAGCTTCTTAATATGATTTCCAACATTGTAGGAGATCTTAATCTTTAGCTAAATTAATAGAAGAAGATCTCCGGTAAGAGAGGTGATTATTTCACCTTATTCTGAATGATCAGATCACACTCAAAGCGCTGCCTTCAGCTGTGGGCTCCCTTCTGGAGAAGAATGTAGAAAAACTAGAACATGTTTAGAGGGGTGGGACCAAGAGAAGCAATGCAAATCATTCCTGTGAGAAATGGTTACAGGAATTTGTAAGTTTAGGCAGCGAGAAGGTTCTTTTAATTATAAATCAGATGTTATTACACTCATGCCTGTCGCTTGCCATTGCATTTGGAAAGAAGTCTAAGCCTTTTACCAAGTCCCTACATGATCTGGTACTTCCTACCTCTCCACCTTATCTCATAACCCCTGCTCCTCCCATTTCTCACTCTCTCCAGCCACAGTTGCTTCCTTTATATTCCTTGATCATTTTGAGAGTTTTCTTATTTAAGAGTGAATTCACATGCTGTTCCTTCCGCTTACAGTGCTTTCTCCTTAGGTTTCCCCGTGGGTGGAGCTTCAACTTTCAAGTCTACTCAGACTTGAAAGAGGTGATTATTTCACCTTATTCTGAATGATCAGATCACACTCAAAGCGCTGCCTTCAGCTGTGGGCTCCCTTCTGGAGAAGAATGTAGAAAAACTAGAACATGCCTTCCCTATGGACTCAGTCTCTTCCAGTACCTTCCTGTAACAGAAGCCTACTTCAGTTCTTCCTGATACCTGTTGTGCTCTGTAATTATCTTGTTTACTTAATTATTTTCTTGTTTATTATCTTCCTCACTAAAATGTGAGTTTGATCAGGACAGAGACCTTCTTAATCTTATTTATTACTATATTACCAGTGTCTAGAGCAGTGCCCAGCACAAAGTAGGGGGTAAATAATGATTCATTGATTGAATGAAAAAATGAAGGAACAGAGAAGATTTTGGGTACTATGATAGTTATTTTTAAATATTTTGAGAATTATAACTGGAAAGATGTTTAGATTTGTATGGCTTCAAGGGCTATCCCTAAAACCAAAATGTTAACATTGTAGGGGAACTAATAGAAAGAAATTTGCAAAACTGAAAGGAGCAATAAGCAGCCAGAGGGAGAGGTTGTCATAAGTGTGTGGGTACAAGTTTCAACTGAATGGCATTTGATAGAGTTGTCACTGAGGTGACTTGAGCATCCGGAAGGTCATGGGTTTCAAGGATCCCTGACATCTTATTCAAGCTCATGATTCTAGGAGAATGAGAATGGAGGAGGGCTGCTATGGACAGAGGTACTGTCCATATTGAGAAGACAGAGTACATGCTGTATTGCAGTGGAGAAAGGCAGAAACATTTTAAAACTCAGGCACAAGACCTGAAAAGGACTAGAAGGCAGCCCGATTTTTTTGTGTGTGTGTTAGAGCAAACAGCTCTATGCTCATCACCACTGTGTCATTGTACAATATCACAATTAATATTTTCATAGTAACATATTTTCCTTTTTAAAAAGTGTGACATGTTCCTTGTCATTTTTCACCTTGTAAAAATATTGTAAATGTTGTGTATTTTATTCACCATTTATCTGTACTATTTTGATGGTTTTTGACTATACATCTTATAAATAATTATTTATGAAACAAACCTTATATGAATATCCTTGTAGTAAAATTTAAGACTATGCCATAAAGACAAATTGGCTAGTAATGCAAATGTTAACTTAAAGGGTATTCAAATATTCAAGACTTTAATAATTGTTATTTATCATGATAAACTTGAGTCAATATTCTTTGTATAAGGAGTCAGGCAAATAAGTGATTTATTTTGGAAAGAATTCCACCCAAGATAGTTAAAATAAAAGAGTTTCGGTATATAAAATTATGAAGTCAACTTTCACAAAAAACATCAGCCATCTGGAAATTTCTATTCACCAAGGGTCCCAAACCCAAGATGCTACACTCTATGTCCAAATTTGTGTACCTGAATTTATATTATTATTTGAATATATTTATATTATTTGAATAGAAATGGTTAATGCTAGAGATGATCTACATAAAGTCTCATTGACTTTATTGGCACTGTCCACCCTGTCAGTAGAAATGCATTGTCATAATTAAACTTTGCTTTTTTCTAGTAATGAAAAAAAGATTAGTGGGCTAAGATATTTCACTCACTGATCTGTACGGTATGTATGTATCGAATACATGTTTTGATGTCTGCTTCATTCTGATATTTAGATTTTTTTTTCCTGATACTTAGGTTTATTCCTGATATTTCCAGTCAGCAAATCTCATCAGAAAGGTTCAGTGGAAATTCCATAGGAAGGCCTGGGACCTTAAGTAATTAGTGAGACAATGATACCAACTAATTATTAAGGTAATTTCTAGAAGGTAGTTCTACCCTACATTGGATATTCAGTGTTTCTTTTTTGTTGTTACCATATGCTTTGTTATCATTAAGTTGTTTATCAATGAGCTCAATGCTTGCAACTAATTTGGGCAATTAATTACTGGAATAGCTGATGGTAGCCCTAACTGAGAATTAGAGTCTGGCTAATCAACGTGTTCACAGCAGTTAAATTATAGTTTACCATTGCTACTGCCAGTTACATTGTTAGAAATTTGGAGGAGGATTTCTTAACCAGCTGATAACATGCTCTTTGCTTTTTTTCTGCACCCTAATGAAATCATCGGTGGTCTCTCTGAGTCCCCCTATCTTCTAGGTTACATTTAATTATCTGTGTTCTTCACTCTATGTAGTCCTTTGCCAAAATATGTTTGTTTCTACTTTCTCTTCTAAATTTGGTCTTCTTTTTTTCCTGTAACTGTAGTTCTCCATCATATTCTCTTTACCACTTGCTTGAATTATCAACTTATACAAAACTTATTGGGAATGAAATTGAAAAACTAATAATTATTGAGGATTTTCTGTAAGCTAAGCATCATAGGAACATGTTTCAAACATTTGCTTTTCAGCACAGTCATGAAAGTTGTACTATTATTCCTATTTTACATATGGGGAACCTGAGATGCCAAGATATTTTATACTGTGGTTAAGTAGCTAGTTGGAACCTAGTTGGACTTGCTTTACAGCTCTCTCCATAGCACCATACTCACTCTCTCTACAATTACTTTGAGTACCTACTATGTTCCAGAAATTAAACTGTGTGGGCTCTATGAATATGAAATGGATAAGACATAATCCCTTGCCTGGGAGAGCTCATATTCCAGAAGGGAAACAGGCCTGCACACAAATAAGACAATTCTGGAACATAAGTTCAAGTATTTGGAAAAAGGTAGAATGAGCAGACTCATAGAAAATAAGGAGGATGGTTGTGAGGACCAGGAATCATTCATAGATGAGGGAACCAAAGAGGAAGGGGTGTATCAGTAAGAACTGACAAGAGCAGAGAAAATTAAAGATTGTGTGTAATATGGGGGAAAAATCCTATGGTTCCCCTTCCTTTGCTGAAAGCTATGTGTCAAAATAACACTGTGGGGCAGACACATGGTCCAGCTGGATTCAGGGGCTCAACCAATGCCAGCCAGAGCTGGGGTTTCTCTTTCTCTCATGTCTGCATTGTTTTGGTTGACTTTGATCCTAAGAGGGCCTTCCCCTTGTGATCAGCAGCAGCTGTTAATCTTTTTGGTCTGGTCTTCAAATCCCATATGCAAAAGAGTGAGTACCTCTAACCCCTGATTCTTAAAATTATTTTTGTCTCTAATTGGGTCAGGTGCCCATCACTGAACTAATTGTTATTGCCCAGGGTGATGTGCCATGCCAACCGGCTTCAGTCCCTGTTGCACACTATCCCTAAGCTATCTGTGGAGGCTCACCTGGAACCCATGTGCTGAGAGGGAGGGGAACTACATCAGGGCACTCTTACCAGGAGAAACATGAGTAGGCGCTGGAGGGTAAAAACAGCCCTTTACCAAAGACATTGTTCTCCATACATGTTGGCTTTTCTCATGTTCCCTTTTCATTTCAGATCCAGTTAAAGGCACCAATGCCTTCTTAATTCAATTCCATTTAACAATCAATCACTGAGTACCTGTTTTATGCCTGGCCTTGTGTTAGTCCCTGGAAAAACAGCTGAAAAAGACACGGATCCTACTTTCAAGCAGTTCAGAGGCAAGAAAACAATCTCTCTTATCTCTAAATAACTAACTTATATTTTCTTGTATTTTGTTGACATAATTTAATCTTCTGGCCTCATCAGTATTGTCTGCCTTGGATAGCAGGGTTATGGAAGACAGGAACCTGCTCTTTTTAGCTTGTTTTGTACTAGTTCTTGGCTTTCCAGACAACTGCTTTTCATTGAAGAGTATTTCAGCGGACATTACTTTCCCAAGGGCAAAGAGGACGTTGGGAATTCATGAAGTTTATCTCTTTAGCTTCAAGCAATGTCACACACATTGGTGACAGGTCAAAGTAATGGGAAGGAACTCAACAACCTTCATCATGAACTGCATTACTATTTTAACTACTTTGTTCTTTAAAGTATCTACTTAAAAAAAATCTGTCATACAAATTTTCAGATTTTACATATTTTTGTGATGCAGATTATTTTGTCTTAAAAATTTTTTAAAAAGCATAGATGCAGAAAAAGCATTTGACAAAGTACAGCATCCTTTTTTGATTAAAACTTTTTACAGTGTAGGGATCGAGGGAACATACCTCAATATCATAACAGCCACATATGAAAAGCCCATGGCGAATATTATTCTCAATGGGGAAATTCATGCAAACCAATGAAAATGAAAAACATATCGGTTCAGAATGTATGGGATACTGCAAAGGCGGTCCTTAAAGGGAAGTACATAGCCATTCAAGCCTCTCTCAAAAAATTAGAAAAATCTCAAATGCACAAGCTAACCTTACACCTAAAGGATCTGGAGAAAAAAAAGCAAATAAAGCCTAAACCAAGCAGGAGAAGATAAATAATAAAGAGTAGAGCAGAAATCAATGAAATAGAAACTAGAAGAACAGTAGAACGGATCAACGAAACTCGAAGCTGTCTCTGAAAGAATTAATAAAATCAATAAACCTTTTTTTTTTAAAGATTTTATTTATTTATTTTGAGAGAGAGAGACTGAGATAGAGAGAGCATGAGAGGGGGGAGGGTCAGAGGGAGGAGCAGACTCCCCGCCGAGCAGGGAGCCCGATGCGGGACTCGATCCCAGGACTCCAGGACCATGACCTGAGCCGAAGGCAGTCGCCCAACCAACTGAGCCACCCAGGCGCCCCAAAATCAATAAACCTTTGGCCGACTTATCCAAAAGAAAAGAGAAAGGACCCAAATTAATAAAATCATGAATGAAAGGGGAGAAATCATGACCAATACCAAGGAAATAGAGACAATTACTTGAACTTATTACCAGCAGCTATATGCCAACAAACTAGGCAATCTGGAAGAAAGAAACTATGCATTCCTGGACAGTTATAAACTACCAAGACTGAAACAGAAAGAAATAGACAATTTGAATAGACCAATAACCAGCAAGGAAATGGAAACAGTAATCAAAAACCTCCCAAAAAGTAAGAGTCCAGGGCTAGATGGCTTCCCAGGGGAACTCTACCAAACATTTAAAGAAGAAATTATACCTATTCTACTGAAGCTGTTCCAAAAACATAGAAATGGAAGGGAAACTTCCAAACTTGTTCTATGAGTCCTGATCCCAAAACCAGACAAAGACACCATCAAAAAGGAGAATTACAGACCAATATCCCTGATGAACATGGATGCCAAAATACTCAACAAGATACTAGCCAATAGGATCAAACATTCCATGCTCATGGATTGGAAGAATAAACATTGTGAAAATGTCTATGTTGCCCAGAGCAATCTACACTTTCAATGTAATCCCTATCAAAATACCATCGACATTTTTCACAGAGCTGGAGCAAACAATCCTAAAATTTGTATGGAACCAGAAAAGACCCTGAATTGCCAGGGGAATGTTGAAAAAGAAAACCAAAGCTGGGGACATCACAATGCCTAACTTCAAGCTATATCACAAAGCTGTGATCATCAAGATAGCATGGTATTGGCACAAAAACAGACACAGATCAATGGAACAGAATAGAGACCTCAGAAATGGACCCTCAACTCTATGCTCAACTAATCTTTGACAAAGCAGGAAAGAATATCCAATGGAAAAAAGACAGTCTCTTTAACCAGTGGTGGGATAATTGGACAGCCACATGCAGAAGAATGAAACTGGACCATTATCTTACACAATACCAAATATAGACTCAAAATGGATGAAAGACCTCAATATAAGACAGGAATCCATCTAACTCCTAGAGGGGAATACAGGTAGTAACCTCTGTGACCTCAGCCACAGCAACTTCTTGCTAGACACGTCTCTAAAGGCAAGGGAAACAAAGGCAAAAATGAACTATTGAGACTTTATCAAGATAAAAAGCTTTTGCACAGCAAAGGAAACTGTCAATAAAACCAAAAGACAACTGACAGAATGGGAGAAATATTTGCAAATGACATATCAGATAAAGGGCTAATATCCAAAATCTATAAAGAACTTCTCAAACTCAAAACCCAAAGAACAAATAATCCAATCAAGAAATGGATGGAAGACATGAACAGAAATTTCTGCAAAGAAGACATCTAAATGGCCAACAGATATATGAAAAAAATGCTCCACATCACTTGGCATCAGGGAAACACAAATCCAAACCAAAATGAGATACCACCTCACACCAGTCAGAATGGCTAAATTTAACAAGTCAGGAAATGACAGATGTTGGCAAGGATGAGGAGAAAGGGGAACCCTCCTACACTGTTGGTGGGAATGCAAGCTGGTGCAGCCACTCTGGAAAACAGTATGGAGGTTCCTCAAAAAGTTGAAAATAGAGCTACCCTATGTCCCAACAATTGTACTACTAGTTATTTACCCAGAAGATACAAATGTAGTGATCCAAAGGAGCATGTGCATCCCAATGTTTATAGCAGCAATGTCCACAACAGCCAAACTAAAGAAAGAGTGCAGATGTCCATCAACAGATGAATGGATAAAGAAGAGGTGGTATATATATACAATGGAATATTACACATCCATCAAAAAATGAAATCTTGCCATTTGCAATGATGTGGATGGAACTAGAGGGTATTGTGCTAAGTGAAATAAGTCAATCAGAGAAAGACAATTATCATATGATCTCTCTCATATATGGAATTATGAAACAAAACAGAGTAACATAGTGGAAGGGAAGGAAAAATAAAACAAGACAAAATCAGAGAGGGAGACAAACCGTAAGAGACTCTTAATCATAGGAAATAAACTGAGGGTTGCTGGGGGGGAGAGGGATAGGGGGATGGGGTAACTGGGTGATGGACATTTAGGAGGGTTCATGATGTAATAAGCACTGGGTATTATAGAAACCTGATGAATTAAGAACTCTATCTCTGAAACTAATAAAACACTATATGTTAATTAATTGAATTTAAATAAAAAAAGCTGGAAAAACTAAAAAAAATACAAAAACAAAACCAACTAAAAAAAGCTTCCATCAAAGCAAATACCTTGTGACATGACCTCCTGATGAAATGCAATCATATATATATATATATATATATATATATATATATATATGATTCATGGAACACTGAATCATGGAACACTACATCTAAAACTAATGATGTAATGTATGGGGATTAACATAACAATAAAAAAATTAAAAAAAAATTAAATTAAAAAAAAAAGTTTTTGTTGGGATCCCTGGGTGGCTCAGTTGGTTAAGCTGCTGCCTTTGGCTTAGGGCATGATCTCAGGTCCTGGGATCAAGTCCCTTATCTGGCTTCCTGCTCAGCAGGGAACCTGCTTCTCCCTCTCCCTCTATATATATATATATATATATATTTGTTTTTTTTTTTTTTAAAGAGACTTCAGGAGACACTTGAGAGCCAATGACTTTGCTTTAATGTTGGTAACCTGTTCACTTATGAAATAGTTAAGAATGTGACTTATTTACTATATGACTTAAATAATGCAAGTTCTCAAAGGAAATGTATTTTCTGTTTATCTTAATTATTATTTGTAGTTCCCTGGATCCAGATCTTTGAAATTAGTTCCTTCTTTCCTTCTCTCTAATGTTCATCATGACTTTTATAGTTCCTTATCCTCCCCCCTCATTTATCCCCTGATTGATCCATTTCCTTTTGTGTAGGCCTCTGTGCCTGATGATAACTGATTTTTTGTGGGGCATGTTTTGTTTCTCCTTTTTTCTTCTCATTTTGTGTCTGTTATTATCTATATGTATAAATATACATACACACATGCATACTTACATACATATATATGTATGTTAGTATATATTTGTCTATTAAGTTTTATCTAGTTAAAACAAAAGCATTGAGTTTAATAAGACAAGCACGAATACCACCATTTCACCAAGAGGGAACAGACTTTAACTGATTGATCTGTAGTCTCTTAATTAGTCAGTTCCCTGGGAAGCAGTAGAAAAAAGTTCTTGATGTATGTTCCTCTGGAAAACAGTATGGAGGTTCCTCAAAAAGTTGAAAATAGAGCTACCATATGATCCAGCAATTGCACTACTGGGTATTTACCCCAAAGATACAAAAGTAGGGATCTGAAAGGGTATGTGCACCCCGATGTTTATAGCAGCAATGTCCACAATAGCCAAACTGTGGAAAGAGCCAAGATGTCCATCAACAGATGAATGGATAAAGAAGAAGTGGTATATATATACAATGGAATATTATGCAGCCATCAAAAGGAATGAGATCTTGCCATTTGCAACGACGTGGATGGAACTGGAGGGTATTATGCTGAGCGAAATAAGTCAAACAGAGAAAGACATGTATCATATGACCTCACTGATATGAGGAATTCTTGATCTCAGGAAACAAACTGAGGGTTGCTGGAGTGGGGGTGGGGGGGAGGGATGGGGTGACTGGGTGATGGACACTGGGGAGGGTATGTGCTCTGGTAAGCGCTGCGAATTGTGCAAGACTTGAATCTCAGATCTGTACCTCTGAAACAAATAATGCAATATATGTTAAGAAAGAAAAAAAAAAAGAAGAATGTAGCAGGAGGGGAAGAACGAAGGGGGGGAAATCAGAGGGGGAGACGAACCATGAGAGACGATGGACTCTGAAAAACAAACTGAGGGTTCTAGAGGGGAGGGGGGTGGGAGGATGGGTTAGCCTGGTGGTGGGTATTGAGGAGGGCACATTCTGCATGGAGCACTGGGTGTTATGCACAAACAATGAATCATGGAACACTACATCTAAAACTAATGATGTAATGTATGGGGATTAACATAACAATAAAAAAATTTAAAAAAAATTAAATTAAAAAAAAAAGTTTTTGTTGGGATCCCTGGGTGGCTCAGTTGGTTAAGCTGCTGCCTTTGGCTTAGGGCATGATCTCAGGTCCTGGGATCAAGTCCCTTATCTGGCTTCCTGCTCAGCAGGGAACCTGCTTCTCCCTCTCCCTCTGCCTGCCGCTCCCCCTGCTTGTGCTCTCTCTCTGACAAATAAATGAATAAAATCTTTAAAAAAAATGTTTTTGCTTTTTATGTTTACACCTATGCTATTAGGTACATACAATTCATGAATATTATTTCTTCTTGGTGGATTATTTCTTCTATTATTGTATAGATTTCTTCCTCTTGGCTAACGACCTTTGACCTTATTTTGACTGATGATATTGTTACTCAAGCTTTTTACAAGACTAGTATTTTTTTTCAAAATTTTATTTAAATTCAAATTAGTTCACATGTAGTGTAGTATTAGTTTCTGGGTAGAATTTAATGATTCATCAGGTGCATGTAACACCCAATTCTCATTACATCAAGCACCCTCCTTAATGCCCATCACCCAATTACCCATCCCCTCACCTACCTCCCCTCCAACAATCCTCAGTTTGTTCTTTGTTTTAGTTTGGTTTTTTGAAAGCAGATTATAACTTGGAATTAAAGAACAATCAATTGATAATTGCTATAATTAGAAATATTGCAGTTTTTTTGGTGGCAATTCATGTATTGGGCTTATTTCTACTACCTTAACTTGGTGTTTTGTGGTTATTGTTCTTTTTCTTTTTACCTTCCTTGCTTTCTTTTAAATTGATGAAATTTTCTTTTTTTAATCATTCAAAAGCTATAACTTCTGTTTTTATTGTTTTAGTGGTTACTCTTAAAATATAAAGATACATTTTTAATTATAACTTCTCCTAAACAGGGCTTTCATTATTCAGTATTTCTATTCTTTTCCTAAACATGAAAAGGTATTAATATGCTCTAAGTATGCATTGGGAATCCTTCTGCAATCTTATTACTATTTAGATTTTTATTTTTACCATTTTAATCCTACAGATTTTGTATTTTTATTTTAATATTATTAAAATAGCTGACATTTTAGCAACTTCTGTAGTTTGTATTTCTTTTTCTTATGTATATCCTTTAATAGTTCTTTTAGTGCAGGTGCATGGATGGTAAGCTTTCAGAGTCTTGAATGTCCAAAAAATTTTTTTGTTACTTTCACTACTAAACGTTGGTTTAAACTGTGTAAAAAATTCTAAATTGATATTTTATTTTTTCTGTCTAGTTGGTATAGCAAGACTAAGAGGGGTATTAAAATTTCCAACTAAGATGGTGCAATTTTCTATTTCTCCTTTCCATTCTGTCAATTTTTGCTCTATATATTTTGAAGGACTGTTATTGTGTCTTTCTAATGAATTAAGCCCTTTATCATCACAAAATTTCCTTTCCTCTTTAGCTATTGTAATAGTCTTTTTCTTGTTTTCTCTTTTATCTGATACTATAGACACTTTAGCCTTCTTAGGCATACTGTTTGCATGGTACATCTTTTTCCATTCATTTACTTTCATTTTCCACTTTTACATCTTACTTTTTATCTTTATTTTTTAGTATAATGTGCATGCTTTTAGAGTGCCTATGATTTTTTAATCCATTCTGAAAATCCCTGCCGTTTTTTAGTACCTTAACAATTAATGAAATTACTGTTATGGTAGATTTAGGTTTGCCATTTTGTTACTTGTTTTTTGTTGGTTCCTTCTGCTTTTTTTGTTTGTATGTTTCTCTGTCCCTCCTTTTCTGCCTTAAATGGGATCTTTTGAATATTTTTAGAATTCCATCTTAATTTATCTATTTTTCACATTTGTAATTTTGCATTATTTCTTTTAATGGATGCTCTATAATTACATCCTTAATTTTTCACAATCTCCTCAGAGTTAATATTATACCACTTCACATGAAATGAAGAAAGCTTTCAATACTATAGGTTTATTTACCCCTGTTGTTTATGCTACAGTTGCCATGTATATTTCATTATACTTTTGAAACCAACAAGACATTGCTGTAATTTTTGTTTTAAATAATCCTGAGTTTTAAAGATATTAAAAGGAAATACTACTCTTACATTTACCCAGATATTTACCATTTCTTATATTCTTCATTCCTATCTGAAGATTTAAGTTTCTATCTGCTATCATTTCTCTTCTACCTGAAAAACTTCTTTTACTATTTCTTGTAGTACAGGCCTGCTGGTAATATCTTTTTGGTTTTCTTTTCTTTTATGTAAAAATGTCCTTATTTTGCCTTCATATTTGGGGACATTTTCACTAGATATGGTATACTGAGTTGACAGTTATGTTTTCCCCTGCAGCTTTTAAAGATGTTGTTTCACCATCTTCTGGCTGTCAGAAGCTTTAGTAAGTTAATGACAGTTCTAATTTTTCTTGCCCTACATGTAATGTGTCAATTTCCTCTGGCTACTTTCAAGATTTACTTGTCATCTTTGGTTTTCAGCAGTTTGAGTATCATGTACTCATATATAGTTTTCTTCATAGTAGCCCTGCTTGGGGATCTTTGAGACTTCTGAACCTATAATTTTAAATTTTTACCAAACTTGGTAAATTTTCAGTAATTTTTATTCAAATATTTTTTTTCTGTTTTATTTTCTTGTCTGTTGCTGTGACTGCACTTCTGTATATATGTGTGAGGCCTTTTCATATTGTCTAACAGGTCCCTGAAGTTCTATTTTTTTTTCAATGTTGTGTTTTTGTTTATGTTTTTTCAATTTTGTGTCTTTTGTTCTTCATATTGAATTATTTCTGTTGACCTAACTTCAAGTTCTTTGACTTGCTTCTGTCATCTTCATTCTGCTATTAAATCCATCCAAATGTATTTTTAAAAATTTTAGATATAGTATTTTTCAGTTCTAGAATTTCCTTTTAATATATTTCTCTGCTGAAATTTAATTATTATGTACATATTTTCTTTTATGTACTTGAGCATAGTTATAGTAGCTGCTTTAAAATCCTTGTCTGCTACTTCCAGTTTATGATCATCAAGGACAGGTCACTGTTTATTATACTTTTCTCTTGATAATGGATCATATTTTCCTGGTTGAGTAATTTTGGATTTTATCCTAGATATTGTGAAATGTTATGTTGTGGAAACTCTGTTATATTCCTCCAAAGAGTGTTGACTTTTGTATTTTAGCACACATTAATTTGGTTGGATTCAAAATACAAACTGACTACTGGGAAGCAGCTAAACTTTTATTTGGGTTCTTTAATCTTTAGTGGAGTCTGTGCAATGCATGCATGGTTCAGGAATTACACAGAGATTTGTGCAGAGTATATACAAAATTTGGGAATTTCCTTGTCTGGTTTCTTTTTCACAGACTTATCCTCCTCTCAACTCTCCACTGTTTGTGATTTCTTTGAACTCTATCCTTTGGTTCTTCAGTTGAAAAAGATTGTGTTTTTTCCTACTGGAATCTTAGCCACCTTGTACAGCATCAACTTCTACTTGCTTTTGGGCTAAAAGTTGTTAAAAAATGGGTATCTCAAGACTTACTTTGGTTCTCTCTCTGGTGCCTTCAGATTGTTGCTTTTTGTATTTTATTCAGAGTTTATAGTCGTTATTTGCAAGAAAATAAGGTGTGGTAGGAGCTTACATACCCACATAATCTTTTTAAATATCAACTTGATCTTATATCCTTTCTGCCTATATTGGTTTCATGATGTCTTGTTATTTCTAAATGGATGTTGTACCTTCATCTCTTTTTGAAATCCTCCATACATAATTTCAAGCTCATTTTTATGTTTTATAAAATAAATTCCACCTCCAGGGTAATCTATTCTCCTCATGGTTTTTGTTGTTTTCAGCTTCTCTCTCTCTCTCTCGCTGTCTTTTAGAACTTGCAGGCTTATTTTGAATGCTTTTGTTTGTTTTTTTTTTGTTTTCTTTATCCCCCTGTACTATCGACTGTTTTATGGTTGCTTCCACTTAGTTCTCTGGGCCCCCAGTCAAAAACTAGTAAACTACTCCACTGATATGTAGGAGTATGGAAGACCCAGTAAGTAGTTTAGCTTAGCTTCTAGCACCAAGGTTGTCTTTTTCCTTAGGCTCACTGTTACTGATAAAGCTAAAGTCCCCATCAGCAAGTCTGCTTCCTTTTACATGTGAGAGAACTTACATAAGGCCCTGATGTTAAGCAGTGACACTACCATCTTGCATGAAACACTTTCAGCATCCCTTCCTCCACAGGAGTCAAATTTCTGGTGGCAATTGCTCCCTTCTGACATGGATGGCAAAACACTTGACACTTCAGACCCTATCTATTCTTTGGATAGTATGGATATTATCTTTTTTTTTTTTAAAGATTTTATTTATTTATTTATTTGACAGAGACAGAGACAGCGAGAGCAGGAACACAAGCAGGGGGAGTGGGAGAGGGAGAAGCAGGCTTCCCGCTGAGCCGGGAGCCCGATGTGGTACTCAATCCCAGGATCCTGGGATCATGACCTGAGCCGAAGGCAGTCGCTTAACCAACTGAGCCACCCAGGTGCCCTGGATATTATCTTTTACATGACTTTGAATGCATTTTTTTTTTTTGGTTTCTCTTAGTATTTCACCATTATTAGGGGCACCTGGGTGGCTTAGTTGGTTAAGCACCTGACTCTTGATTTTGGCTCAGGTCATGATCGAAGGTTTGTATGTTTGAGCCCCATGTTGGGTTCCATACTGGGCATGGAGCCTGCTTAAGATTCTCTCTCTCCCTCTCCCTTTACCCCTCCCCCCTCTTAAAAAATAGTTCACTCATTATTGCTATGTGTTTTGAGTAGATGGTGTTTACAAAGCATGATCCTACTGCACAAGTTTGACCCTGAAATCAATACAAGTTCTTCTATCCTCTCTACTACATACCACAAGTCTCTATATATTCTTTTGCTTGTTCCTTTCTATGTCTATCAGAAAATACATTAAGTTTTCCTTTCCATTGTTTTGCTTATGCCAGATGATGTAGTCGTCTTGCTTGTATGAAGCCAGGCCTCCTAACATTAGAATTAAGATGAAGAAGGTGAAGTTAGTGAGTATTTACATGTAAGGTAGGATATCAAGGGGAAGAAGGGATAGTATTTGTGAAGAGGACACATTAGAATTTGGGGGTTAAGATAACAGTCTGTGGAGTCCAAGTGCATGGGCTACAATCCTGGCTCCACCGCGTACTGGCTCTATGGTACTGAAAAGGTACTAACCTCTCTAAGTCTCATATTCAACAGCTGGCAACAGAATTCCTATTAGGGAGAGAACTTTTACTTTGGGTTCAGGAAAAGACCTTGGTAGGCCATTGGTATAGATGGTGACACTCTTAAGGTGTGGCTTCTATTGCTCCAGGACAAAATAATGGGATAGTAAACTTCTCTATAGGAGACAATAAAATATATTTTTTTGCTCCTGAGGGGAAATAGATATGGAGTATGGTGTGACACTAAGGAATGATGGAGGAAGACTAAGCTCTGAAAGTTCTCCAGTGGTGCTATGGCTAAAGGATATCTCAAGAATAAGAAAGCATATGTCTTACTGAAAAGTTGCTTGTTTTCCTAAACTGTGATCCTGTCTTGTTCCACAGCTCCCAAACTTGAGCAATGTCACTAACCTCATCAATGGCTTGTATGAGATTTTTGTGTATTATAATTTTTAATGGAAATGGCCTGGTAAGGCAGTCCATAGACGGAATGGAATCCTCAGAACCAGTGGAATGAGCCCCAGGGGTGAACAAGAAAACATATACTTGGGTATTTATAGAAATCCCAGGGAGGCTTCAGATTTCAATTAGGAGACCCCAAGTTAACAAATGGTCAAAAAATGAGGTAGGGATAGAAGGTAAAGCTAGCAGAGCTCTTGGTTGAGTGGGAAGAGGTTAAAGATCAACTGAAGGCATCTTGTACCCATCATCTGATCATTCATGGACTAATTCTGACCACAAGTACTTACTGAAGATTCTCATTATTTGCAGTAGGGATGTACTCTCAAGTTGCCACAAACACTGAATTAATGAATAGTGAACAAAGGGACAACAAAGTTAGGTCCCTGTGAGCCTCTGATCACAACACTGATCAATGTTATGATTGACCAATACATACCTTCTTTTATGTGTGTTTCTGTTTAGAGAAACCTTATTTAACATACATTGTTGATGCATTAACATTGAACTCATGGCCCACCAGCTCTATAACTCACTCCTTAAAGAAATTTATCTCACACATATACTTTCTGTGTGAATCACATCAAGTCTTCCTGTGCTTAGAAACACTAGACAGAACTGTATCACTTTACTTGGGGGCTATTTTAAACAGCAAAATGACCAACAGAAAGCACAAAAATGTGAAACACATATGGCACTAAATAGACCACAGAAAGAACACTTGTTTATAGTATGAGAGCTGAAACAAGAAGGCAGAGTGTCACCTTGTTCAACTTCAGTTAGGAATGTGGCCATCAGATGATTCAGTTTTTTGCTGCTCTGCACATGTCTCTGAGTGACCTCAACAGCACAGCAAGTCTTGATTTTGGGGTTACAAATAAATTTTAGTGACTAGGCAAATTAGCAAGTACAGATTCCATAAATAATGAAGATTGCCTGCATTTTAATTTTGACAGGTGTCAACATGTGCTTAGGACTTGGCAGTCACAGTAAAATCTTCAGTTGTATTCCTAATATTCCAAATGAGAATAAAAAGATAGAACATGATCTTCAATTATATACTCCTATTTAAAATCCAGTTAGATAAAATAGGACCAGTTCAGCAACTCTGCTTCTTTCAGAGGTTTTGCTTTTGTGAAAAAATGTGCATCTCCTCCAGAAAATTAATGAAATAACCTAAAAATTTAAAACTCTTAAATTTACAGATGTATGAGTTCTTTCTAAGTAAAAACTGTAGAAAAATTTGGAGTAATTCAATACATTAAAATTAGTTTTACTCTCTATTCCCAAAAGTCTCAATTGCTTTTTAAAATTGAGCACTTAAAAACATTTATGAAACTACAGTAATTACTAACAGTATCTATAAAAATCTTCAGTTGCTGAAGATTATTCCCTTGCACCCTCATTTTCAAAGTAAGTCAAACAGTTATCTAATGTCACAATTCAGACCACATTGACTGGATCAGAAATATAACATTCAAATAAAAAAATAACAATTTAAAGACATTAGTGATAAAAATATAGTATTAGGTATCTGCCTTCAGAGAAAGAATTATATTTTTAAAACTTTGGCCACCAGAGTCTATCAGCTGTTCTGGCACCTCTTTTTCTTCTTCCCTTTTATTATTCTTGGGCAGCCAAGATTCATCCAATATAAAAATTATTTGCAGCAATGGGGAACACTGTTGTTTTTTAAAAAGTATCTGTATGGGGTGTTCATTAGGGTAAGCTGTAAGGAAGGATATAATGAAGCCTCTGTTTAAATGATGTCAGCATAAGAGTAAGACAATTGAATAGGGTTAGAAATGAAGCTCCTAGGTCCTGCCACATGTTCTGTTATTAGAAGGTGGCAGTAAATCAAAGAAATTTTAATCCGAATAATGCTTTAAAAGGCTCAGAATTATAGGCACCTAATTAGTGATCAGAATTTCTCTATCAGGTGTGCAGAGGGGGAGAACTTGATGGAATGATAGTTGGTAGATGACTTGTGTCTTTCCGTTAGAGGGTACTTGCTCACTTTCTGTAGGGTTCGCACCTTGATTCTTTTGTCTAATGGAGCCATAATCTCTTGCTTGGTTTTCCTTTTCTCCTAGGAAAGGATATCTTTAATTTTGTAGTGCCAGGATTTGGTAAGCACTCTGTGACCAGATAATAGGTTTATATTAACTGAACATTTTGGGAGCTTGATTTTACAAGTGTGGTCCCACTAGCACCATGCGTAACCTGAATAAACTACATGTGCACCACCTAATATTCTTGTCTGCACATCGGAAGAAATGTAAGCAATAAGTGTTTGTTGATATTACCCAAACTAAAATGGACACAATATATAGATTAAAAACCCCAAACCTTGTTTATTTTTTAATTTATTTACCACTATTTGGATTATTAGATACTAGAGTAGGTGACCAATGAAGGGCATTAGCTATTTGAAGAGGTTAGATACTAATTGATTTAGACTTTTCTGCCTATTGGGAGACAGAATCACACACTTCCTGGTGATGGGTATTAAAGAGGGCACGTTCTGCACGGAGCACTGGGTGTTATATGCAAATAATGAATCATGGAATGCTACATCAAAAACTTGTGATGTAATGTATGGTGATTAACATAACATAATAAATAAATAAATAAATAAATAAATAAATAAATAAATAAAATGAATCTTTGGAGGCTCCTTTCAGCAATATGACTCTATGATCCCATTTTACAGATGGAGATGGAAATATATTTATGGAGACACATGTGACATATCTGAGAAATGACGTATCTATGAGAAATGATACTACGTGACATATCTTAATCAGAAATAGAAACTGATATAAAATATACAAAGACAAAAATTGTTAAATCCTTTACCTTATTATTTACCTAACTCCTCTGTTTCTAGCCTAGGAAGTGGGGTTTTTTTTATTTTTAAGGATTCTGGCTGGAGACTATCAAAACTAACTGACCCAAGCACCCTAGGATCTGTTAACCAATAGTAAAATACAAGCTCTGACTTGGTTAGAAATCTCTTAAAACATTAATCACACTCATATCACTCGACTAAATGGTCTACCTTCCTGTTTTATTTCAATCACCATGCAGTTGTCAATGAAGAGAAAGCATCTTGTGGTAGAGTTTATTTTTTACTTGCCTGACTTAATGCATCCTGTTTTCTCCTTGAAAGATAAATGCAGAAATTTGCACTGATTTAAAGGAATAGAGAAACCTCCAGGCAAGATTCTACACTTCCTGGTGTGATGGAGAGAAAAGGCAAACCCATTAACGCAGGATTTGATTTCCTAGGAGAAGCACTGGTCTTATCAAAGCAGACGTTTGTAAGCACTCCATTTACTCAGATAGTAGGCATCTCTCCTGCCTCAGGACCCTCACATGCAAATGGCAAGAATTGTTTCTTACTTGTGGTCAGATATGACCAGATATGATATCGCTTAGCATCGACTCACAGTGACACTGTCACAGAGAGATGAAGACCCTGGAAAGGGAGGGACCCAACATACTCTACTGAGTATCTACCATGTGATAGATCATATGTTAGAACAATCTATGCACATAATCTCATTTGATCCTCCCAACAACCTATGGAAGTAAATACCATTCACATTTTATGGTGAATGGTTGAAACTCAATTTAATTATTTGTTGAAAATGATATGGTTAGTAAGTTGAGATGGTTGCTAAATTTGGGCACAAAATAAAGATAGAAGCTTGGTATAAAGAGCTCCGAGGAAGAAAGCAAAGGTTGCCACACCTGTGAGGAATCAAACCTGCTTGGAGTCCTTTTTCAAAAGTTCAGTCACTCCTTTTGCCGAATCAGATGAGTAGCACTGTTATCTATGTCCTTGTTCTTTTTGACTCAATTCATCCCCCTCTCACAACAGGGGAAGTTTCTGTTTATTTAAAGGCCATGTTTTTAAAGCTATTGACCTAGAGTTGTCATCACATTTTTCCT
Source organism: Neomonachus schauinslandi (assembly GCF_002201575.2). Classification (NCBI taxonomy): domain Eukaryota; kingdom Metazoa; phylum Chordata; class Mammalia; order Carnivora; family Phocidae; genus Neomonachus; species Neomonachus schauinslandi. The sequence continues at coordinate 73,589,438 of NC_058409.1, read as the reverse complement.
ACTTCAAATAGTTTGAGTATTAAGATAAATACATCTCCCTCATTTTACTGCTAAATAAACTGATCCTTCAAACATAAGAGCTAACTCATGAAAAATAATATATAATACTTGCCTCCATGAAGGAAACTCTTTCCCTAAAATATACATGGGTTAGAATATCACCACTCTGGGATAGAAGTAGCCCATATAAGAAAGGTGGGATTTTAGAAACATATATATGTATGAAGTAAAGAAGTACGTTGAATACAATGGATAAGTAGAAAAGGCATAAAGCAGCTGGGTTCAGGAGAGGGAAAGCAGTGGAGAGAAGTAGAAAATCCCTTTGGATTTGGACATTTTCTTCAACACATGTTAGAAGAAAAGGAAATCAGCAGAGAGGGCTTCTCTAAATGTGGAGCTGTTTCTCCAACCAAGGTTGGTCTCCCTATTTCATGTTTCTCAGTGGTCAAGTTTCATGCTACAGGGCTCTAACTCCTTAGCACTTCTAGGTTGTGTGGTCTGCTCTGCAGTGACCACCTAGGAAGCCAGGCACTGAAGATTCAGTGTGGTTTCTCATGAAAAAGTAGAGAGGATGACCTAGCGATAAGGAGTGTACTGGGCCATGGGATATATCTGAAGAACCCTCCAATGTACCTGATTGAGATCGTTGGCCTCATATGGTTATCCCTACCCCTTGAAAAATGTCCTTGGCTTCCAGATTCTGTTCTGCTAAGACTTCATTTCTGGCAGCTTTCATACATCGCTCTCTTTCCAGTTGTCTCTCTGCCTTGCTTCTTTCGTCTGTGGAGATGAAAATACAAGTAAATTTTAAGAATTCTTCCAGGTAATTCTGGTACTATTTAATTGCAACACAGTGGATGATCTTCACATAATTTTCTTTCATCAGGTTGATTAACATTTTAGTGCGTTTTTGATTTTTTCCTTTTCTGATTCAATTTTGCTAAACATTTGCAGTGGGTTCAATTATTTTTATTAAGTCAGTACATGAGGCTTTCCTGCTTAATTTTAAGTGAGAGAAAAACAAATTGGTGATTTAGGGAGTTCTTTTGGCTTCAGATGTGTTATGATCTTTCTGTTGTGGGGAAAAGGTCTCAAATCTAGAAGGACATTTTATAACTTCTGCCTTGTCATGCTTTCGTCCTCACCAGAACACATCCTTCAAATTGGAGGGGGGGGGGGGGGGATATTGGTGAGATTTTTTATATATCTGCGACTTTCTTCTTCTTCTCAGTGCTGCTTGGGGGAATAGGAAAAGGAGATACATCATTCCTAAGAGCCTTTACTTTCTTAAATATAATAGGGGACCATTATTAAGATTGACATTTTTAGATTTACAACAGTACTTGTAAACAATTGACCCACATTTTATGATTGGGAAAAAGGCAAACTAAATCCAATAAAAATTTAATCATTTTCTTGTCCTTTTAAGGTTAGTAGATGTAAATAGCATCATTTAAGTCTAAAATTATTTAACTTGATGAATTAAAATTGCCACTCGACATAATAACATAGTGAAGACTATTCACAAAATTAAAATGTTTTCAGAAAATGCAGTTTAAACATTTGCACATTAAAATAAAGAATACTCTTGTTGAGCTCTGGTGAATACAGCAGCTAAAAAACAAAACCAAACACCATTCCTTTTTTTTTTTTTGAAATGTTCTCTTTGGTAAAGAAAATTAGATATTTAAGACTTTCTCCTCTTAGTTCTTTTAATAATGCATCATGGGAGAATATGGAAATTGTGTTCCTCAGAGGTTCTCTAAATAACGTGAAAGTAAAAGAGTGATTTACACAACTTTTAAGAAAAATGAGAGCAAGATGTTTGAGGAAGAGAGAACCAGTTGTGTCTGATTCTTTTTTTTTTTTAAGATTTTATTTATTTATTTGACACAGAGAGAGACAGTGAGAGAGGGAACACAAGCAGGGGGAGTGGGAGAGGGAGAAGCAGGCCTCCTGCTGAGCAGGGAGCCCGATGCGGGGCTCGATCCCAGGACCCTGGGATCATGATCTGAGCCAAAGGCAGACGCTTAACGACTGAGCCACCCAGGCACCCCATGATTCTTAAACTCTCTATACTGTAATAGGCCCAGAGAACAGAGCCACTGTCTTTTATAACTTTTGGAGGCACCGTTGACATTGACATCATAGTTCACATGAACATCATCCTATGGAGTTGTACGGGATGGTGTGGTGGGGAGCCTAAGTCACATGGCTGCATGTGGATTCCTTGTCTTAGAATCTCTTTCATATTACCTTTAGATAATAACAATAAAAACAACAATAACAGAAGAAAATGTCTTCTGATGTCCATTAAATTTTAGCTTCTCTTCACTGAAGCATAAAAAGTTAGGGAGGAAACCTCAAAAAAACTGCACCTTACGTATGGCCCGAGAGCTGTCAGGAGGGCGAGTTGGCTTGAAAAATAACTGAGGGGAAGCAAATGAGATGCGTGGGCCTGGCAGGAGAGGAAATGATCCTTCCTGTGCCAAAATAATGGTGGCTGGCCTCCCTTGGGTTTTTGCTATGGTTGCGAGTGCTCAGAATTGGGCAACTTCGCTCTTTCCAATTATGGGTGGCAGCTTTAATGGTCAGCTGCTGGTCATTCTGGACCAGATCCCCAATAGGTAGACACTGTTCACTCTTCATTTTTAGATCTTCTCTTTCCCCACTCCCCCCTCTCTCCACAATCCTGACATTTCATATTGAAACATGGACTAGAATAAATTAAGTTACCTATAGTTGGCCAGATAGGTTTTTCATCTTCAGCTTTTATGTTGGTAAGAGGATAAGGGAAGAAAAGGTTAAACAGACTTGCTTTGATGTTATGAAATGCTGGTGGTGTAAATTCAAAATGTAAAGTATCAACCTTGAATAAATAACTTAAGATTTAATATAATGTTTTCCATCTGCAAAATGTCCAAAACAAGCAGACTTCGGTTTATGAACATTTTGGTTGTCTTATTTTTCTTCTGTGGCTTAGACTAAGTTTCCTTGCTTATGGTTTAGTTTTTAAAAGTCTTTGCTACTGGAGTCTCTTCAGCAATGTCAATTCTAAAGGTCTCTCTCCCCTCATAAAATGTTCCCTCAAATCTCACTGAGGAAGAGGAGTTGGGAATACAGGAACAAGCTCACCTCTCATGTAGAGTGGGCTCATATTATTGCCAGTCTTAGCTATATTCCTTCATATGAAGTTTGTATCATAAAAAAACTGTTTATTTTTGCCTGATGATATCAAGATGAAGCTTTTGGTTATGATAGATTCAAACAATGTCAACAAATATGTCTTTTGAGCTGCTTTCCCAGGGGAGATGATGCATTTTCCTAGAACAGATCACATTTATTCTTACTGGTACTTCTCCATTCCCCTGTAGAATGTGTTTGTAAGATACCTGGGTCCATGTGAGTCTGGAATTCCTGGCTTTATTTGCAGTACCACTGCTTCTGGCAGGTGACCTTGACTCTCTTTGGTTTTACTACTTGCAGGATTTTAGATTTCATCTAACTGCCATTGTAGCTCAGTGGTTCTTCTGCTTAGAATTTAAGAACTCTGTAATACTTGGCTATTTGGATTCTTAATGGAATTATTTATCACAGTGCATCTCATAGTGATACAGTGTCCTGTGTCATTTTTTTCTGTTCCTAGTCCTGGTCTTAGCCTGTGCTTAGATCTCTCTGTAAAAGATTTCCTGAAAAGAGAGGTAATGGTGTCCTCCTTAATTGAGACTTCCCTGCAGCTTCATATAAATGTTATAATGATGCAGACCATCCCCCTGCCCCCACTTCCCAACCCCCTACTTCTTTTTTGTTACTTTTCTAGGTAGGAGATGACACACAATATCCTATAAGAGATGAGCAAAAATATCATTAGTAGTGATCATTTAGAAAATAAATCAGTCAGGAATAGCTGGGCAACAGTGACTCGGGGAGCCAGTAAAAATGTAGGAGAAACACATTTTAGTACAAAAGAAAATTAAATAATGGTCACTATAAATGAACAGGAACATTTTCTCTTCATTTGATGTTTTTACTATATGAGGTTCAAAATAATTTACAAGCATACATTAATAATTAGCTCTCTGCACACCCCCATTTTTGAATGCTTAAATCGAGGCAGATGGCTAATGATTGATTTATTCAAAGCACTCAGCATGTCAGTGGTTGAATTTTCTTGAGATCCCTTTCACTGTAGACCACACCACTTCTAATGACTTATGTATAATTCATCTCAACTTCGTCCAAATTAGGAGCTGACATTTTTTGGTAACACAAATCATAGCTCCTTGTCAGTAAAAGAACCCCAGTGTGGGAAACTCAGACTGCTAGGAAGCTCAGTATGCTGCTAACTTTTTTGTTTTTGTACAGATTTGAGAGAATTTAATAGTTTGCCACCATTATGTTGGCACATGAGTGCATATGTTTATTGATGAAGTTGATTTTTCTTCAATCCAGGTATTTCCTGGGCAAGCAGGAAAGGAGATCATTGTGAGGATTTTCTCTCAGGTGGTTCAAAATGAATTAACAATAAGAATGCATTAAAAATGCTTTTGGTCCAGTAATTTTTCAGTACTGATCTTAGAATGACAACTATGAGCCTAAAAAACAGAATCAGGTGGTTTTATTTCAATTTCTTCAACATCTTTTTGGAATTAAAAAAATTTTTTCCCTCTGCACCTGTGTGACCCTTCTCTTTTAGTCTCTCCCTGTTGTGAGTGTGAATACTTGTGATCAAAGACCCAGTTTTGCTTCCTTGGTGTGCAGAAGTCCTTGATTTCAAGACCTTTTGAGATCAAGCTGAGCCATGCACATACAATGGGAAGAGAGCATGATCCCGAGAAGACCAAGTGATACTGGAAGACATATTTGAATGTTGATTCTAAATGTTAACCAGAGATTTTTCTTTATCTTTCTACAACATAAGAAATAAATTTATTAATTACACCTTGACTTGGATAAAATTATGCCATACCCTGAATACTAAAAATTGTAGCTAGAAATGCTCTAGATGATTGCCACATATACTTTGTAGCATAATATTTTCTAATAGATATACTCTCTTTGAAGAACTTGGCTGGTTCTATGGTTTTTTTCCAGAGAATAATTTTTTACTTGGGGCGCTTGGGTGGCTCAGTGGGTTAAGCATCTGACTTTGGCTTGGGTCATGATCTCGGGGTCATGGAATCAAGCTCCATGTCAGGCTCTGCGCTCAATGGGGAGTCTGCTTCTCCCTCCCTCTCTCTCTCTCTCCCTCTGGCCCTTACCCCACTTGGGCTCACTCTCTCTCTCTAATAAATAAATAAAATCTTAAAAAAATAAAAGCATAATTTTTTACTTTAATAGCCTGAGAAATATCCATGGTTAAATTCCACTTAAGTTTAGGAGTCTTTATAGATACTGCCTAATTAATTATAGTTGTTTTAACTTATTACAAAACTAAAAAAAATAGAACTAAAATAGTGCAGATTTAATCATACTTACAGTTTTTTATAATAAGACATTGATTGGTTTTATCTAGCCAGAATTCTTTTTTTTTTAATTTTATTATGTTATGTTAGTCACCATACAATACATCATTGGTTTTTGATGTGGTGATCCACGATCCATTGTTTTCGTATAACACCCAGTGCTCCATGCAGTACGTGCCCTCCTTAATACCCATCACCGGGCTAACCCATCCTCCCTCTCCCCTCCCCTCTAAAACCCTGTTTTTTTCTCAGAGTCCATAGTCTCTCATGGTTCATCTCTCCCTCCAATTCTCCCCCCCATTTTTCCCTTCCTTCTCCTAATGTCCTCCATGCTATTCCTTATGTTCCACAAATAAGTGAAACCATATGATAATTGACTTTCTCTGCTTGACTTATTTCACTTAGCATAATCTCCTCCAGTCCCATCCATGTTGATGTAAAAGTTGGATATTCATCCTTTCTGATGGCTGAGTAATATTCCATTGTATATATGGACCACATGTTCTTTATCCATTCATCTGTTGAAGGGCATCTTGGCTCTTTCCACAGTTTGGCTATTGCGGACATTGCTGCTATGAACATTGGGGTGCATATGGCCCTTCTTTTCACTACATCTGTTTCTTTGGGGTAAATACCCAGTAGTGCAATTGCTGGGTCATAGGGTAGCTCTATTTTTAAATTTTTGAGGAACCTCCACACTGTTTTCCAAAATGGCTGCACCAACTTGCATTCCCACTAACAGTATAAGAGGGTTCCCCTTTCTCCACAACCTCTCCAACATTTGTTGTTTCTTTCCCTGCCCATTTTTGCCATTCTAACTGGTGTAAAGTGGTATCTCAATGTGGTTTTGGTTTGGATTTCCCTGATGGCTAATGATGATGAACATTTTTTCATGTTCTGTTAGCCATTTGTATGTCGTCTTCAGAGAAGTGTCTTTTCATATCTTCTGCCCACTTTTTGACTTGATTATTTGTTTTTTGGGTGTTGAGTTTGAGAAGTTCTTTATAGATCTTGGATACCAGCCCTTTATCTGTAGTGTCATTTGCAAATATCTTCTCCCATTCTGTGGGTTGCCTCTTTGTTTTGTTGCCTTTTTCCTTTGCTGTGCAGAAGCTTTTTATCTTGACGAAGTCCCAAAAGTTCATTTTTGCTTTGTTTCACTAGCTTTTAGAGATGTATCTTGAAAGAAGTTGCTGTGGTCGATGTCAAAGAAGTTACTGCTCATGTTCTCCTCTAGGATTTTGATGGATTCCTCTCTCACATTGAGGTCTTTCATCCACTTTGAGTTTATCTTTGTGAATGGTGTTAGAGAATGGTCGAGTTTCATTCTTCCGTATGTGGCTGTCCAATTTTCCCAGCACCATTTATTGAAGAGACTGTCTTTTTTCCATTGCATGTTTTTTCCTGCTTTGTCAAAGATTATTTGACCATAGAGTTGAGAGTCCATATCTGGGTTCTCTATTCTGTTCCATTGGTCTCTATGTCTGTTTTTGTGCCAGTACCATGCTGTCTTGGTGATCACTGATTTGTAATATAGCTTGAAATCGGGCAACGTGATGCCCCCAGCTTTGTTTTTCTTTTTCAACATTTCCTTTTATCTAGCCAGAATTCTTAATGAATGGGAGTTTAAAAGTATAACTGTCTTTTCTGGGAAAGGATCAAATCAACAGAGCTGCTATTCAAAAACTAAATTTAAAAAATCAACCTAGAATGTATTGTGTCCAGTACTTTTATATGATCAGTATATGTCTACATCTTTTATATATGTCATTCTCTATAAAGTCATTGATGTTGACAGAGATAACCCTGATGGCCTGGAACACACAAAATCAAAAGAAAGATTATATGATATTTATTACATTCTATTTTCTAAGGTAACATGAATGTTAATACATTTTTTTTTTAAGATTTTATTTGTTTATTTGACAGAGAGAGACACAGCGAGAGAGGGAACACAGCAGGGGGAGTGGGAGAGGGAGAAGCAGGCTCCCTGCTCAGCAGGGACTCGATCCCAGGACCCTGGGATCATGACCTGAGCCTAAGGCAGACGCTTAATGACTGAGCCACCCAGGTGCCCCTCAAGTCAGTGTTTAAGTTGGTAAACATGTCTGAGACCATGCATCCCTGACTGCTAAGCACCATGGCGGACAGGGCTAGAAAGGTAACAGCTTTATTTTCAGCAGGGGGCAAAGACAAGGCAGCACTTTACAGCTACATTGTAATTAGATCCTGCATCATTAATACAATTTTTAAAGCTTTTAAATAAAAATGTTTGAAATAAGAAAAAGGGGGGGCTTAGGTTAAGACTAAGATAATTAGAAAATCATCCATGACCTTAAGAGTAAGAAAAAATGAATATCAGTGTTTGTCAGAATTTTTTATTATCTTTTAGCTCTCTAACTTAATATACCTGTGCTTATGACAAATAAGATGGGCTTGTCTATTTCTTATGTGTCATATAAATGGACTCCAAAATGGTCCCAGCCAAAAACAAGAAAAAAAATTAATCAATTCATTCAGGATCACCTGGTAAAATACTAATAGAATGGGAATTAACATTCAAAATCTACGTTCCTTATTAGAACTTTTTCCAAGAGATGTTAGGAATGCTACCATTTTAATATCTAAATATACTATTTAAATATAATATTATAAATATAATATTAAAAGTCATAAGCCAATATTTGGGAGTCAAAATCAAATACTAGCACAATGACTCCCACATGAAATTATACACATTATTGTGCTGATATTTTACTATTGCTTAAAATAAGAAGGCTGGAGCTTAAAATATTTGTTGATAGTACAGAAATTATTGTTGAACTCACTAAAACTATGGGATCTAATTAATTACAAATAGAAGTTTAATGCCTCACATATTTTCAAAGATGAATGATACATAGATAATTTGTCCAAACATCCACCATTTCATCCATCTGTCCAGTACTGTCCAGTACTCTAATATTGATACACATATTCTAATATCAAGAGGATTATAAATGCTGAGATAAACATTAAATGTTATTTTATCAATTGTATTTTATGTTTACTCTGTGCTAGGCCCTGGACTTAGAATTAGGTATATCATAATAAGCACATTAAAAAAAAAATTTCAAGGCAAAAATCTTCAAATTCATTTCATGAGAAACAGGGAACTGATGCAAGAGAATAGTTGCATTCGTCCATGACATGACTAATTAATCCAAATATCTGTATAATTTTTCTATCATCTAAATAAAAGGATATATTGTTCCATTTTGTGCAGTTGAAGAGAAGTCCTCAGGAACCTCATGATTTAAATTTTTAAATCATATTTGTGGCCTTAATTAGCCAAGTAATTCTGGTAGTTGAGTAGATACATAGGAAATACTGCATAAATTGGCTGTGTCCATAATTTTATTAAACCCTCTATGGGGCAACAGGGATGAGGGTAGTAGACAGAGAGGACAGTATCAATTACATCTCAAAATGCTTAACAAAGCAGCAGTTTTGCAGGATAATATTTGATGACTGTCTTTTTCAAGATGCTTTACATTTTTAAAATATAATTTAATTATTAACATTATATTACACAAGAAAACCTAAAGGAAAGTTCTGGCAATTATTTTTTCCTTCTACTCATAATGAAAGATTTGTGAGTGACAAAGTAAAATATAAACGTCTTCACTGGTAGGTCAGGTTGTCATTGCCTTCTGTATTTCACCACAAAAATGTACATTGATCATTTCATAAAATATTTAGAAGTTGAAAGATTCGAATAATTTTTATGTTGCCGCTGAACAAACATGATATCAACCGTGAAGATATAATGATTGCCTCAAGCTAAACAGGAAAATCAAATTAATGTATATTTATTGAAGACCTTCTACATATAAAGAATCTATATACACTGGGTACAAGTCAGTCCTGATTTTTTACGTTGACAGAGAGTTTTCAGATGACCGTGACTCTAAGATCAATACATTTTTGTTGTGTTAGGAGGCATTCTCTTTGCTATTTATCTATGAGGTATAGCTACCATCAAAATGAAAAGATTCACTTGTGCTACATATAAAATAGCACATGCAAAACCAGTATGAAACCAAGTGTAGTGGAAAGAATAATGGACTCACTTAAACTTTGTACTAAATTACTTCTGCGATGATAGAATTGGCCATTTCTCAGTTTCTCCAATTATAAAATAAGGAGTTTGTAATACCCAAGGTCTCTTCGATAAACATTTTACAAACATGGCCTGAAGCCAGAAATATAACTATAATACCATAAGGTCTATCAAGATTTCCTTTATTTGGTCTTAACCCATGAAAAATGGATATTAAACTTCTTCTTCTTTTTTTTTTTTTAAGATTTTATTTATTTATTTGACAGAGAGAGACACAGTGAGAGAGGGAACACAAGCAGGGCGAGTGGGAGAGGGAGAAGCAGGCTTCCCGCCGAGCAGGGAGCCCGATGCGGGGCTCGATCCCAGGACCCTGAGATCATGACCTGAGCTGAAGGCAGATGCTTAACAACTGAGCCACCCAGGCGCCCCTGGATATTAAACTTCTTCTTCTTTTTTTTTTTTTTAAGATTTTATTTATTTATTTAACAGAGAGAGACAGAGAGAGCGCACACGCTGGGGGAGAGGCAGAGGGAGAGGGAGAAGCAGGCTCTCCGCCGAGCAAGGAGCCCGATGCAGGACTCGATCCCAGGACCCTGAGATCATGACCTGAGCTGAAGGCAGATGCTTAACGACTGAGCCACCCAGGCTCCCCTGGATATTAAACTTCTTGTCCAATATTTTCTGCAGACACTTTTATAGAAACGGGCAAAATGGATCACCTTATTTCACTTCACTAAGAAATAGAAACATTTCTTAAAAGTGACTGGATGTCCATGTAGCATCTGTACTCAGTCTTAGTATTCCACAAATAAAAATTATACCTGATATTCCACAATTTTGTTTGAATGCTTGGTGGTCGTTGTATTGAATAAAATTGTGATTAAGCAGTAAGAGCATAAAGTAGCAAGTAGAAGGGAAAATTGTGCCATTTATGATTAGTCCTGGTGCTACTTATCTTAATAGTTTTTTTCATCAAAAAAGTAATGCATGGGATATACTAGAAGTTCTCAAAAATTTTGAGAAGTGCTAATTTTTATTTTCATGAAGATGTGAAATCTCTTTTCAGAGGAATAAGAAGGGAGGTGCTAGACAGCTTGGCAGGTGAGAAAGCAGGTAGTGAAATTTGTCAAATGATACCAAGAACGGTGCCTGACTGGAGATCAACCAGGTAAGTCTTCGAGATATATCTGCAGAGCCCGATTTACTTGTTGGAAACTTTTGTCCCATGCTATGTCATATTTTTGGCAATATTTTATTTCATATGCAATATCCTATGTATGAGATGAACTTTGTTGAACACATTTCATTAAATACATATTTAAAAAATATATAAATCTGGAAAACTCACCTTTCTTCCCTCTCTCCTTCCTTCCCTCCCACCTTCCCTCCTTTTCTTTCTTCCTCCCTTCCTCCCTCTTTCCTTTCCTTCCTTTCCTTCGTTCGTTCGTTCGTTCATTCGTTCGTTCCTTCCTCCTCTCCTTTCCTTCCTTCCATTATCATTTATTGGGAACCTATTTTGTCCAAGAAGCACGAGCTCTAAAGCATTCAGAAATATTTAAAAGATCTAAAGGACATGATTCATGTCTTGGGGGAAATGTAGTATGCAGATACCTGTAGCACAAAGTAGACCATCGTTATTATCACTGCATTAGCATGAAGCTCCACGAAGAGTCAGAGGTTAGAGGGTTCCTTTCCAGCTTCAGTGGCCATGGATCAGTCATTTCTGCAAGGTGTCCTTTTCTTTCTTTCCTTCTTTCCTTCTTTCTTTCTGTCTCTCTCTCTTTCTTTCTTTCTTTCAAAATTTTATTTATTCATTTGACAGAGAGAGAGAGAGCATGCACAAGCAGGGGTGTGACAGACAGAGGGAGAAGCAGGCTCCCCGATTAGCAGGGAGCCCGAGGTGGGACTCGATCCCAGGACCCTGGGATCATGACCTGAGTTGAAGGCAGTTGCATAACTGACTGAGCCACTCAGGCACCCCTCTGGAAGGTGTCTTTATTCCTTTTAATGCACCATGGTATTTAGAAACCAAGATCTGGCATGGGATGCTGCTGCTTGTTCTTGATACCTTTCAGTGGACGGAGTTAGGGAATCTATGTATAAATATAAATATACAATGTGCAATAAGCCCATTTTTAAAAAAAGATTTATTTATCTGAGAGGGAGAGATAGAGAGAGAGAAAGAGAGAGCTCTCAAGCAGTGGGAGGGGCAGAAGGAGAGGAAGAGAGAGAATCTTAAGCAGACTCCATGCTGAGCGTGGAGCCGGACTCGGGGCTTGATCTCTTGACCCCAAGATGATGACTTGAGCCAAAATCAAGAGTCGGATTCTTAACCAACTGAGTCACCCAGGCACCCTGCGATAAGCACATTTTTATCTCTATTTTAAAATCTATATGTATATATTTAAAACCGTAAGTTTATATTGATACCTCCAATTCCAATTCAAACTCTAGGCTTCTCTCTAGATTTCTTCTTTTTCTTATTGTAACTTTCTTCCCTAACACTGAGAAACTTGGCTCTCATTGTCATTGATATTATTAGATCAGTATTTCCTGTATATAATCAATCTTCCTTTGCAGCTCCTAGTCCTTCCCACATGCGGAGGCTTTCCTCAACCCACCCTTGCTCTGACATTCTGTAACCAGCCACCTTACCATGTGATACCCTACCTACCCTGGCCAGGCCACAATACCTTGCATCATCAGGTCAGCTGACATGTGGGTGGCTCAATAAAACTTTTTTTTTTTTTTTTCAATAAAACTTTGATTAACGTCTCAATAGCACAATGTTTATGATTTTCATAGAGCAGCATATTGTCACAAGAAAGCAGCTTCCTGTACTAACAATTCTAGGCTTTATTTCTGTGTTAAAATTACATTGTGTTAGTGTCCAACAAGTCTAGTTATTTCATTCCAGACAACAGAAAATGAAGTATGCAAATATATTTTGGATGATGAGGTTTGAAAAGGCTCAGGATCAATGAAGAGGAAGAAAAATTTTCTGTTGACATTTTAAACTGACTCATTTAGTAATTGAATTCTCCCTGGCTTGTAAAACAAACAAACAAAACAAAACAAAACAAAACACCAAACATGAGGTGTTTGAAGATACAAATGTAAAAGAATACAAAGGATACAGAGAGGAAAGAAATTTTTTTAAAAAGCTATGGTTAATTCATGGTATTTCCTAGCCATAACTTCATATACAATTGGAAAGAGAAAAAAGTGAGAAAGAATTTATTCTTAATTAATCTTATAGTTTAAATATAGGAAAAAGTGCTCTGTTATGGAAAAAAATAGTAAGAAATGAAGATCTATTAAAAATGTTTGTATTATATATATATATATATATATTTTAAAGATTTTATTTATTTATTTGACAGAGAGAGACACAGCGAGAGAGGGAACACAAGCAGGGCGAGTGGGAGAGGGAGAAGCAGGCTTCCTGCTGAGCAAGGAGCCTGATGTGGGGCTCGATCCCAGGACCCTGGGATCATGACCTGAGCCGAAGGCAGATGCTTAACGACTGAGCCACCCAGGCGCCCCACGTATTATGTATTTTTAAACTGAATTATGACTTGGGAAACATAGACTAATATAGGTTGTAATCATATACTAATAACAAATAATCAGCATCTGTAAACCACAGCAATATGGATCAGTGTATGTTATAAGTGAAATGTCGATGACTTGGTGATGGCCAGTAGATTGATGTCAATTCATTGAGGCAAAGGAGTCTATGATTGTTGATCTTTCAAGGATATCCCCACTGCCCTGTTCTTTGCCCTGACAGACTCAGTTTGCTTGGAGTATAATTATTAGTAGCACCCTTTTAACTTTAGGTAGAATTTGGAGAGAGAAAGCTGAGGGATCTCTCAGCAGTTCTTGTCACTTTGACCTACAGGAAATATGCAATTTTAAGGAAAGCCACATAGGCCTAGTTCCACTCTGGACTAAATATGAATGCAAATTGGACCAATCAGCTGTATTTTATGCCAGCTGTAACTTCTGGGTGGTCTTCAAAGAAAACCCCATTTAGAGTGTGTTTCAGTGATGCAAAGGAAATTTCACAGACTGCTAAAATGAGGGTGGGAGGTCTGCAGTTGAAAGAGAGGGTTTCAATCACTATGTTATGGACAGTGGGAGAAAAGCTGTTCTGGCTACAGCTTCCACCTGAAACTTCGGCCGCTAGTTACTCACTAATATACGTTGTTCACAGCATTCTACTATTTCCCCGTAATATCTAGACGAATGCTGAACACTGTTATTCAAGGTGATGTCATGGATTAAAAATGTAATTTAGTACTTTTTGTCCACAGTATTCAATGTTGACAAAATATGCTGTCAATGCTGTCTTTTGTGTAATGAAGGGAAAACAAGCTTTAATAGGATTTCATACTTCAGTTGTGTGACTCAATGCTAATAGAGTATGCTCAGGTGCAAAATTATTAGTAATATAATACTTTCACATTGAGTATTAAGATAGGAATGGGATTTCTGTCTGTCAAAGATTAACTGAAGAATTCAAGACTTGATTGTGAAACATAATATAAAGTTTTAAAGACCACCTTGTTTGATCAAATCCACTGAAAAAATGCTATGTATACAAATAAGGAATATTTGCTGCAACGACACTTGATCGTAAAGATGCTATGAGAACTTTAATCCATTTTGGATGAAGTGAGGAAAATATAGATGAGGTGGTGTCAAGACATGAAGAATGAACAAATAAGTTCAAGAGATGAGAGGAATAAAAATAAATCAAAGCAAGGAAGGAAAGAAAAGATAGTGGCTGAGAGTCTCCAAAGATGAAATAAAAAGGGACACGAGCAAAAAATTTGAATCAACACCACCTTTACATTTAAAAAATACAGATTCTCGATGTGTGGGTATGTGGTCACAGCCTTTACTTATCCCAGGCAATCAACCTGCAACTTGCTTCATAAAAAGCAAATGATCAATGAGCTGGGGCAGACTCTGTATGGCCATTCCCCACTTCCAAAAAATAATTCAAAGGGAATGTCCCGTCTTGGGCCAGTGGTATTATCCTCATGAATAAAAGGACTGCTCATTAATCATTAATTGTCATGCTGCTGTGAATGCTGCAGAGTGGCTTCCAAAGAATAACCTATTCTCCCTCCCTGATCCTTGATCATATTATTCTTGCAGTAGAAGTTGCTTAGACCTCATTTCTGGGCATCAGTTAGTTCAGATATAGTAGCCGGGACAGGAAGGGTAAGTGCAAGATAAGGAGATAAGAGGTGCTGAGTTTTAAGAAACAGGCTGTAGCATTGTCTTTTCTCTTGAACCTTCCCTCAATACCACCAGTTCTTCTCCTGTAAAGAGGGAATCATGAGGAGTAAAGAAGTCTTGGCTCCAAGGACTGTAGTTCTGAGTCTTCCTATCCTGAGGAAGAATTTGACCGCTTTTAATCTATTTTAAAATGTTGACAGTGCAGATTGGAACAGAAGGTTTGAAGAACGGGACAAGGACCCTGGAATTTCTAAAAGCCCTTGTGTGATGGGGTTGGATCAAAGGATTATCAGGCGAGGTGGGGGGGAGTGGGGAAGATGGACAAAAAAAGGGTATGAAGCAGCAGAAGACAGGGGGAGTCCTGATGGTGGAATCCAGGAACATTATGCTTAAACTGAATGTAAAGATCACAGTGTTCATGTCAGATGTCACACAAATAGGGTAAAAAATTTAAAAATCAGAATTTAAATTCAGGCAGGGTTGTATGGTTAAGATTGGATTGTCATGATTCTCACAGTTAGTTTGAATATAACCAGAGAAGACCACTTCTTCCCTTTCACAGAAGAATGATGTATTTTTCGATTTCTTTGTGTCTCTCAAAATTTGTTGGGATGTTGGTCAATTCAATTATTTTTCCTGAACTTTAATTAATGTTATATTTTTAAAATGACAACCAAGATCATCTCTTATCTCATAAATGAGATACAAATATGCATAAAATTGGTTTTCACAAGTCTTTAAAATTTGTCATAGGTCCTCCTTTTAACTTATGTGGATTCAAATATGTCATGAGTCCATAATGTCTCCTAACACAACAACTTATAATCAAAGCCCATAATCACATCTTTAGCCTATTCTAGGCATGTTCATTCTATTTACCCCATACACTTTCAGCATTAATAAAATAATTTCATTTGCTTTCTGAATAAAATCTAAATCATTAAATAAAATAGAGATTAGGTAATATACAGGGTAAAGTATATAATGTATGTAATATATAATATATAATAGAAATTAAATAAAAACTGAAACATTAAGTAAACAACAATACCCTTTAGGAAACTGTGCCATTTCTATTGATTTTACTCCATACAAGGCATAAAAAGACCCACTGTTCTCTTTGTCTCATTCATTCATTCATTCACTCAATTCTAATTGAGGGCCTTCTGTGCTTAAAAAAAAATGCCAGGAGGAATTACAAATGTTTTGGCAAAACCACTATTATTATTATTATTATTTTTAAAGTATTTTTTAAGATTTTATTTATTTATTTAACACACACAGAGAGAGAGAGAGAGAGAGAGCAGGTAGGGAGAGGAAGAAACAGGCTTTCTGCAGAGCAGGGAGCCCAGTGTGGGGCTAGATCCCAGGACCCTTGGGATCATGACCTGAGCCTAAGGCAGACACTTAGCCTGAGCCACCTGGTGCCCCTTGTCAAAACCACTATTAAATTATGCTCTGGCACATAGTAGATGTTCAATAAAACTTAGTTGAATGAAATAATGAATTTTCAAGATTTTTTCTATATAAACTTACTCATAACTTGACTTCATCCCCCACCTATCTGTATTCCCAAATATCCAAGAAAGAACCAAGTACAAACAAAACACAATGATTAGTCTAACATATTTTACCTGTATCGGTCCATGCACTAGATAAATCATGAAAGATACTGATTTTTTTTTTCCTAAATACAAAGGGATTTTGTATTCTTCTATGATCAGTTTTGCTTTAAAACTAATCAGGTTTACCAAACAACAAAGCAACATGAAAATATGTTTAAAACTCAGTTGCCCTAAATTTTCATTGCATATGTTTCTCTAAAGATAAACAGGTAATAAACTATAGAATCAACACTTTACCCCTTTTTTGCTGAGCATAAATTGGCCCTTAGCCTGTCTATGGGTAAGTTGTTTAATGCGCAGAGAGAAATAGTATTGGTAATTACATGACAACCTGTAATAATAATAATAATAGTAATAATAAAAGTATAATTATAGAGTTCCCAATAATATATTACATATAAACCGGTTTAAATTTGATGATCATAATTCTTGAGACTTTTAGGGAGAAAGAAAAAACATCAGGAAATCATAATCTGGTAACAGTGTTTCAACAATTCATTAAATAGATTTTAACACTAAGATGCAAAGGCCCATGTTCAAGTATTCTCTAGATTTCATAGCAATTTGAAAAATGTATTGTGTTAAGTCATCTTAGAAGGGCAAACTTTTCATTAAGCATATTGAGAATTCTCTTAAAGATTACAATGGTGACTACTTTACTTCCCAAATAATGACTGATTTAAGAATAGATTTTAAAAGCCAGCATT
Organism: Neomonachus schauinslandi; assembly: GCF_002201575.2. Taxonomy (NCBI): domain Eukaryota; kingdom Metazoa; phylum Chordata; class Mammalia; order Carnivora; family Phocidae; genus Neomonachus; species Neomonachus schauinslandi. Next base: position 73,572,286 of record NC_058409.1, on the reverse strand, counting down.
GCTATTAGTAAAGGATTTCAATCTGTACTTCTTATCACTTATGAGTCAGATTGGGTCATTACTGCTTTTGGAGTTCTGACAACCCTGCAGGTGTCTTCTCAATTGTCGACTTCTCATAAAATCCAGAGGGATTGGACAAATTTCTCCAACCACAGCTGTGCTTGGAAAGAGTAAAGGCTCTCCAATTTCAAGGTTTGGAGGCTTTTTGGTTGAAGAAGCTGCAATTGTAAGTTATTTTGAATTTACTTGGCACCTTGGTAGGTCCTCTTGCAGTTTACTCTTTTATTTTTCCATTTTCAAAATAACTGAAATAAAGAAGTACAGCTTAGGGAGAGCTCAAGCCATGGAAGTAAAAGGAAAATCTGTATTAAGTTCTCCAAAGACCTCTTGTTCAGGAAAGTGGGAAATCTTCTACCTCGGGGTGCAAATAATTGATGCCCTTGGGGGGTGATCAAACAAGAGAAGGGCAAGTGTACTTAATGGGAATTGACTCAAGGGTCTTGAATTTTCACCCACTGTGCACAATCCACAGTTCTTTTCTTCTGAGGTTCCTTGTGGCATGCTCTCAGAAAGTTCTGTGAGACTTCTCTCAGGCGATCTTTTAACATCCTTTCATTGCCATGCTGAGTTTGCAGTGTTCCCATACAGAAACCTGTACAAACTCTCCAGTGAATGATTGCTCAGCTTTATCAGCCTTGTGAGCCTCTCCAGGATGTGAGCAAACAACACTGAGGAAAGACATTTCACACCTTCCAGTTCCTAAGCCTCTATACAAAGCCAACATATTGTGTGCGCCTTGAGCTTTTGCGTGAACAATGTAAGTAGCCTGGCACCACCATATCAGCCTTTCCCCAAATCCTCGTCTAGGGAAACAGTTATCCCTTATCACAGGAACAAGAGTAAATTTATTTTTGCTGCTGAAAAGAAAAAAAAAATCATTCAACTTAAAGGATTAACAGATATTAAAATAATATTTGTATAAGGTTAAGCCCACAGACTGGCAAACAGTGAGCTCTCTTGAACATTAATAATCTGGAGATAATACCTGTTTTACTTCAAAGACTTTAAAGGGAGCCTCTCAGTAGCATGTGAATTAATATGGATGATCAAGAATTCATTGTAGAGTCCCAATTTTTAGTTGAATGATCAGAGGCCTATATTCAATCACTATGTTTCATAGCAATTTGAAAATCTGTAATCCAAAAAATCCCTTAAAGAAAAACTTCTATTTAAGTTGCTCAGCTTGAATGAAGAACATCTCATATTAAATGTCACAAAATTTGTCATCCAAAATAAAGAACTTTTTGTGTCACGTTTGATGTGTTACTGAAAGGTATGAGGGTCAAGTTCATTATATAATCATTACAAATCACACACTGCATTTTACATTTCAAAATATCTGCAAGCAATATTCTGAATAGTAAATGTGCAGAACTGGCAAAATAATCTATATAAGAAGGGGAATAGAGGAAATGTAGGGTCTGAGCTTGAGTCATTAGAAAGTAGAGCTAGAGAGAAGAGCTTGTTTATTTGGGGAGGTGATCTAGGGAGATAGGTGTGTAAGACAGGGGCGAACAAAACAAGGAAAGAGAGAAAACCAAAGGCAATTCAAAATGGTGTGTTCTTTAGCTGAACAATGCTGTGGTCAACTCTGCTTGATCCTCGGGGGAAGTTCTGAGGAGCTATATGGATTACATCACAGAACTTACCCCTTATTCCACCAGGGGCAGAAAATAGCAGGTATCATTGACAATCTCTCTGACCTCACTGGAAAAGAGGTGTCCTATGAGGCATTAATTTCTTTGCATACAGATTGTACATATATGATTACTAATGGTCCTATATCAAAGATTCTATATCACAGAAGCCCTGGGGCAGAAAGCAAGAGATCTGTTGTATGGCTGAGGTGAGATGCTTTCAGGTGCTATACAAAGCTCCTTGCTGCAGCAATGGCTGGAGTAAAAAAATGGCTGAGAGGATGTGAGATGGGGCACAAAATGTGTCTACCCCTTGATTGGTTCATATCTGCTCATGTTCTCCATTAAATCTAATTAGTCAGGAATCTTCAGTGGTAGGACAAGCTATGATCTCTATAAAAGACTCATGACATGGGGCGCCTGGGTGGCTCAGTAAGTTAAGTATCTGCCTTCAGGTCATGATCCCAGAGTCCTGGGACTGAGCCCCAGGTTGGCTCCCTGTCTGCAGGGAGCCTGCTACTCTCTCTTCCATTGCCCCTCCCCCCAGCTCATGTTCTCTCTCTCAAGTAAATAAATAAAATCTTTAAAATAAAAAGACTTATGACAGGAGGTCATTTGTGTGGGAATGTGTGTGTAAGACTATGATTCCTGTTAAAGTTTTCTGACTTTAGTTGGTATTCATTAGTTTTCTCCTCCACTAATTGTTTTAGATTTCTGTCATTCACAACTAGCTCTTCAACTGGTCTAGGTTGTCTACCTAGTGGAAAAACACAGACCACACACTGCACATCCAAAAGGCACTTGAGCCCTTATTTGCCTTACCTTCATTGGGCCAAAAGTTATAATTTCCCACCTACATTTATCACCAAGCACATAAGCACCAAGTACCACCCTGAATCCCCTTGGTTCCAGAAGTAGTTCATTCTCATTGTGTTACAGAAACTCCAGCTCTTCATGACAATCTTTATCTATTAACACTGACAATATATGTTCTTTGCATATTTTCCACTGGCACAGCCATATGAATAGGTGGTAGTTATGTCTTCAAGTCGATGGAACTCTTATGGTGGAATTATTCCTAGTGGAAGCATTCTCCCTCTGGGAACCAGAACCTCTTATTTGTAGAGCCCATGTTGTAGGGGTGAGAAGCACAACTTGTGCAACTGGTTCACTGAGTATCGGTTTAAGGGGCTACTATATCTCCACTCCTTGGTCTCTGGGCTCACGCATTCTAGCTGCTGGGGATGCACTAATATATTTCAGTTGCTGATTCATTGTATATACTGTATTCTGAAGAATATGCCCCAAGTCTGAAGAGTGTCACCCCCAAGACAGTCTCTTACCCGAGCTTGTACCAGCCCACTACATTGCTGTTTCAAGGGTGGCATGGTATGGTGGAGCAGGTGGATCCTTCTTGCACTTTTTGGGGGTCATAAAATGTTCTAAATTGGTTTGAGGCAATATTGTGTGAGACTCCACACAAACCAGTTAGGCATTCTTTAAGTCTCCAGATGGTGGTGCTGGTGGGAATTCCTGTGCACAGGGAAGGTAAACGCATGTATGGAGTAGGTATCATTTCTGTTAAGGATACATTTCTGTCCTCTCTAGGATGGAAAAGTCCAAGGTAATCAACCTTGTCAATCAGTAGGGCCCACAGCAGTTTCTTTTTATCATATCACCCTGTGTATTCCCTTTGAAACACTTTTTACATTCTGAAATTATATTATTTGTTTGTTAATCCCAATAAGGATGCAAACTTGTTGAGGTTAGAAGTGTCGTCTCTTTTATATAGTATTATATACTCAGGAGGCCTGGCACATAGTATGGACTGGGGAAATACTCCTCTTTGCACTCTGAATTAGTACTTATTCTTTACTTCCTTTGGGTGCCAGTCAGAAGGGAACTTGCATTTACTGAATTCTTTTTTATATGCCAGACAACTTATGTACATTATATATGATGTGGGTGCTGCAATTCTTCCCAATTTATATTTGAGGAATCAGTTGACAGTCAACTTGCTTAGAGTCATACAACTATCCAGATAGGTCTTTGGGTCCAAATTCAGGTGTACCTTGCTCTGGAACTACTGAATCAGGATCCCTTTTGAGGTGACAATTTGTCACCAATTCCTTATATCCCCTTTTGTGATGATGTGTCAAACTTCTAATAAATGTTTCAGACATGACCAAAACAGAATAGACCGTCTTTCCCAATGATCGTTTATTTCCCACTCAGGTAAATGGCAGCATTCTTCATTGGATAAATAAAGGTGATTTCTAACTTCTCCCTCTTTCTCATCTCCCTCCAAAACTTTCTTTTAGTGACTATAACTGTAAAACAAAATGCCAGGCACACCTGCATTTTGTGATGAGGTTTCTCCTATTCACACAATTTCTATTCCTGACAGAAAATTCAAATGCCATACCATTTGGTACAAAACCCGTTACCCACAATCCTACTGGCCACTTGCCAAGTCCTATCAATTTGCTTCCTAAATATCTCCTAGTCCTGTTCTTTTCTTTAACTGACAATTCCCCAAATTAGTTCATGTCATTGTCAGTTTCCACCTAGCTGCTAAGCCGTAGTGGACATTTGCTGTTTCTGTCTATATAAAATCTCTTTTCACTTTCTGCATAGAGTCCCTCCACCTTCCTTTAGGTAAAATTTCCTTACCTACTACCTTTCCAGGTGTTTTGGGCTTGCCTGTCATAGTCCTTTGCCCCCATGGCCATGGAGATGAGCACCTAAGCCTGGCCAATTAGAATGCTCCATCCTCCCGACCACAATGCTTGGTGAAAAAAAGCACAAGATCCAGCCAGGCCATCTGCATCCAGAGTTTTCTGAATTGAAAATAGAGTGGAGTCTCTCTTTTTACCTATGTTTTCTGAGCTCAAAAAGCATGATCCTCACTGCACAGAGGAGCCTAAGAAGGTGAGTTCAACACATAGGCAGACGTAGATGGGATGAAATGAATTCTGATGATATGTTTTGACCCTGTTTATTCAATCTTGAGTAAATCTAGTTTCATCCTTGCCTTTCTAGTCATAACTGTCAATATTTGGTGTTTTTCTTTGTGGCTTAAAATGGGCTGATTTTAGTTTATTCAATTGCAAATTAAACATCCAATAATGAACTTGTTTTCTTGCCCAACCCTGGGCAAGGCCCACATACCCTCTTGTGGCATAACTCTTCTTATGGTTTTACCCCCTAATTCATTTTCCATGCTGCTTACAGAGTGAGCAGTCTAAAATAAAAATCTGTTCAAGTTAGTCCTTGTATAATGCTCCAGAAATTTCCTTCAGCTTTCGGGGAGTAGACTTCAGTTCAAACTCCTTAATTTATCACACAAGACTAATCTTTCAACTTTCTCATCTCATGTCCTCCGCTCTCCATTCTCCTTCTCACTCTTCACAAGGTAGTTTCTCAAAAGCACCAGCAGTCTCATACCTCTACACCACTGTGTATGTCGATACTACTGACTAGAGCACCAACTTCTTTTCATCCAGCTGCTTGATACTTCAAGTACCAAGGCACCCAGGACATCTTGAGTCCCAGCAATGATTATATTGCTTTGTAATTATTGCTTTTCTTGTCTGTTTTTTTCCAAGAGACACTGAACTTTAGGAAGGCATATGGGATGGTTTGTCTCTATATTTTCTGTGCCTGTCACAATGCCTGGCAAAAAATATGTGCCCAGTAAATGTTGGTAAATGAAGGAATAGAGTTACTGAGATACAGGACCTTTGATGGTATGCCTTGATTACAGAGCAATTAAAACATATAGGCCTTAACGACAGTGGGACAGATTCTTAGACAATTCAGTTAAAGTAAGATATTAGCTTCCAAAAAGAGAATTCAAAATGAAAATCATTGTCAAACAAAGCATGGATACTTTCCTCCTTTTCTCTTTCAAAAATTGTTTCTTACTTTTTTAAAAGATGTATTTATTTATTTGAAAGAGAAAGGGAAGGAGAGAGAGAGAGAGAGAGGAGGGGCAGAAGGAGAGAGAGTCTCAGGAGACTCTATGCTGAGGGGTGCTCATTTCCATGACCCCGAGATCATGACCTGAGCCGAAACCAAGCATCAGTCACTTAACCGACTGTGCCACCCAGGCGCCCCTTGTTTCTTACTTTTTGAAAGACTAAGACACAAGAGGGTCCAAAGTCTATCTATGTCAGGAAATATTCATTCCTGAAATGAATTATTTGGTTTTGAAGTATAAAAATTATTATAATGATGATGGCTCTATCTGTATATAATTAAGTCAGATGTGACAGCACACATTTATTGACAGGAGCCATAGTTGCTATAAAAGTTCTCATTCAGTTTTCCCATAAAGCTGACTCAATTTAGGAGAATGGAAAATTTGATGGGGAATGCAGAGACAAAAGAAATGATGAAGAAATTATTTCTTTTTAGTTTTTTTAGTTTCAAGTGATTAACCTTATTGAAGAGATGTATTTCTTCAAGAGTTGCTGATTCAAACAATATAATATTAAATATATTTTTCGACAAAGGTTAGCTAACATCCAGCCCATATCACATTTCATCTCTTTGATGAAAGGGGCATGTCAAAGTCTTTCACTAAAGGGTAGTAGCATCCAAAACCAATTTCGGTCACTGTTCCCTGTGTTCAAGTTTAGCTAAATTTCAATGTGTGTGTGTGTGTGTGTGTGTGTGTGAATGTGCATACATGCATGAGTACATATGTGCTGAAGGAGGAGGAATTTCTCTCCAAAGATAACATGTGTGCCCCAAGTCTTCATGTTGCAGCCCTTTAAACTGACTAGCTTCCTCCGGACATATCTAGTTTTTCCTAGGTCTCTAACTTCTTAACCATCTTGCACTCCAGATCACTATGGAACTTTCTTATAATTTCTTTATATCCTTCAGTAGTAAGAATCTTCTTTTTTCAAGGCACAATATCCGGTTTTATTTGCAATTCCTTTTCTAGGTATTTACTAAATTCTGATCTGCCAAAGTTTCTAAAAAAATATTATCCACATTGCCTTGTCTTTGTTTTTGGAATCCAGCATCAGATTCTACTATGACAGTCCCAGGTTGACTGTTCTCTTCAATTCTTTTTGTATTTTCCTTCAAATAGCTTTAAAATTGGATTAAACTATTCTCTCAAAGCTCCAAGCTTTTTTCTGCACTTCACTCTTCAGAACCCCTACCTTCATCTAGAATCATCTCTGAAAACTCTGCCCCTCCACTCTCATCTTGCCAATCCTTCAACTCCTAATATACTCATTCTCTCATAACTTCACTTAGTAGTCCTTTGTCTTCCTTTAAGATAGTCATCTATGAAAAAAACAAAACAAAACAAAACAAACAAACAAACAGTCATCTATGATTAACATCTCTACAACTAATGGTTTAATTTCTCTGTTCCAATGCAGACTGGAGAAGCCTTCCATATTTCTGGTTATATTTATCTCAGGAGAATAAAATCTATCAACATTGTTTAACATTGAAAATATGGAGTCAGTAACAGTTTTTTAAAAGACATTTTGAATTCATATATATTTTATGAAAGACAGTAGTTCATTATCCATGCCCTATAAAAGTAATCTGCATCTTGTACATGGAAAGCAAAGAATGAGAAAGACTTTCCTTTATCCCTGTGAATGTGTTTCCAGTGCTAATAAAGAAGCCTAGACTAACATGCAGAATGGAGCCTTCTCTCTATTTGATGCTTTGTTGGCTTCTAGAAGCACAGCTTCTTCATCTAGCAGACAGTATCTATAGTTCATCACATGTAATCCTCTATTTAATTAGATCAGCTCTTTAAGCAAATTTCTTCCTAAATAGCACTCTCTTTGTATTTTTACGTCATAGATTGGGACAACTGTGCTCTTAGTTCTTCCTGCTGTCTAAAAGGACACTAAGAAGTTGTCCCTGCAGACTAGTTAGGATGGACAAAAACATCAACTCAAATCTATCAAAGCCCACACAAGATTCTGAAAATTGTATAGCAAACTAACTTTTCTAATTGATAATAAAAATAAAAATAAATTCAACAGACATGGATTAAAGTTATTAAATAATGGTTTCTTAGAAATTTTATAAGATATTATTTGTCGGTGGGGTTGTTATGAAAGTATAAAGTCCAAGAATTTTTCGGGGGAAGAGAGAATGGTTAATTTCAAGCCAAATTTAATTAGGAGCACTTTCATTAAAGAGTGGTAATCCCCTGTTTTTATATTTTTAGAATAGAAAGATAGCCATTAAGATTGGAATAGCGTCTCCAGTAATTAGTGTTTATAAACATTCTGCATGTGAAACCTATTTTCCTTCTCGTATTTAATAACGGATACTATTAAGAAAACTGCTCATTAAGATCACTAGATATAAGATATTAGCTTGATAATGATGCCCAAAAGGTTATCCTTCTTCTTATTTTAGCCAATAGGTAGTTTGTCTGTCTACAGTAATTTGGTTTCCAAATTCAAAGATCATATCACTAATGGAAGAAAGTAAATAAAAGTACAGGACATTTTTTTCAGTGTGAATTTTCTCTTTACAATTTCCAGCACTCACTGGCATATAAATTTCAAGTAAATTTGCTAGTAAATTTTCTTAGTAAATTTTCTTAGTAAATTTAGGCAACTGATCAATGTTGCAGGCTTCAGTGCTGCTTGTCACAGGAAACACCTGGATCTTTTATCTGTCCGTAGTATGGAGATTTCACAGGTAATTTCCAACTTAAGTCTCTTTGGTTGCCCAGAGCCAGGTAAAACACATTGGATAGCTGGAGCAATAATTTTGACAATAAAACTTACTGTGTAAGGAAAACAAAGGTTCTAATTGGGCCCAGGTGTTCCAGTTTGATGTTCCTTCTTTGGAGGTCATGAAGAGTGATGAGTTCATTCAGCTTCATTCTGCCAGGCAAAATTGGGGACCTTAGGCTACAACTGCTTAAAAAAGAGTTTAGTCCATGGATTTCTCTCTACAACCAGCTTATTAATTTGTGTGGATCTTAATACTCAGGTGGGTTGGCTGGAAAATGTTTACTCTATAATTGAAAATAAAATTATTTGATTTAGTGGACTGAAGAGATAACTCCTCTCAGGAGGCCATATTTTGAGGGTGTCAGGATTTTCCTCTTACAGTGACTTCTCCACAGAATGGCAGACTCTAGCAAATTTTCCGAAGGTAGTCCAGGTATGAGGATGTGCTGACCACGGTAGACAAAGCCTGCAGGTCCAGGCAGGACTGGTAAAGTTCGTTTCTGTTTCTAATTCTGCAAGACCATCTTCGAAGGCACGTGGGAGAGGCAGGTTTTTCAGCTGTCTTTCAAATCAATCCATATTTCCTGAGCTTCTGTGTTCTGGAGACCATATTGCTTTCAGCAAAGGAAAAGACTCCAGAGATCATTATTCAGACCCCCTCTCACCTCCTATTTTATAAATGGAATTGAGGTCTTGAAAGGGCAAATGAGTTGTCCAGACGACACAGTTATCCGATGGCTTTGCTGAGATGAGAGCCCCATGTTCTTGGTCCCAGTCCAGAGCTCTTTGCACTGTGCTATGCTGGGAAATTCTGTCTCTCTGCTCTGTTGTAATCGCTATTTTCCATAGACTCTCGAAATCTGAAATGTTTTTTTCCCATATGAATTCCTAAAATCTCAGGTTCCATTTTGGCTTTCAATTCTGGTTCATTATCCTGATTCCTCAAACCATTGCAATACAAGTCCTGTTCTAAAAGTCCCCATCCTGGTCCTCCCTTTCCCAGAAGCTTTTCTCTTCATTAGAATTTGCAAAGAGAGAAATAGCAGTTTGTCTTTCAAGACTGTGCTTTCTGATTCCACTTCAAACACTACTCAACTTTTCCTTTTCTGACCCTTTGCCACAACTGAATGATAACTGTTTCCACTAAAATGCTATGGAGATTTGTATCTATCTTGTGGAATAATCGCTGCTGTGTACTTTTCTTATGTTCACTATTTGTGAGTTATTTGAAGACAATGAGCATGTGTATAGTCTTCAGATTTTTTAAAACATGTTTTCTTCCTTCCTTCCTTCCTTCCTTCCTCCCTCCCTCCCTCCCTTCCTTTCTTCCTTCCTTTCTTTCTTTTTAGAGAGAGAGAGAGAGTGAGTGAGGTGGGGAGGGGCAGAGAGAGAAGGAGAGAGAGAGAATCTTAAGCAGGCTCCATGTCCAGCATGGAGCCCAACTGGGGGCTCGATCTCATGACCCTGAGATCATGACCTGAGCCAAAATCAAGAGTTGGATGCTTAACCGACTGAGCCACCCAGGCGCCCCTACAGACTTCAGATTGATTGATTGATTGATTGATTGATTGATTGATTGATTTATAAAGGTTTTATTTATTTGACAGAGAGAAAGACAGCCAGAGAGGGAACACAAGCAGGGGGAGTGGGAGAGGGAGAAGCAGGCTTCCCGCGGAGGAGGGAGCCTGATGTGGGGCTCGATCCCAGGACTCTGGGATCATGACCTGAGCTGAAGGCAGATGCTTAACGACTGAGCCACCCAGGTGCCCCTACAGACTTCAGATTTAAAGTGAAAGCTCATTATAAGTCATCATAGTTGGTAAAATATTAAAAGTGCTGTTTTGGGGCTGTATGTATGAATGTACTAGTTTTTCAAGGAGCATGCACTCTCCAGGACTAATCTAGGATTAGCACATTACCTCCTCTCTGCCCACTTGTCCAAAGCCAGGTTCTTGGTTTTTTTTAGCTCCCCTGAGAAGTGAGATTTCTATATTCACATAGACCAGGTCATCAAGATTCAGACAAAGGGAGCCCAGAACTTTAGTTTTCCTGTGTACCCACTCCCTCAGATGCTATTCTTCTTGGGTTCCTATCTCTCCCCTGCACCTGAGATGTCTCCCCACTAACCAAGAGGCCTATTTGCATATGGACCCTTCCCTTTATTGTCTCTAGCCTTTGGCTTCTGAGTCTGGCAAAGTTTCTCGCACAATGAATAGCAGATTCTTCCTTAAATGTGACACTTGCATTCCTAACACATTTTCACATGGTGTTGTCGGTCCAGATACCACCCTTTGGGACTTACTGGTCTAGAAAAACATTTGACTCTTCTTTTGTTTTAAAAACTACTTCTATTTTTAAAAAGTGTTTGTCTTGAAATGATTTCAAATTTACCAAAAGTTGTAGTAAAATACGGAGCTCCATTATACCCTTTACTCAGATTCCCGATGGTTTATATTTCTGAACCATTTGAGCATAACATTTCTGTATCTAACCAGGTCCCAGTTGTACCTGCCTGATAGCAGAATGCTAAACTGTTACCAGCTCAGCTATTAACATCTTTTTTTTTTTAACTACTGTTTTATCTTTTGCTTTTAAAATGTGTGAGGTTATACAAAATGAATTTTCAATTTTGAAAATCCCCTTAAAATCTCCTTTTGAGGGAAAAGTTTTCTACTTTTATCCAATTTTTGAAGAACAGAGGGTCAAAGGTAGAATCTCTAGAAACCAGAACTGGTGAGTTTGAAGGCACTGGTGGAGCCACTCCTGCATTTGCATGAATGTGGTCCTTTCTACGAGCAAATAGCTTTATCTTCAGTTTTCTTGTTACTTATTTCAACAGCTACATGAAATATATAAGAAGCTTGGATCTGTTAGTTGAATTTCCTTTACAGAATCTTTCCTTTACAGAAAAAGTCTTTCTCCCATGTTGAGATGGATTTGACTTTCCTATCTTGATTCCAAGACGTATCTCTAAATATTGTTTTACAGACATAGATTAAAGAAAAACTTAGTTAAGAAATTTTATTAATCTACAAAATTGTCCACAGTCTTTCTCTCACTTAATAGCATCAGGGTCTGTCTGATTCCAGTGGATATCACACACTTTGAGAAGTCTAGTACAGTTGCTGAGGACAATAGTTTTAATTTTTATGAAACAACTGATCTTCTCGGGATGTGATTTATTTTAGGTATGGCCCAAATTCTTTCAAGCTTTAGACCCAAGTGTCTGTGATAATTTGGAAAACTTGGTGAGATACCTGGAATTCTCCACATGTCAATGTAGGATTACTGCTTCTAATTTTGCAGACAAAAAGCCAGGGGATATAATAAAGTGAAAGGTTGCACTATAAATTAGCAGAATAGCTAGAATAGACCTCAGTCATTTAACTCACTATCAAGTCAGAAAATCTCTCCCTTGTTAACTTCTTTTTCAGTCTGATTTCCCTCCCAATGCATGGATCTCTTCATCTATTGCATGCACGAAGCTTCATTTACTTCAAAGGCTCTCCTATACGGAGTTGAAAGAATGAACACCTGGCTTGATTAGTATTCTGCCTCCAGATTTGTAAGGATGTTGGTTGAAGACTAATACTGTGAGCTTGGTTAATGATGTGGACTCCATGAAGAGGACTCAAACCTTGACCTATTATTTAAAATTATATAAGCTACAAGGCACAAACTTGATGGTTAAAACTGTTAGCAGTGAGAAACCATCTCCGGGCTTTTAACCAACTGAGCCATCCAGGCGCCCAGGGCTTTTAAAGCCAACTAATCTTGCATGGTAATCTGCCCCTTACCGACGTGAGACTTTATGTTGAGGGGTATCTGCCATCTGATTTTAATAACTCCTCTTGTCCCCTAGTACTCTCCTAATCCACCTGATACGCTGATCAGTTAGTCTTCAGAGGCAAAAACCCATTTTAATGTTGATCCTGGTGACATATCATCCAAAAGATAAAACTACCATTCCTCCCTAATGCCTCCTCAAAGTATTTCAAAGAATTCAAAGTGAAATAAAAATGACATCTATTTTTATTTTCAGAAACCTATTTCTATCCCTGCTTCCCTCCATCATTGAAGATCACCCCATATTGGAGGTTGACTTTGGGTTTCTCTGTTTTCATGTTTTTCTTTTCCCCTTAGTGTGTTCTAAGTGAACTGTACTGATTCAGTACCACTCTTGCCGCCCCTCCCCTCCTTAGTGATTCATATGATAAGCATGAACTGATAAAGGAATAGGCTGGTATAAAATTTTGCACACCTATTTATTTATAAGGACAAAGATCAAAGATGTTGACTTGGAAGCAGATAAGAAAAAAAAGGATAATACTCCCTTTCTTTATGCCCAAGACCTCACACTGAGCACTTTCCTTGGGGGAAGCCACCTGAACACCACTCAGGCAAGAAGAATTCCCGTTGAAAAGGGACACATTCAACTTCTATACAGTAAGAAGATCTCCATTTGGAATGCCCTGTTATCCTCCCTTATTATCTCTCAGCTTTCCAAAGCAATGTGGATGAGCAATGATGCTGTGGTTGGTGGGACTCATAAAAGCACTGGGCGGTTGGGGCTCACCCAATAAAATCCAATTTAGTGCTCAGTTGAAGGGAGACTTGCAGAGTAAGATGGCAACTTGAGTTTTAGGATCCCCACACTAATTCCATCTGCCCTTCTACTGATTTGACGGCTGCTGCCCTGTTGTGTTCTTGTTCAAGGCTGTGTGAATAGAGCTTTAGAGGAAATCATAAATACTTGATTTAATTAAGACCATCACCACCACCACTTCTAGCCTCCTTTCCAAGGTATACTTTTGAACAATGGGGATGTAATAAATACTAGGGACAAAATGCAGTTCCTCTTTTGTGGTCTATAAAATATAGAGCATCACAACAAGCTGCTCAGCAATTAAACATTTCTGGTTAGCAGTTTCCTTTGGAGTTGAGGTTTCCAGGACCAGAGGCTAGGTGGATACTGTCAAACCTTTTCACTTCAGTCAGAAAAGAAAAGGAAAAAAAAAAAAAAGGCAGTTCTAGTTCAGCCATCTGATCCTAGGCTGAGGTATCCAGTGCTGTTATTTTTAAAGCCACAAGCCACAGGGACTGTGCTATTTTCTGCTCCAGCTGGACAATTTTGACTTTCATGCAAATCTCTGCATTAATGCCAAGAAGAACCATGTTAATCCTGTTCATCCCCTGACCCTTATATTTAGTTTGAAGAATGCGTAATGTTTGGCCAGATGCTGTTACTAATATTGGGAATCACTGGATAGAGTGAATAAATTTTATCCACTTCTGGATCTTTCTTGGGGTGAAGTATATTCCTCCTTTTTCTTATGGGTAACTAGCTTATCCTGGTTTTCCTGGTTTTCAAACTGAAATTTCTCCATGCTGAGAACCTGCTTAGTCCAGGGCAAACCACACCTGTTGGTAACCCTAGTTATGAATGACTTTCAAATTCTACTATTTGATTCTTCCCTTTGGGAAATTTCCTTTTGCAAAATTGTTTAAATATAGCTAACTTTTATTGAGTGCTTTAATATATGCCAATCAAGTACTGTCTGAGTCCTTTAAATGAACTTGCTTTTTTGATTCCCTCAAATTCCAGTGAAGAGAGTCAACTTATACAGTTGCACAAGATGTGTGTACACAACTCCAGGGGGCACCAATTACATAGATGAGTGGTCCTGCTGAAAAGGTAGATACTATCATTATCCCACTTGATGATAGATGAGAAAACAGTAGCACAGAGAGATCAAATAGCTTGGCTAGGATCAAATAGCTAGGACGTGGTAAATAGGTTTACCCTGGCAGTCTTGTTTGAATGCTCCCAGTGGGCCTATTTTTAATTACAGTTGCAACTGCAATCCTTATGTTGGAAATGTGTATTTACACATTTTACGTACCTGTTATTTTTCTGCCTTGATTTGCCCAAAGCTGTCCTGAAATTGTTGGCTAATCTAGTAAGTTTTCTCCAACTACATTGCTTAACTATGTCTTTTTAAATTTATTTATTGCTTTTCTGTTTCACCATAATGACTATTGGACAGAATGGCACCTAAAAATAAGCATATCCTTCCTGGTTCTGTATGAAAATATAGTAACTTATAGAACCACACTGTCCAACAGAACTCTCTGTGATGATGGAAAAATCCTATCTCTACGCTGTCCAGTTATAGGAACAACTAACTGTGTGTGGCTATTGAGTACTTGAAGAGTAGCTAGTGTGGCTGAAGAATGAGATTTTTAAATTTTATTTAATTTTAATTAATTTTATATTAAATTTAAGTAGCTGCATTTGGCTAGCGGCTACCATATTGGGCAGCATAGGTCTTGAACCACTCACTTACTAAGGTCATCTTAATATTTATTATGAAAATTGTACTCATTGCTTCATTAGTTATAAATATACTTGTCCACTAGCTCCTACATGACTAGATTTGAAGGAGAGATAAGGTATGGGACAGGAAGGAGAGAGAAACCACACCAGGGGGGAATCCATAGTCTTGATCTCCTGTGCTTCTTTTATCCAACAATGTTTCTACGGGTGCAAAGAGGATCACAAAGTAGATTATTTGGGAGACCATAAAACCCATACTTAGGCATTTTCACAGGCACTGGACACAGTAGGTCTTTGAGTCATCAAGATGAAGATAAACATAAAAACCATGCCTTTTTTTTTCTTTCTTTCTTTTTTCTTTTTAGAGAGGGAGGGAGAGAACTCATGTGCACGCATACATGATGGTGGTGGGGGGGGCAGGGTGGGAGAGGGGTGGAAGGGGCAGAGGGAGAGAGACAATTTTAAGCAGGCTCCTCACCTAGCATGAAGCCCGATGCGGGGTTTGATCCCACCACCCGGAGATCACAACCTGAGCTGAAATCAAGAGTCAGTTGCTTAACTGACGGAGATACCCAACACCTCAAGAATTGTGGTTTTTAGGAAAATTGCAAAAATCATCTCTGAACTATCAGTTAGCCTTAGTCATTTCCTATCTCCTTCCACCATCTTTCTACATTCATCCACAATTTTATGTGTTACATGTGTAATATAAAGACAGTTTGTTTTCTACTATTTTAATACATTTTTAACACAAGATGTATCTGAGATTTGTGCTAAAAGACTCAGGAAATTTCTTCAAAACAAAGTTGGCTTCAAGTCAGAAATGATTGCCCTTTGACCTTTGATTTCTTTGAATGATTGGGTAGAACAGACTCGTAAAAGAAGAGGAGGTGATTATGAAAACAAGCTGGATGGCTAATTTCTCCATTTAAGGTATTTTCCTGGCCTTGCTTGATTAATTTGGTTGCACATCATTAGTCTTGAACACTCGTAGGGAAACCACCTTATGGTGACAACGCATTTGGAGCAGATGCGTGCCCTTTATTGAGAGCCCCTGAGCATCGCTGAGGCCTTTGTCGTTGGCCACTGCTCTCTCTCCCCAGGGCTTGGCCTCTCTCCAGAGCCTAGCTTCATTTACCTTGCCAGCCAAATCTCCCTTTGCTTGCAGGAAGTAAGTATCTTTAAAGGCTTTGTGCACTACCTGACTTTTAGCTTGTAGTATCAGCTGCAGCCATTGATTCTCTCATCTGCTGCCTTGCTGGTCCACTTAGAGTGGTGTCATCTGGTAGATGTGCCTGCTGAAACACATAACGCTCAGTTACGCTTGGATTTCAGATAAATAATGAGTAAATTTTTAGTATAAGTATGTTTCAAATTTTGCGGGGAACATAATTTTTAAGTATATCTCAAATTTTGCATGGGACATACTTATACTAAAAAATTATTTGTTGTTTAATGGAAATTCAAGTTTAACTGAGAATCCTTTATTTTTATTTGCCAAATCTGGCCATCTTACATCAGGAGCATTTTCTTCAAATCTCAGCAGTGAGGAAAGGGCTAATGCAACTCAGACTTTGTGGGAAGAGATCATGAGTCATTTCAACAGTGTGCTTCATCTTTCAGAAATACCAAATATGCTCTTCTTGGAGTGACTAAGGCTTGGATAATGGGAATAATCACTGAATCTGGGTCTTAGCTATGACAAAAGAGTGTTGATGGGACGAATGACTTATTGATGGTGCTGGTTGAGTACCTCATGGAGCTTCATTTAATCACCACAGACCAGTAATTTAAACTACGGAAGGTCAATGACTAATTCAAAGTCTGGAACTCTGTTTTGTGTTGTTTTGTTTTGTTTTGTTTTCCTTCGGACGTGTGAAGAGCAGAACTAAAATGAAGTAGCTTTCATTCAGGAAATCGCTTGTGCTCAAGGATAAGTCACGCTACTGTTAATTTTCAGTAGTTTTTTTTGTCAGGTAGCTAAAGATACAGAACTTGTGGTGTTATACTTTAAACTATAAAAAAAAAACCCCAACCATCCTGATGGTGATTTCTGATGCACAGTGCAGAGCTGAAAAAAGAGAAGAGAATGTGTCATAGTAACATTTGTATTAGGTAAACTCAATGATGTAGACATCCATGCCATTGTTCATCGTCCTGCTAATGACGGAGGGGATAGGGCCAAGAAAGCAGCATGACTTTGCAGCCCACCTAGCACCTTCTGGTTCTTTCGGAGGTAACCCTAAACTCTAGGCAAAGCCCACAATGCTCAGTCCCAAACAGAGCTCTTTGATAGCTGTCTGAGTTTGTTTTATCTCCCTTTTATTCTTGGATTAGTGGCTTTCAAATGGAAATGCTGGATTCATTTCAGTTATTAGGCTGATGTAAGCATTATAACTCTCTCTCTTGAATTCTTAAACGTGTTGATTGTACTCTGGGAATTTTATGGTTCTTTTAAAAATACTGCAAGTGCTTTGCTCCATTTTTCTGATGTAATTGCTTGTACTATTTCATTCCCAACTCTATTATATTTGAACTTTTGCAGAGGAATTAAAGAAACACAAAAAGCATGCTAAATGAAAAATTTCCGTTTCTTCTTTCAAAATACAAATAAAACTAGCTTGTAAGAAATCGTAGGAAAGGGAAATTGCTTGAAGGTGGAACTTCTTCTGAGTCTGAAGTCTTGCCTTTTTTTCAAAGAAATACTCTGGTGACCAAAACAAATGGTGGTGAGTTGGTGACACAATAATAATTGGCAATCTCTGGTGTCTCAAGCCATTTGCTTGAATTATTTATGTCTCAAAACTGACAGGAATTTCATAAAAGCAAATAAGGCAAGTCCAGCGGGTGTCGTTTACGTGATGCAATCACACATCTGGTCGACCGCCGGTCTCATCTGCCAGAGCTGATGCCTTAAAAACCCAGGGGAGGCGTTTATTTCAAGACAGTCCCATACCCATCAAGGTTTGATTAGTCTTCACCAGCTTGATTCCACTCATTGTCAAAAGCAGGTTGACAGAGAAGAACAATTCACCTACTGTTGTTTGCTTTAAAGTACCTCAGCCCCAAGTAGTGCGATTGGATTGTAGCCTTAGACTCTGAAATGACTGTTTCATCCCCTAAAAAATATGTGCAAAAATGATCAGGAACCCACTGATATATGAGGGTTTGCTTTATAGTACCTGAGATGTGGCTATTCCAGTCTGGCAACCTCCTCGGGAGCTTTTTCTGCTCTGTGTTTGGGACTCAGCTGGTCCTGAATGTCTTCCCCCCCACTCCTCATTAACTTGTTTTTTTCTCCCATTGCCGTGCCCTTCTGGCAAGGTGGGGGGAGATGGACCTTGGTTCCATTGTCCTGGCCTTTGGAGTTGGAAAATAAGGGAGGAATATTAATTGCCCCAAGAAAACTTACATAGTCTTTGTTATATACAGATGAGTGGCTCATCCTACCCATTTTAATGCGGACTTTTGGAGAAATGCTCATGGAATTTATGGTCCTTAAAATTTAAGTTTATCTTGTACATTTTAAGAAAAAGTGTTTTCACGTTCAAAGTGAGCAACATATTTATAAGTTTTCTTTGAAGTCTGTGTTTATTTTTGCCTTGGTCATTACAACAGACTTTGGGAATTAAATGAATGACTTATAATACTCTCCAGATTTTTGGTATTTTATAGAATACTTACTATTCCATATTTTGAGATACTTTGAATATGTATTTCATCAAAACTCTGTGAAAATAAATTATTCAGAACATTATGGTCATTGTTCACAATTAAATTGCTGAAGTTATTTCCACATCAACGGATGCCAGTCACGTTATTTACTTTGAATCCTGCCTTTTGTGACAGCATGGATGAAACTTGAGGACAGTATGCTAAGTTAAGTGAGTCAGACAGAGAAAGACAAATACTGTATGATCTCACTTATATGTGGAATCTAAAAAAACCAAACTCAAAGAATCCAGACAGTAGAATGCCGGTTGTCAGGGGCAGAGGGTTGGGGGAAACGGGGAGATGTTGGTCAAAGGGTACAAACTTCCAGTTACAAGACAAGTAAATTCTGAGGATCTAACGTACAACATGGTAACCACAATTAGCAATACTGTATTGTACACCTGAAACTTGTTGAGACAGTAGATCTTAAAAGTTCTCACCACAAAAAATAAATGTTAATTAGGTGACATGATGAAGGTGTTAGGTAATGCAATACATAAGTGTTGCACTGAATGTGTCACATCGGACAACTGAGAGTGCCACCATGTTGTATGTCAATTACGTCTCAATAAAGCCCCATAAAAAAGAAAAAGTGTGGAGATAGATGGTAGTGATGGCTGCACACCAGTGTCCGTGCACTTAATGCATTAGCACCGCACACTTAAAAATGGCTAAAAGGGGTAAATTTTATGTTATATGGATAACATATATGTATTGTACAATAAAAAAAATAAACATAAAAAAAGTTATTTTCTTGGACATCCATGATGTAAAATGAATTAGTGGTTGACAATTTATGATAAAGAGGATCTGCCTCCAAAGGTTTTCGGGCAAACCACTGCCCTATTCCTAAGTAGAAGTTCTGAGGAAACACATTCAACTTTTGCTCCTTGGTGGGGCTTGCGAGACTGGGGAACTGCGACGGGCTAAGGGGAGTGTGGGCTCATCCACGGGCCCATTTTAAGAGGAAAGAATGTCTGAATCCTCCCTAAAAGAGAAATCTTTCATTTCAAAAATAGTCCGCTGGGGGAAAAAAGGCCTATTTTTTATCCTAGCCCATTTCTCTCTTCCTCCTAATTACCTTTTCCCAAGTCTGTGGTAGTTATTTCTTCTCTTTTATCCAAAGACAAATATAAAATGTCTAATTTTTATTCACCCAGGTGTTCCAGTGTGCAATTGCATCAGCAGGAAAAGAAAAGATTTCTTCTTCCAACAGGAGCCTTTTTAGTTTTTATTAAGCAAATTATCTTTTCAGTGGTACGTAGCTTTCCTGACCTTCCTAGAATGTCCCACACCCATCGCTTCAACGTGGTAGAGGGAACTGCTTCTCCTGCCACTTCATCTATTTAAATGTTTGTGGTCTTGGTGTGAGACAGGAAGCCTCTCCATAAATCACTCTGGGATGTGTTCAGATTTTCAGAGCTCCTCTGTTCCAGGCACATGTGAAAAGGTTTCAGTCATGCAAATATCACAAATAAATGAATTATATTCATCTCTAACCCTGGTGTTTACAAAGATGTGCTGGACACCTGGAAAAGCAGTCAAACCTCACTCAACACTTGACATTAAGTTTAACCTCCTCCTAAGGAAATAAGCACTTAAAATCTGCTGAATCATCCGACTCACACTTTTCATGGGAACCATACACTCGGAGGTTTCAGATATAGCCTTTCAC
Source organism: Neomonachus schauinslandi (assembly GCF_002201575.2). Taxonomy (NCBI): domain Eukaryota; kingdom Metazoa; phylum Chordata; class Mammalia; order Carnivora; family Phocidae; genus Neomonachus; species Neomonachus schauinslandi. Next base: position 73,552,129 of record NC_058409.1, on the reverse strand, counting down.
TGGGTGTGCTCACAGTTGGAAAATATCTATTATTTTTTCACTGCTCAGCCTGGGTTTTTGGAACGTGGCTCCTTCTTGTAAGCATATTAAGATACTTTAAATTCTACGACTTTCCCTCTCTTAGCCATTCTGTCCTTCTAATCCTCTTCCCAAGGTCCTCTCATTTCTCTTATTCAGAGGACAGCAAGAGATGACATCCGGGTCACATTCAGGTCAGGAAAGGCAAGCCCATGACTATTCTTAAGAACAAGGCAAGTACTATTGCTCCGCAAAGCTGCAAGATATTTTACATCATTAGAATACGTATTAAGAAATACCTTTAATTGCATCGTGTTTAGTCAATCAGTGAGCGTTGTCTTAGCACCGACAGATAATGAATGTGTTAGTGGATGAGGATCTAGGAGACTGGACGTGGTCTCTGCCACCAATGAACTTACAATAGGTGATCAGCATAATAAAGACCCAGTGAAAATATGTGCAAGTGAAAAAAATATAACTAGGAAACAGGAAGAACATCTACTGTTGAACCAGAGTGTTTGATGTTAGTAAGGAAAATCTTCCGAACAGCGTTACTGCTAGAGTGAATATTAATTCGTTTCAATATGATAGGAGCTGGTTCTGAATATTCAGAATGTATCCATTTCTGAACTGTAGCCATTACAGAACTGACAACTGCATAGCTGGCTCACATTTTGTGTATGTGAGGTACATTGGAGAAATTAATAGTTTTTACTATAGAGAAAACACACATCTTCTCCTCCAGAGGAGTTGTGGTACATTTTCCTAATTTGTTCTGTTTCTTTTGGCAGGCCTAATAGTATCTTTGCAGTAGTTTGCATGGGAGAGTGCCCGGAGAGAAGAGAAATACCCCCTCTTTTTTCCTCTTACTACTAGATAGTGGCTCATTCAGGAAATGTGAAAAAATGGTATAGCTGAATTGTAGACAGCTTTTAGTATAAATACCTGTTATCAGCAGAGAGTAAAGAAAGTTGGTTGAGAGAATTTTCTAATTAGCTTGGTGGAGGTATTAATGTGTATTCTGCTAACTGAAGACGATATTCAGCGCCTCACTTTTTTTTTCTTTAGGGGATAAAGTGTAGTTAGATTAATATCAGAAGAATATAATTGAAGATTACAGGGAGGAAAAAATCCAGATGCCCTGAAGGGTGATACATTTCTTTAAGCTACTATGGATTTATGAATTGCAGTCACTTCCTCATGCCATATTTTATTGTAAAATGTTACAGGAGATATGACTGATTTAAACTTTAATTGTATATTATTTCAAAATATTAGGTTAAGTCACAAGTAAAAAGGGAGTAATAATAATAACAATAAAAATAATTTGCTTTAATTTCCCTGTCCTAAATTCCTGAGATTTCATTTGGAACTTTAAAAATAAGTAGTTATTTCTAGGGGTGCCTGGGTGGCTCAGTTGGTTAAGCGTCTGCCTTAGGCTCAGGCCATGATCTTGGGGTCCTGGTATAAAGCCCCCCGCCCCGCAAGGTCAGGCTTCCTGCTCAGTGGGGAGTCTGCTTCTCCTTCTGCTTCTGCACTCCCCCCCGCCACCACTTAGGGGTATGCTCTCTCTCTCCCAAATAAATAAATAAAATCTTTTAAAAAAATAAGTAATTTCTTCCCCCCCCCCAAAGATTTTATTTATTTGACAGAGAGAGAGAGGAGAGAGAGAGCAAGAGAGAACAGCAGGGGGAGCGGCAGACTGAGGGAGAGGGAGAAGCAGGCTTCCCACCGAGCAGGGAGCCCAATGCAGGGCTCGATCCCAGGACCCTGGGATCACGACCTGAGCTGAAGGCAGACGCTTAACTGACTGAGCCACCCAGGCGCCTCATAAAAAAATAAGTAATTTCTAAAGCCACCTTCTATGAACAAGCCGTGGATAATACTAAAAGATAATGGTGAAAGAGAGTGCTCGCTTCAATTGGTCAGTAAGATGGCATATTCAGTGCCCAGTATTCAGTGTAGTCCTAACTTAAGATCTGCTATAGATGGGATGCTTATATTCTCCCTAAATTCATATGTTGAAGTCCTAACCTTTACTATGGTGGTTTTGGGAGGTGAGGGTTTGGGGAGGTAATTAGGTCCTAAGAGCAGAGACCTCATGAATGGTATTAGTACCCTTATAAAAGAGACCCCAGAGAGTTCCCTTATCTCTCCTGCTATGTGAGGTTATAGAGAGAAGACAGCTGTCTATGACCCAGGAAATGAGTTCTCAAACACTGAATCTGCCAGGGCCTTGATCTTGGACTTCCCAGTGTCCAGAACTGTGAGAAAAAAAAATTTCTGTTGATAGTTCTAAACTGCCCACTCTATGGTATTTTGTTAAAGCAGCAGAACAGACTAAGATAGTCTCTTTTTCTAGTTGGATTTCACATGGAGTAGCTACAAGTTGATATAAATAATTTTGTGTCAATAAGCAGAAAGATTCCGAGATTGAGACAAGCAAAAATATTTTTCTGAGTAGCATATAGCCAATTCAGGTAGAATTAGTTTTGTTCATATTAGCCATATAAATAAAAATAGGTAATACTATTTTCTTTGAAATATATAGACATTTCCAAAGTACTTCCTATCCAGTTTTCACATAAGTTATTTCACCATGTACAATATTCTGAGGAAGAAGGGATATCAATGTCACTATTTACTAAATAGGAAAAGTTATGGCTCTAGATTAATTCACTAATAAAACTATTTTCCTAAAACCAATTTGCTGAAACCTACTTTTCCACAAGCCAATTCACTAAATGATAATTCAATAATGACAATTTGAATATAATAAGAAGAATAATATGTTTATAACCATTAAATGCATTTTAAAAATGTTCCTTAAAACATATTTGGTAAATTAGTGAATTTGATGAATTTGTTATTTGGCAAATTGATTCTTCAGTAAATTGACTTGCTTTCAAACAGACAGATTCATTCATTCAATACTAAAATAATGCATTTAATGAGCACATACTATATGTCAGGGATTGGATGTTGGATACTGAAAGAGGCAGCACTGAAGAAATTACAGTTAGTGGAAGAGAGAGTCAAGAACATCATCACAGAACAGAAAGTGCCACAGTAGTAATGTTATGGGAACACAGAGGAAGACCAGAGGGGAGAAATAGCTATTTCATCCGGCTATTGGTCACAAGAGGCTTCTAAGAGGAGGTGATACTTGAGCTGACATTTGGAGGCTGGAAGCAATTTCCCTAAGGGAGTGAGCAAGTGATCAGAATGTAGGGCAAGGGATCAGGATGCGCTAAGGCGGTGGTTTTCAAACACTGGTGACAATGTTCATGAAATAAATGTCAAATAAAAATAAAATCAAAATTGACATTTAAAAAGTAAAATAGAATAAAACAAACAATACCAGAAGGAACTGGATGGGATAAAGTAAGTATTGTTTTGGGCAAATCTGTTTTAAAGATGTATTTGTCATATGTGTATCATATTATCAAATATATTTCTTACTGTCCATCACAGTCAATAGATAAGGCACCGAAGAAAGTGAGAATATGCTTGTAAGTGTACTACATGTTGACTGCTAAGGTAGGGAGGAAAAATTCAGTGTGAGAGACTTCGGGCAGAGAAGCCTGGAGAAATAGAGACCAGATTATGGAGGCACCAAGAGGCATTCCAAGAAGTTTGGACTTTATCCTGAAGATAAAAGGAGTCACTAAAATGATTCATGGCTTAAATAAACCAATTTTCTTTTACTCAGGAAGTTTGAAAAATTCAAATGGTATAGAAGAATGAGTATAAGAAAGGGAATTATTTTTTCCAACGCTACTACTTACCCCTCAACCCAAGCTTTTATTTCTTAGAAGCTCTAGCTGCTATCAGTGTCTGTTTTGGTACAAATGTGCACAATACATTCTATTTTGTGATTTTCCACTTTGGACAAGGTCATTTAATTTCTTATTAAAAAAGATGAAGAATCTAGCATAACTATACTACTTTCTCTTTTCCTTCTACCATATGAATTGTGTTAGATGTTTTTTTTTTTTTTCTTTTTTGGGGGTGGTTGCCTTTATAATTTGAGGCATATATACTTAATTAAGTCTTGATATTTCAGTTACATTGCATGTCTATCGACTCTTTATTACAGAAATATGGAAATTAATATTGTAAATACTTGATACAAAACTATAGATTGAACCCATCTGTTACTCCTAGAAATTTCCAATTTAGATGATAGAAAAGATATTTCTCTCAATGTCTCTCTCGTCTAGAATATCCTTAAAAATCCAGAAGGTGACAGACATGGGAAGAGAGAAAGCAAATGTAATCATACTGGTAAAGTCATCAAAACAGAGAAACAGTCCTGGGCATTCTATAAATCCTGACCTGATTCCCTGCTTCCATCTGAGCAGCTCAATTCCTTCTTTAAGTCTGTGACTTTATTACACCCATTCCATGTTGGTTTCCTTGGGACAAGAGATCCGTATCTTTTCCTTCTTTTCCTTACCTCCGTTTTGAGTACTGAATGCTTTTGAACTGAAAACATTAATAATCGCTTCTAAAGCCATTAACGTAAGTTGGCAACTACACGTTCTTGAATTTACAAAGCGCTTCCACACATGTTTCCGATTAAATCACGACAGTAAGCCTGGAAGATAGGAGGCCAGACATTATTATTGTTCAAGTTCTATAGGTAAGGCCCAGAAAATACTATGTTCCTTGTCCAGAGGAACCTGGATGGCATGTGGTGGCCCAATGGTACAACTGTAATGACAGTGAACATTATTTGGAAGCTTACTAAATTGCCAGGCACCGCTCTATTATTACAGTGCTTGCCATTGCTAACAATATGCCTTGGAAAATTCAACCTCTCCAAGTTTTAAGTTCCTTACTTACAAAATGGGGAGAATAATAATGATCTACCTCGTAGGCTATTCTGAAGGATAAGGATGTCATGCAGAGAAAGTGCTTAGCACAATGCCTAGAATATGGATAGCTCTCAGTAAATGTTAGCAATTATTGTTGGCCTCTCATTACATCCACCACTTTCTAGCTATTTAACCTTGACTATGTCACTTAGCCTGTGTGCGCTTCAAAGCCTCCTTATTAATAAAATGGAGCAACTGGGGCTTAGGGACTTTAAAGACTTAACCGAAAGTCACACAGATAGGAAATGATATATTTAGGCCTTGAACTCAGCTCCTAGTATGTGTATTTAACCATTAGGTTTGGTTTAGTCTTCCTGTGTGTCAGTTAATGAGAGTTGCTTAGAATGTTAGATATATTGCCATCTACTAGACATTCTATTTCAGTTACAACAAATCTGTTATGAATCTATGCATATCACATCATTGAGAATGCCTAAGTTGAATGAAGAGTAGAAGGTAAGTTCTAGTACAGATTCTGGGTGTTTCTCAATTTCCTTTGAGTGTTTTATTCAAATAATCAAGCCAAAGATTGCCTATTAATGGTTCCCACAGTGGTGTATCTTTGAGTTCAAAATTTTCTTTGAGTTTTTGGGGGAATGATCTTTGTGTAAGAGAGGTGATAGAGAAGTGGGAAGATTTTGTTGTTGTTATTTTGTTTTTATACTTCAGAAAGCAAAACAATACAATCAAGAATAAAGTATATAGTATATAAGGATTCTATATGAGCCACCTCTTTTATCTGGTAGCATTAGGAAATAAAATCTAGGGCACCTGGGTGGCTCAGTTGGTTAAGCGACTGTCTTCGGCTCAGGTCATGATCCTGGAGTCCCTGGATCGAGTCCCGCATCGGGCTCCCTGCTTGGCAGGGAGTCTGCTTCTCCCTCTGACCCTCCCCCCTCTCATGTGCTCTCTCTGTCTCATTCTCTCTTTCTCAAATAAATAAAATCTTAAAAAAAGAAAAAAGGAAATAAAATCTATATACATGACTTTTTCCAGATATGTCCATCTTATTCCTTTATTTTATTTTTTTTTTAAGATTTTACTTATTTATTTGAGAGAGAGCAAAAGTAGGGGGAGCAGCAGAGGGCGAAGGATTAGCCGACCCACCCCCACCCCGTAGGAGCAGGGAGCTGGACTTGGGGCTCAGTCCCAGGACCCTGAGATCATGACCTGAGCCGAAGGCAGAGGCTTAACTGACTGAGCCACCCAGGCTCCCCCATCTTATTCCTTTAAACAATAGCAATAAAAAATCTCTTAGTTCAATTACTTTTAAAAAATGGATTAAGAACCATCTAACTTCACCATTTTAAAATCTCACCACATTTCTTTGTTTTCATGACGTGGAGAGGATGCTACTAATTAAGGTATGAGCTTAGCTTTCTTTAATCTGTAAAATGAGGGGGAGTTTGTGATAATGATGTCTGTCCCGCTTACCTCTCAGGGATCTTCTAAAGCACTCTGCAATGTTATGATATAATTATTATTATGATCCAGACTCTTCAGTTTAAGTGCACATACATAATTATCATAGCTAACCTTTCCATACAGCGTATGATACGCTAGGCACCGTTCAAAGCATATTGCGTGTATTAAGTCATAGAACTATTACAACAATCTTCTGAGGTTGATACTACTATGATCCCCCTTTTACGTCTGAGAAAACTGAGACCTGAGGCACCAGAGGACAAACCCAGGCTGTATGTCCCAGAGTCTATACACTTAATCACAATGCTATCCTGCATTCTGGGAGACTTGTCAGGATTTTTGTGTCATGTAGATTTTTTCTATCTACATCAGACACTTAAATACAATGAAGAGACCATAAGCTTTTGGAGTTCTTGATAATTCTAATACCCTTCCCATATCACTCTGTAATGGGTCACTTCTCTCTATCCATGGGCCTGCTTCTATGAATCTTTCTTTCTATGCCCATTTTTGTGGCTTCTAATAATTACTGAGGGGCCTGAGGCTCAGTTTAAGTAGATCCTCAGCTCTGTTTCTTACACAAAACACTTCTGACACCAACTGTGTGGGTTTGCTTTTTTCTTTTTTCCCCCGCACCAACCAATTCTCCAACTCTCACACTAACTGTGTCCTACAATTCAGTTCACTTTTTTTTTTTAAAGATTTTATTTATTTATTTGACAGACACAGCGAGAGAGGGAACACAAGCAGGGGGAGTGGGAGAGGGAGAAGCAGGCTTCCCGTGGAGCAGGGAGCCCCATGTGGGGCTCGATCCCAGGACCCTGGGATCATGACCTGAGCCGAAGGCAGACGCTTAACTGACTGAGCCACCCAGGCGTCCCCAATTCAGTTCACTTCTGACATGAACTTTTCAGGGGTCAGTGCAAACCACAGTCACATAAGACTGTCTCCACGTCAGACACCAGGTGCAGGTGTGGGCCACCAGTACTTCTGACCAACTGCCTATAATATATTAATTATATTATAAACTACTCATTATAGCAAAAGTTTCCCCTATTACTCAGGAAATTAACAAGGGTTTTAGAAGCTCTAGGCCAGGAATAGGGGACAAAGACCAAATATTTATTTCTTATATCACTAAATCCCATTAGGCTGTTAGAATTAGGTCTAAAATCATTGAAATGATCATGGAAGGAGCCTGAGGAATATTCTGTAAGTACTAGAGTTTTCTTACATGGACTTGATGGTATCCTGATTTATTGTGCTGTTTTTCTTTGACTTTGTTGTGGGTAGCCTGATTTAGCAGCTATCTAAGGTGATCACAATGCCTGGATTTCAAGCAGTTGGCCTCATAGTTAGAAATAATATCAGTCCATATGTTTCAGTTTTGGCCAAAAACTTCTGTTCCTATACAAATAAGGGACTTCCAGAGAAGAGAAACATTACTGAATTTCATTAGATCAACAAGAAAATCAGGCTTCTAGATTGCAAATCATGTAGGTTTTTCTGTAGCTACTCGTAGCCTTCAGTTTAATAATACAAAGAACACATGTCCAGAAAGAATCCAGGAATTGGAGAAGAAAAGGCCCATTTGGTTGGTGTTGTTCAGCCCCTTTTCTGATGGTGCCAGTGTCCCCCAGAGCCAGGTGCAGTCTGGTTTTAAATGAGTCAATCGGCAAAATTTCTTAGGCTTTCCTTTCAGGAGAGCCCAGAGCCTAATGACTATCACATCCAGGAATGTTTTCCTGACTTTTAGCACAGACATCTCTCTGGAAAACACTCCTGGCTCTGGTAATGCTAACTCAGGACTGCAATATTTCTTCATGTTTATGGGTTCTCATCCATCAGATGAAGTGCTTGATAATTATGTAAATACCTTGGATGGATTCCAGACTGAAAGTCTTCAAAAAGCACACAGATTAATCATACACTAAAACAAGGCACAGGACCCACTTGTACTCTTATTGGATAAACAGGCCATCCCCGAACAACATCTTCTTCTGAAAGAAATGCCCAAGCAGGAGAAAAATAAGTGAAGCTTTCAGGGCAGTCCAAAAGTTTCTGTTTTCTCCAGATTCTAGATGTTCCTCTTTCCCCCGTCCAGTCTTCCTTCCCCAATTCAATCAATCACCGATAATCTTGTTCACCTACACACATGTATACTTTAAGCATACGTTCATTCCTACACACTGTACTTCTGCACTCAGTTCTTAAATATTCCCATGAGTCCTGTGCTCAAGGCTTTTATCTATATTCAAAGCATTTCTGGTCCTATAGTTTATTTTTGATGCTATACAAACTGGGCTAAGAAAAACATCCAGAAAGTGTCTTGAGTATTCTTGTGGATTTTTATATCCATTAGGAGAGACACTGGCTAGAGAGAGCTCCTTTTGCGTCTCCATTAAGAAAATTTTTCTTCCAGGAATACTCAAGGTGTCATAATTCCTAACACCTGTAAAATTTGAATTAATCAAAACAGATTAGCAAATAAACAGAACTTAAAAAATCTTTATAACACCAAGGGGCGCCTGGGTGGCTCAGTTGTTAGGTGTCTGCCTTCAGCTCAGGTCATGGTCCCAGGTGCTGGGATCGAGCCCCGCATTGGGCTCCCTGCTCCGCGGGAAGCCTGCTTCTCCCTCTCCCACTCCCCCTGCTTGTGTTCCTTCTCTCACTTTGTCTCTCTCTGTCAAATAAATAAATAAAATCTTTAAAAAGAAATCTTTATAACATCAAGAAGAAGAAGCAAACAACAAATAACCCTTCCAACTTGAATAAAAACCTACAAAATGTATTCTTCTTAATTAGGTTAATTAACTACTTCCTAATATATATTTTTAAGAGATTTTATTTATTTATCTGAGAGAAGAGTGAGAGAGAGAGCATGAGGAGGGTGGTTGGTAAGGCAGAGGGAGAGGGAGAGAGAGAAGCAGACTCTCTGCTGAGCAGGGAGCCCGATGTGGGGCTCGATCCCAGGACCCTGAGATCATGACCTGAGCTGAAGGCAGATGCTTAACCAACTGAGCCACCCAGGCACCCCTAACTACTTTCTAAGATGTTTAATCTTTAGTTTTTCAGGGCCTGGTTGTAATGTTCAAAAGTTTTAAAATCCAGGTATGGTTGTATGGTTCTGTTAGCATCTCTATCATATCTCCTGATTATTTAATCTTTGGAGTCAAAGAAGTGTTTCAAGATCACTCTGACTGCAATATCTCTGTTCTTGGTCTATTAGCAGATTATCAAGAAGGTTTAGAGATGATACAAAGTAAAATATAGAGCACTTTTTACTCTTGTTCTTAATTAAGACTTAGTGGGAGAAAAAAAAAATCTGGTATGAGAATCCCTGGCATTATTCTGCCTTTTTCAGCAAGCAACGAGAATCTAAATATGCCATAAAAAGATCTACATGTACTTTTCTTTGAAGGTAAAGACACGCACCCAGAAGTTACCTGCCTCTGAAATGAAAAAAGGAAACAAAAAACAAAAAACACAGGGGTGGGGTGGGCAAAATGGGGCTTCTACTCATTCACCTTTCTGCAACTGACCAGGACATATGCTCCATGAATGCAGCTAAAACAAAAGAATCAACTTTCTGATGTCATTTTAGCTCAAGATCTCATTTTTGAAACTAAACAGAAAATTGTAAGGAGGCTCAGGGGTGCCTGGTTGAGCAGGTTTCTGCTCAGGTCATGATCTCAGGGTCAATCGATGCTCAGTGTGGAGTCGACTTGAGATTCTCTCTCTCCCTCTGCTCTCTCTTTCTCTCTCTCTCTCTCAAATAAATAAATCTTTTTTAAAAAAGAGAAAATTGTAAGGAGGCTCAATTAATATGCAAATCAGTACCATCATCAAGGAGAGATGGGAACCTACTCAGCTTCTCATTACATACAACAGGACTATTGATTAATCTTAGTCACATCAACAATAATGATAAAAATAGCAAACATTAAATATTTATTATGTGCTAGTCATAATAAATGCATTAAGTGCATCATCTCATATATTACTCACAAAAACTCTATGAAGTGATACCATTTATCCCAACTTTTTATTATTTATTTATTTCTAAAAATCAATTTTAGTGAGGTATAACTTAAGTGTAATAAATTCAATGAGTTTTTTTTTTTAAAAGATTTTATTTATTTATTTGACAGAGAGAGAGAGAGCGAGAGCAGGAACACAAGCAGGGGGAGTGGGAGAGGGAGAAGCAGGCCTCCCGCCGAGCAGGGAGCCCGATGTGGGACTCGATCCCAGGACCCTGGGATCATGACCTGAGCCGAAGGCAGACGCTTAACGACTGAGCCACCCAGGCGCCCAAATTCAATGAGTTTTCAGAGGTATATATTCTTGTGAAGCCACAATCATAATCTAGATAGAGAACAATTTTGTCACTTGTAAAAGTATCTTTGTGCCCCTTCACTGTTCATTCTTCCTTTTGTCCCTAGCCCAAGGCAACCACTGTTACTATAGACTGGTTTGCATTTTCTAGAATTTTATATAAATTTTTACATAGGTGGAATCATACTGTATGGGTCTGGCTTCTTTCACTCAACATTATGATTTTGAGATTTATACATACAGTTGTCTGTATCAGGAGTTAATCAATCAATTAGTTATTGATGGTTACAAATGTCATATTTTGTTTATTCATTCACTTGCTGATGGTCGTTTTTTTTCCCCCAGTGTTTGGCTTTTGCTCAGTTTTTACTGGGCCATTTGTCTTCTTATAGAGTTGTACGTGTTCTTTATATGTTCTGGATAAAAATCCTTTGTCATACAGATGTATTGCAAATATTTTCTTTCAATCTCTCTTGAATTTTGATTCTTTTAACAGTATTTTTCAGAGAACAAACATTTTTAATTTTGCTGAAGTCCAATTTATCAATTTTCTATCAATTTTTTGTGTGTAGTATTTAACATATCTTTGCCTATTTTAAAGTTACAAAGATTTTCTGTTACAGTTTGTTTTAGAAGTTTTATAGTTTTTGGCTTGACATTTAAGTCTATGATTCATTTCTGGTTAATTTTTGGTAGGGTGTGATGTCTATTTTTTCCCTCATAGATACCCAGTTGTTCCAGTACCAGTTTGTTGAAAAGAGTTTCTCTTTGTCATTGAATTGCCCTGGTACCCTCGTCAAAATCAATTGATCATGTGAGTCTATTTCTGAATTCTCTTCTGTTCCACAGATTTATAGGTCTACTCTTTCACTGATACCACTGTGTCTTGATTATTATAGTTTTATAGAAAGCATTGAAATCAGGTAGAAGGAGTCCTCCAACATTATTCTTTTTAAAAAAATGACTGGCTATTTCAGATCCTTTGCATTTCCATAGAAATTTTAGAAACAACTTGACAATTTCTACAAAAAGCCTGCTGGGATTTTTGATTGGGATGGCATAGAATTTATGGATCATTTTAAGGGAGAATTGATACCTTAATAATATTGAGTCTTTTAATCCATGAACTAAAATAATTTTACATTTATTTAGGTTTTAATTTCTCTTAGAGATGTTTTCTATTTTTTAGTGTAGAGGTCTTGTGTTAGATTTATTAAAAAATTTTGTTAATTTTTTTACAAATTTTTGTAATATTTATTCCTTAAATATGTTACATTTTTTGAGGTTGGTACATAGAAATATTTTTTATCTTATATCCTAATTGCTGATGCTATGTAAAAATATAATTGATTTTTGTATATTAACCTTATATCTTGGGGCTCCTGGGTGTCTCAGTTGGCTCAGCGTCTGCCTTTGGCTCAGGTCATGATCCCGGGGTCCTGAGTTCAAGCCCTGCCTCAGGCTCTCTGCTCAGCGGGGAGTCTGCTTCTCCCTCTGTCTGCCGCTCCCCCTGCTTGTGCTCTCTCTCTCCCTCTTTCTCTCTGTCAAATAAATAAATAAAATCTAAAAATAAAATAAAATAAAACATCTTTCTTTAAAAGAAAAAACCTTTTATCTTGTGACTTTGACAAATTCACTTACTAGTTCTGTTAGTAGTTTTGTAGATTCCTTTGGGTTTTCTATGGAAAGCAATAAAAATCAGACACTTACCATATGCTAGTCATTTATTTAAAATTTCACTTTCCTCCAACATCTCTAAAGTCTTCAAGTAGCTGTCCTTTGTATTTTTTCCAGTGTTTATAGGTATTATCAGTACAGAAACTGGAATTCTTTAATATTATTCCAATTTTATAATGAGGAAATTGAGACCAAGGGAAATTAATAAACTTGCCCAATGTTGCACAGTAGCAAGTGGGAACCATGTTTTAATTCCAGGTCGGTCTTAATTCAGAGCTTTTAATATATATGCATCTATAAAATTTGCCACAGTGCCAAATGAGTGCCCACTAAATATTAATCAATAAATTCAAAATGACGTTTTCCTGTTTACTATTGATTACCGAATTCTGATGTTTCAGGGAGAATGGGAAAGTACTATCTGATTGAATGCCATTTGTTTTTGTTTTGCTTTATTTGTTTGTTTTTGTTCATTTTGTCCTTCACCTGGTAAGGACATGGTCAAGAGGTAGTAATCATGTCTTTGCCTCACTCTTACTCAGTGCCATTTGCTGAAATAGAGAAAAGCATTTCACTTCACTAAGTAAAAAGAGAAAAATAATTTATCACTTAAACTTAAAAAGTGGATTTTTTCCAGGAAGCAATTTTCAAAGACATATTTAACATAAAGATGAAAGATATGCATCCAAATAAATGTTCAGATATTTTTACTTTTTCAGGCTTAGGATGTGACAAAAGCATAAGTAACATGAACATCTTTTGAGTCTAGGAGGGTATTGGGGGCATGCAGATCTTTTTTCCCTTTTTTTAGAAGAAGGAATGTATTAAAAACAGTGGACACCCATTTCGTTCTTTGCTTTAATCATTAAATGAGCTTGATTAGACTTAATTATACTTTATTTAGGTTACTGGTCTTTTCAAAGCGCTAGCTTTATTTAGAGTCTTGATTTTTGCTACTAATTTAGGACTTTCATTGGTGGTGTCTACATTTCTGTTTTCTTTTTTATTAATTTTTTAAAATATTTTATTTTTAAGTAATCTCTATACCCAACGTGGGACTCGAACTCACAACCCCAAGATCAAGAGTCAGATGCTGTATGGATTGAGCCAGCCAGGTGCCCCTCTTTTTTTTTTAATTAAATTTTGCTTTTATCTTTAGTAATCTCTTTTTTGGCACTTTCTTTGGGTCTGCTTAGTTGTTCCTTCTCTAGCTTTTTGAAATAAAATCTTAGTTAATTTATTTTCATTCTCTCTTGATATCTCACATATGTACTTGGCTGTAGATTTTCTTCCAAGTTCTTTTTTGGCCATCTCCCACCACTTTTTGGGGTATAGTGTTCTTATTTATGTTCATTTCTAAACAGATGCGAATTGCAGTTTTGATTTACGTTTTAGTCTGGGTTTCCTTGAAAGCAGTGCCTAAGACAAAAGCTTGTGTGTGGGTAGTTTGGGAATGTGACTCTAGGCATCAGGTGTGTGGGACAGTGAGAATGAACAGGGAAGAAAGAAATGCCAAGACCAGGGTACATCATCAAGACAGGCAAAGGTGTTCAATCTCATGGGACCTTTTGAGGAGCCTTTTGAAATATGTCTTAGAATTGTCCACCTGGAAAAAAAATGGGGATATGCTGATCCATCAGCTCACAATAGCTCAAGGGTAGTTCTATGGGTCTTAAGTCCTTTGCACTTCAAGACTGAACATACCCAAGTATAGAACAGGCTCCTATGGGCACCCCATGTGAAAATATCTGAGAAGTCCCAGGGCAAGAAGAGAAATGAGTGGTTTGTGACCCCAGGTCATGGTGCCCTCAGGTGCTTCTGCATAAATATACCCAAAGCTTGTGTGACACACGTTACCACAGGTATGGCTGGAGTAAGAGAGGGTGCCTGGAGACTAGGGGAGCACACAAGGTGTCTGGTACAATTTCTCCTGTAACTAAAGAGCCGTTCAGGGGTATATTTGTAAAAAAATGCTCATAGAATAAGTTTTTACTCTGCTTTGCTGTCAGTTTTACATTCTGTCCATCAGTTTTTTTAGGGCAAATTCCATACATTCTGTGGATTGCATCTCTTCTAAAAATCTAATCACTCTTAACATGGAAGAGATTTCTTTTTGAGGAGCAAGTCTTCTTTACCAGAAGGAAATATAGAGCCAAACTGATTTATCCTAAGAACTAAAACTGATAATACCCAGAATATTTCTCAAAATCCCCCCAATCTTACCTAATAAACCAGTATTTATAGTACATTGTGACCAATACTACAGAGACATGTACAAGGGGCAATGGGAGGAGACGGGAGTGAAAAAATGAAACTAGACTGCGTAGTTCAGAAAGGAGTCAGAGGTGATGTGACTTTTGAGTGTGGTCTTTATGAGCAGGTAAAATTTTCCTGGCATAGGGTATAGTATGCACAGAGGCACAGATATTTGAATGAACTCTGTGTTCACAAAGAATGTATGGTGCCTACTTTAGTAGAGAATCAGCTTATCTTGTCTGTTCACTCTGGGCCTCAGAATTTTTCCCATAATTTCCATGTGAGGTTTACCTTGTCTAATTGCCTACCTAAAACAATAACTAAAATGATTTTATTATATGCAGGTTATGAATGCAACAGAAGATTAATTAAGTGTTCCTAAAAATACTGTGGAATGAGAACTATATGAAGTTTATTATATAATCCAACTATATATAGTACATATATGTAAATAATACATACGTTGTGCATATATACATATGCAGTACATATGAAGCTGGAATTAACTTTTAGTTTATTTTGCTAGAGAATTGGCAAAAACTTTACCTAGGTCTGATCAAGGAAAATGTCTCTTTTCTGCTCTAATTTTTATACGACTGGTTTTAAACACTGTGATTTTTGGCTATTCTGAAGGTTCCAGGGTGGTGTATACTCTGAAACAATTGCTTATTTGTACTGGTGTCTTTTATAGAGCTTGAGGTTGCATAAATCTGATTTTGCTAAGAACCGTTTTTATTGACTATATTTCCAGGGAGGTTTTACTAGCCCCCAACATAATTAACAAATATCTGCCTCAAGTTGCTTATTACCCAGGAAAGAGCTTCCCTTTATACATAGTTCTATATGTCTGTCCATTCAATTAGAGCACCCTAGTATTTCCATTCTTACGAACCAAGTCAGAGGAAAAGGGGATTGACAGCTATTTTTGCTTTTTGGAAAGTCAGAAAACTACCAAACATAGTCCAATTTGAAAAATAAAACTAATTTGGAAAAATATGAACTCGGTAATTCTCTCTGTATCATAAGGATATATAACTTCTAACTACAGCAGCCTGTGATTTAATTAAATTAATTATTATTGGGGCACCTGGGTGGCTCAGTCATTAGGCGTCTGCCTTCGGTTCGGGTCATGATCCCAGGGTCCTGGGATCGAGCCCTGCGTCGGGCTCCCTGCTCAGCGGGAAGCCTGCTTCTCCCTCTCCCACTCTCCCTGCTTGTGTTCCCTCTCTTGCTGTCTCTCTCTGTGAAAAAAATAAATAAAATATTAAAAAAATAAATTTATTATTATTTACAATTTCATACCCATAGACACATAGATGATATCTTGTTATAGAGACACTATGGTTTTTAGAGAATTGTCATACTATATCTGTAGTTTTAGAGGATTAGTCTGATGGTAGTATAAAGGAGGGTATGGAGAGAGCCTAGTCAAGTGAGAGATGAGGAGGGGATAGAATATACTAAGATATAGAGTACTAAGATATTCTAAGACAAGATAGTGAGGATGGAACATATTCAAGAGATATCCAGAACATGGATTGACCTGGACCTAGTACCAGATTAGATTTGGAAGATGAGAGAGACAGAGGAGACATGGATTCTGGGGAAAATAACTCCAAGATTAAAAATAGGAGGTAATTTTCTATTATTTGAAAAAAGGTAATTCACCTGCAGAGGCTGTTAATTGTTCAAGTTACAAAGTAGAGTACTTCAGCTTCACACTTTAAAATGGGGGGAAGGGGCACCTGGGGGCTCAGTCAGTTAAGCCGCTGCCTTTGGCTCAGGTCATGATCCCAGGGTCCTGGGATCGAGCCCCACATCGGGCTCCCTGCTCAGCGGGGAGCCTGCTTCTTCCTCTCCCTCTGCCTGCCTCTCTGCTTACTTGTTCTCTCCCTCTCTCTGTCAAATAAATAAATAAAATCTTTAAAAAAAAATAAAAAAATAAAATGGGGGGAAAAAATCTCAGTGATATGCGTAACAAAGTACCACATTTCAGAAACATAATTCAGCAAATCAAAGGGCTCTGTATGAGCCCTCCTGTATTTCTTTACTTAAGGAGAGCTGTGGGGAGGCTTATCTAGAGAGAAATAGACTCAGAGTCAGCTCAAAGGTAGGAAATATTACAAGGAGACTACATCTCTGGCAGGACTGTAGTATCTCCTGAAAGAGATTATACAGAACAATTGACTCTGCTTAGTGAAGAAACAAAACCAAAACCAAAACACAACTAATTCTTTCTCATGCTTTTTAAAACCAGGCTTTTTTCCAAAACCAGAAAAAGTTGTTTCTTCTTGTCAGGAAAAAAAAAACGTTGAGACAATATCATTTGTTCTTTGGATCTTTTAGTGAAGGATCCCTGGGAAGTTATGAATTAATGTATCTTTCACCCTTACAGTATAATTTCATTTCATGACAACACTAGTGTATACTACTGTTTCCATCCTCTATGCCTCTTTTTACTTTCTTTCCCTGCACCATTTTTTCTTCACAAGAAATGCCCATAGGGACAAATTGGACAAGGTGTATTAATAAATGTTTCACAGACAGAAAACAATGGGGTGAATTGTTCACAAAAGATCTCCTCCTCATCATGAAGATTCTCTTAGAGACTGAATATTTATTCTGATAGAGTGATGAGATTTCCTTGGAAAAAAGACTTCATATACCATGAAATATTGGTGTGTGTGTGTGTGTTTGTGTGTGTGTGTGTGTGTGTGCTTTGGAAAGAGATGTATTTGTTCTGGCTGAAAATCAGATGCAAGTCCTTATAGCTAACCATGGGAACATCTTTACACAGCTGACCAACAAAATTCCATAATTCTTGTACTTTCCATTCCCAATTAAAAGAAACCATTAACATTATTTATATTCTCTATCCTGGAATTAAATGCATGGACTATGCTTACAGGCAATGCATGTATAATACTACTTTATCTTTTTCTGATACTGGTTTTTAGAAATCTTGTATATCCATAATTTTGGGTTGGTAGAAAATATTTGTATTGAAAATTGTCAGAGTCTGTATTAAGGGATAATTACTTATAATAAATTAGGGAAGACATTCTGGTGGGTAAAGGACATTTTATAATATGAGGATTAAAACAATTATCTGGCTACTCTACTGAAAAATAATCTTTTCTTCTGTCCATATCTGGCTAATTTGAATTTTTTTGTTTTAAAGTCTCCAAATAGTTTCTTCACTCTTCTACTACATTTTATCTGTGTGAATATACCACTTTAATGATCCTAGTGTTAGTAGATAAAAAGAGTCCTCCTTGCATTATTAAACCATCCTTTTAGGAAATATTTAGTTTAATGTGTAATTTGTTAAAAAGTGAGATATATCAAATAATGTTGTATAACTTCTACATACACTTTTCTCAATTAGGGTAAAAGAACTATTCATTCTGTAAGTAGAACCTAGCCTTTCTGTCATCAGATCTGCCACAAATATCCTCACTGCACCACTGACCTTCATCCCTAAAAGGAAAGCTGGAAAGTGATTTTAGAAAGTGACAGTGGCTCTTCCCTTCCCTTTTCCCTTTCCTTTTCTGTTCTCCTCTTTTTTCTCTTAAACAACTGGTCTAAAAGCCCTTTAGGAGCAGAGCAAGGTAGGGGTCTAGCTGGGGGGCAGGGAGAGGTGCTAGGAGGAAACAAGGAGGGAAGGGTGTCAGTGGCTGGGAGCAAGCAAAGCTTGGGAGTCTGAGGACTTCTGTACGTGTAGAGGGGGTCAGAGCCTGAGTGTGGCAAGGAATGCATGTATGCTCGGCGTCAGCTTCACATGGTGTTTGGGGCTGACCACAAGTAGGAGGACATCTGTACGGGAGGGCAACCCAGAGCAGGTCGTGAAACCCAAAAGGGTGAGGTGAGCTCCCATGCTCCTCCCAAGGGAGGAGGAGGTGGTGGTGATGAGCAACTGAGTAATTATGGGGGAGTTGATCAAACAAATAGGTATGTTAAAGATAACACAAACCAAGTTTCTTGCTGTTAGAGAAGAGAGTTACAAATACGCAAAGGGAGGAAACTAGAGCGAACCTTAAGGCAGTAGATTGGAATTGGTGTAAAAAACCATTTAGTACATGGGTTTCAGCACGTAGACAGATAATAGAAATAAACATCACTGTAAATGAATGTGCGCGCGTGCACACACACACACACACACATCTTCCCGAGATTTGTCCACAAAGTGGATTTGGGAGCAGCAACTCTCCAATGGACAGTGGCACATCTGATGTCCAGACCTTGATTTCTAAATACAATTTATTTAAAGGAATGACATTAAAGGAAGGAATGGCTAATTTCGGGGCTTGGATTGGGGGATTACAAGATGATGCTGGGACATCATGTGCATAAACTAAGGGAGTGCTCAAGGGATGACAGGGACATCTCAGAAGGATGTCGGATCCAACCGAAAGAGGTTGCCACTAACTAAATTTGGGATAAACTGAACATCTATATAGATAATAGTAATAATGGGTGTAAGTCATTTAATAAAATTAGAATGCATGAGTCTATTCTGATGTAAATAAATGAATACATTGACAATATGATGAGAAATGAAATTCTTACATAGTTTAAAAGAAGTTTCTCACAAAATTAATTACTAATTACAAAGAGAAAAGAAGTTACAGCCTCATTTCTGTGGTATTCCTGCCAAAGATGCATAATCTAACTTAATCATGAGGAGAAAACTTCAAAATTTTCCAACTAAGGGACTTTTTGTAAAATAACTGGCTTGTATCTTCAAAACTGTCAAGATCATGAGACCAAGGAATGGTCCCAGACTGAAGGACATTGAAATGACATAAATAAATGTGATGTGTGTTTCTTTTAATATAATAGATACTGAGACAATGGGAAAAACATGAATAGGATGTGAGGATGAGATGGCAGTAATACATCAGCGTAATCTCCCGAGCCTGCTGATTATATTGCGATTATCTAGTGGAAGAACATCCTTCCTTGTGGGCACCACCCACTGAAGTATCTGAGAGTGAATGGGCACCAAATCAACATCTTACTCTTCAATGGTTCTGGAAAAAAAGTTCTTAGTAATTATTTGTAGCTTTTATGTAAGCCTGAGAATATTTCAAGATAAACATCCTAAAAAAAGTAACTCAAATCACAATATTGTTCAAGGTTCATTACTGGCTTTGCCCAACTATTTTAGGAGAAAATATATCAGTATTCTGAAGTTGACTTTTCTTTCACCCTTGAGCTTTGACTCAGCTTTTCAAATGTCATTTTATCATGATAAACAATGTCATTAAGAGGTTTTTTTCCTCATACTTTATTAGCAGTTAATATTGTCCAAATCAGATCATTGCCAACTAGCTAAAATAGTTCAAAAAGGCTTGCAAAGATATCTTACTTTCAGGTTTTTGCCGATTAAGTTATGAAGGAGAGCTTTCTCTCAGGCCCTACGCTTCATGAAATTTTAAGAAGTCCTTCTGTGTCAAGCTTCAACTAATTTTTAAGGCACTTTTTAAATCTCAGAATCTTGAACTGCAGCTAATTAATGCCAGTCATCTATTTGGTGCTGAACCTGAACAAGAACTTGTGGACATCTGTGCACTTGACCTGTTTGTTTCTCCCTGATATTTGAAAATCTTCCATGAGTGAATGTTCCAAGGAAGAAGAACACTGAAAACTACAAAGATAAATTTACTTAACTCACCGTAGTTCCCTAGAAAGATGGTAGCTGGAAGTCATTTTGGTAAGTTTTTCTCATTAAAACTCCTGAACCAAGATCTGTCGGAGTATGAAATGGCTCACATTTTTTAGAACCTACTATGGAAAACACTGCTTCATCACATGTAGATAAACTTAGTTTATTTGTGTGGGTGAATTGTTTTCAGAATTTTGGTCCCCATGGTACAAAATTGTTATTACTAAAATTAACAAAACATTTCCAAAAATATTTGCTGGAGTAGGCATACCTATATGCTCCAATTTGTGATGATACACATGTGGAACAAGTCCTACTGATTTGCAGAATAATTAACAACATATATGTATATCTGCCTTACCTGAAAATATTTACATCCTTAATTTTACATTGTAAGATGTTAAACCATTTCCTTACTTATTACATCATATTTATTGAATACTGATTGTGTACAAGAACTGTCTTGTCTGACCAGATGATATATGTATTTTTATGCTTATTGGGAGTATTTTATCCAGTTTGTAGGCAAAAAAAAAAAATGCATGTTCATTTTACTTGTTCATTAAAAATAATTAAAATATAAATCAATTGGGTGAAATAATTAAATCTGTGAAATTTTCATTCTTCTCATAGGCAAAGATCAGTGATAATCAATGATTAATTAAAAATTGTGAAGTGATAGTTGGGCGTTAACCATATCTGTTTTTCTTATTATATCCTAAAAGCCAGAGGAGTTAGGGGCTTTGGGAAGCAGTAGGTTCTTATTTATCCTCTTTTGTTGTTTTAGTGTTGAGGAAGAGAAGAAAATATTGATCCGGAAGAAGATGGTTGCTTTATTTGACTAGAATGGGAATTCATATTGGTATATATTTTGTTATATCTTCCCCACTTTCTGCCATGTTTTGATAAGAAAATTTATGTTTCTTTTTTTCTAATTCCTTTCTCACATTCTTATCCATCATTGGTTTTGAAATACCAACCATGGGTGCATTAGCACAGGATTGTTGGAGATTTTGAGACTGTTGATTAGTAGAGTTTACTCTCCCCACATCAGGGAAGACAAAGGGTCCAGAAACATAGATAAGGGAAAGAAGGACTGGGCTGCTATGGAAACTGTATGTATAATTTCTATGTCTCTATTGGAGTTTGGTAGTCCAATAGCAAATGAAAAATCTGACCTTATATCAAAGCTGGGTAGTGACAGTTGCCAAAGTTTTCAACATAACTCAAATTGTTGTTAACATTCTCATAGCTGAAGTGAAGATTCATAAACTCTTTCATTAACTCAACACTTCCGGTATACATTGTGATCATGCTATGAAAAATGACAGAAATAAAGGGGGAAAGACAGAGGTGGCTGTAACTCAGAAGAAATAAGCAAAGAGAATAACTTTTTAAGGATGGGCTGTGAAGGAATGGTATTGAGTGTAGGGAGTGTTTCCTTGGGCATACAGATAGATACGACCTCTGGACAGGTAGGTGGGACCAGGTTCACTGAACAGGAACAGAGGTTACAAACAGGAGAGGGGGAATGTGGCAGTGAGGATAAGCTTTGTCCTCTTTGTATTTTGATGGAAGAGTGCAAGAGTTTTTGAAGAAGTTTGGACTCTACTTGAACATGTAAAAATGTCCAAAGAGCTTCTGTTCAAAAACTGTCCTAGAGTTCCCTCTGACACTTGAATATGTTGCAACTTTCTTACCATGGCATTTGAGACTCTGAATCAGGCCCCCAACTATTATTTCTTTAATTTCCTCTTGTGTCTGTCTCTTCCTCCCTATACTTAAGAAACATTAGGCACTGTATACTTCCCTAAGGATGCCAAGCTCTTTCCTGCTGCAGGCTATTTGCACATGCCATGTCTCCAACCTAAAACCTCTTCCACCCTTTCTTCACATGGCTGTCTTCTTAGCATCTTTATACTTCTGTTAAATAGCACATGCTCTGGGAGCCTGTCCTAATCATGCTGAGCAAAGCAGAGCCTTCCCTGCCCTCCACAGCTTCCTTTCTATTATAGCTTCCATAGCTTTATTCCATGATACCTTTATAACTTGTAATGATTTTATTTTTCCTTTTTTAAAAATGATGTATTTATTTATGTTAGAAAGAGAGACTGTGCGAGAGCGTGGGGAGGGGTTGGGGGAGAGAATCTCCAAGCAGACTCCCAGCTGAGGGCCAAGCCCGACCAGGGCCTCCATGTCACAACCCCTAAGATCATGAGCCTAAACCAAGAGTCCAACGCTTAACCGACTGAGCCACCCCGGTGCCCCTATTTTTTCTGTGTACTATTTGTTTTTTGTTCAGTGGAACATAAGGTTGGGAAGCCAGGGTCCTTCTTGTTCACCAGGCAGTGTTTGTCATGTAGACCTCGATTAATCAACAGGTAAGAAGTAAATGAATGCAAGGAGCCAAACGACTCTCTGAGCTGGGTTGCCACTCCGTAACTGAAGCACTGTGCACTATCATGCTGGTAAGCTTTTTGGCATAAAGTGAATCTCATATACATAAAAGCCTAGATGATCATAATCAAATGCATCTACTATTATTTTATAGTAGATAGAACTTTACAAGTCACATTTTGACAAGTTTCAGGTAACTCATCAATATTTTGACCTGAGCGAGTTTATCTATATGAAGCCTTTGTTAGACTGTGGTTTAAAACAAAAACCCGAAGATCTGTTCATCGGCCTGAGGTCTTTCTATTTTAGTGGGAAGAAGTGAATTCGATATTAGGAGAATATGGTAGCAATTATCAGTGAGAGAAAGATGTGTTCAGAGGGGCAGAAGTAGGCATGTTCCCTGCAGGAGATTTGCAGCACCTGAAATCCACAGGATGGCAGGGTGATCATTGTCAGGTATCATTTATCCTCAACATGTCCGTATTTCCACAGTGAAATCTAACTAATCTAAACAACGGATTGTTTATGCCATGATAGCTTTTTGCTCTTCCTGTGCATTGTCACTGAAAATGTTTCAGGTTACCTTTTTCCCTTACTAATACATGGCATCCTTTATTAGATTCTCTCATTTAAGTTTAGCACCCATAAAGGATTCTGCTGTTAACTTTGCCTTCCCTTTGAACTGCATCTGAAATAAAGCTCTCTGAAATAGCTTGATACTCTAGCTGGTTGGATTCTGAAGGAAAAATAGAAAATGTCCTGTGTTGGGAGGGAATGATTTTTTAAAAATTTTATGGTCAGTATAAAGAGAGCCAGATATTCAAAATTTGTATTTTTGCTTCCAGACTTGGACTTGATAGTTCATCACTAAAATGAATTATCTGTTATAAGTGAGTCACTCTATAATTGAGTCACTCTATAGAAGAATTCTATTTCATTGGCATATAACCACCATTCTGTTTCCTATGTTCTTCTACTAACAATATTTTAAGTGCCATACAATTTGTGACTAATATATTTAAATAAAATGTGGCCTCTTAAAACATCAATGCTGACATCATTTAAGACTTATTTATTTATGCCAATAGAAACTAAACAGTAGGAGATATATAAATGGGTGGAAGGAGAGTTGTTGATAGGTTTAAGTAGCTTTTCTGAGGTTGTCATGATTTCCGCCTTAACTTCTATCCAAATAAGAGATGCTTCTGGGGCGCCTGGGTGGCTCAGTTGGTTAAGCGACTGCCTTCGGCTCAGGTCATGATCCTGGGGTCCTGGGATCGAATCCCGCATCGGGCTCCCTGCTCAGCGGGGGGTCTGCTTCTCCCTCTGACCCTCTTCCCTCTAGTGCTCTCTCTCATTCTCTCTCTCAAATAAGTAAATAAAAAAAATCTAAAAAAAAAAAAAAGAGATGCTTCTGGCAAGGTTCAATGGTTGTGTCACAGACTTCTTTCACGCATGTGTTTAATATTTTCCTTATACTTAAATTATTATACCACACGTGTATATATATGAACGAACATACATCCCTACATGGTGGTTTTCGAAATTTAGTATGGTGCGGTAGTACTTTGTAAAGTTGCCGATGTCCAATCCCAAATTGCAGAGTCAGATGGAGTAGCCGGAGGGTCAGGCTTCTAAAAATAAGCACTCTGGGTGATTCTGAGGCCAGTGACTCATACTTCATTTTGAGAAATCCTGTGCTGTAGGTGTTACTTTTGGAAGCAAGGAAAGGGATCCTAACATTTTGATGATACAGTATAGGGTTCCTGGGAATTGGACCCAGGAAGTTAGAAAAATGGCTTTCAGAGAACTCTGTGCTCCCAAGTGTGACTTTGTTTCAGACACTCTCCCTCTCCAGAAATTGTCTCCAGGCTTAAAGAAAGGCTGCAGCTTTCTATATATTGTCAAGGCCTTAGCTGTCAATTGGCTTTTGGAGAGCTCATTGAAGAGCCTGACTTAGAGGCTCCAAAAAGATTACAATATCCTCTCATATTTAATATAAAAGAGTTCAGTTTTCCAGATGTGATGAAAAACTATATACATGCTGCAATTAAAATAGCTTCTTAAAGATACTCTGATTGCAAGAATTAGAATTGTAAGTAGATTCATCAGGGCAGAAATGTTTGCTTTCTTTGTTTCTGTCTCTGTGTCTAGTGCCCCATTGTTGCGGGAGCCCTGAGCGTCTGCTGACTCTGCCTAGAGACTTATTTAGCCCTCTCCTGATTGGTCATCCCATGTGTTCAGAAGCTCTACCTATCATTCAATAAGAATAAATATGGTGTAGGCATTAGAGTCACAGAAGGCAACAGAGCAGGGGAAAGTCAGAGTGTATGACCTAGAGAGGTGCTGCTCAGTTCGGCTGGGGTGAAGTTTGGGATGGTTGCTGCATGAAGCCAGTCTGGGGACTCAGGCTCCCTATTTACCACTTTTATCTGAGAGTAAAACAATGAAAGTGAAGAATAGGAGTGTCTATTATCTCTATTTCTTTTGCCTTTTCCTTTGAGAAATTTAAATTTAATTTTTTAATATTAGAAAGAAATTTAATTTTTCAATATTAGAAGCAATATTAGAAAGCAATTTTCAATATTTGGGGGGGCCCTGCCTGGCTCAGTCGGTAGAGCATAGGACTCTTGATCTGGGGGTTGTGAGTTCGAGCCCCATGTTGGGTGTGGAGATGGCTTAAAAATAAAATATTAAAAAAAAAGAAAAAAGAAAGCAATTGCGAAGAGAAAAGTGAACACTGGAAGAATAAAAGGGCCCCACAAAAGAAATGTTTTACCAAACTGTTGCAAGTGTATCTGATAGCCTTCTGGAAAAAAGAGAAACCATAACCCAGTTCTCTTTTTGGATTCTGTTCACCATTTGTCTTACGGTTAAATTTTAATAGGTATATATATATTTTTTGCCTTTTACTGCGAAAGCATATATTCACTATTCCTGTAGGATTTTTGAAGGTAAGCAAAGTGTTAAATGAGGTGTTGAAACTGAAAGAACACAGGCTTTTCAGTTTTCATTTAAAACCTACCCCATTGAAGCACAGACTCTTCTACATTCGCTACAATATAAAGGACAGGAACGAACTATTTCATTTGTCTGGCAATACTGGCTAGGAAGTTAGAGTTTTAAAGAAAAGGAAGTAATAGGCTTTCAGCTGAATTTTTACTGCTAGAGGATGGCCCAATAGAGTGTTTCCTCTTTCCTTTAAGCACAAAGACTTAGGATTTAATTGCATTATAAACCATTTCATCAACATATCCTTGAAATAACAAGCACCCACATGCTTTGTTCTCTTCTTACCATAATATGTCAGAGAGTCAGCTAAAATTAAAAGGAAAAAAAAGGGTTTTGAGATGAAGAGGCAGCCAGCAAGTTAATATTCCTAGAGACATAGAAAGAGACAATCATAAATAGGATCAGGGCTTTCTCTCTTTTGTCCTTTTCTCATAGGGAGGAACTTGTTACAAAAATGAGATTGGTTCTTTTGTGGGATCTTCAACAGGCTTTAAAAGGATAAATGGAGCACTGGGTACTAATGCCGCCCTACCTCAATCTAAATCCAGTGTATTAGAGAGAAAATGGAAGAAAATCTAGATGGACAGGAGTTTGGAGTTGGACCTGACTTAGAAGGGAGAACTTGAGGCCTGCATCTCTTTCTCATTCACCTCAAGAGCAATCTGGGACAAATGTACCATGTCCATTCCCTTCCTCCCTGACCCCCCAAAAGGAAGTCTCTTTGGAGGAATGTGTTCATTTATGTTGTTACCACAGCAGAAATAGATCTAGTTCTTCCTACAGGCTTTTAACTCCTAATATAAAATATGCTCCAAGAGTAGTGTCTTCTTCTTTTTCATGTTCAAAGTCTCATCTCTGTTCTTTGTGGATCTTCATTGTTTAGCTGGAAAAATACAGTGGTTAAACCTCAGGTTGTTCAGCAAGAAAGTTCAGTTGTCAGAGCTCCTTCCTGATCATGCCACCCAGCATCTGTGCACTCGAGTTCTGTTAATGACATCCTGGATTGTTGCACCCTTGGCTCCAGGCTTGGCCATGTAATGTGTAACATTGCTAAGATGCACACGATTCCTTCAGGGGCAGGCTTTGACCCAATCACAATGAAAGGATTTAATGAGATTCTTCCTAGGACTGCTGGGCTATAGACAGTAGTGATTTCCTGCAGGTCTTGGGTAAGCCTGGCTATGAGGCCAGATCTGCTGGAGACCTTCTGACAACAGGAGGGGATGTTTGAGAATGGAGCCAATGCAGAGGCAACTGGGAAAGGATGAATAGAGGGAAACTGTATGCTGATGTCATGGTGTAAGTTATTTATTATGTTCCTTCTGGAGTTAGCCCCTGTCCAGCTCTTGGACATTTTAGTTATGGAAACTCATAAAGACCCTTTTTCTTTAAACTGGTTGTGTTTGGGTTTTCTGTCATTTGCCAAAGTATGAAGCCAAGTGATACAGGTGAATTCTAATCCCAGCTCCATCACTTTCTACTCGGTCACTTTGGACAAGTAACTTATCTTCTGTCAGTATTACTTCTATTACTAGAAAAAAGAGCACACTAAAATTACCCACTTGATAGGTTTTTTTTTTTGAAGTTTAAGTGAGGTTGTGCTTGTCAAGTGCCTGCCTATAGTAAATGCTCAATAAATATTAACTACTGTTACATGCAAAAATTAAATTGTACCACAACTCTAATATCCAGGACCAAAAAGAAAAAAAAAATCTCCAAAGAACTTTAAAATTAGAGTGTCCTTCTTTTGCTAATATTACACAGTTTCTTATAGTGCTGAAGGGTCATTCTATTTCAAATTTAATTCTTTCTTTCTCCTTATATTTGATGGAAAGAGTTAAATTCCCTAAGCCCAATAATTGCTACTTCCTAACTTATCAGCTTATCCCAATATGTGATAGTGACTTAATTGAAGTTTGTGGTAACAGAGAAATGTGTTAATAGAGAAGATCTTGAGAGACATGAGATTTTTCAAGATGATAGTATTAGAGGTTGACCAGTAAGGAAATGATGATAGCAAATATCAAAGTTCACTGATCATGGTACGTCCAGAAAAGGTGAATTTCAACCTTGGTCGTTCTCATATGACCTCAACTAATGAAGGAGAATCAAGTGGTAGAGGTGTTCTCTACTCAGAGTTCTCTTCCACCATCTTTTCTTTGACTCATCTTTCTCAGCTCTTACTTTACGCAGATGATTCCCAGGTGTATCTCTCTAAGCTTTACCAAATTCCCAGGTCCAGTCTGTCACATCTCCAAGTCGCCTCCAAATCTCTGCTGGCTCTTACCCACCTTTCTGTACAGGAAGCCAAGTGGCTCAGACTCTTGGACAATAATATAATCTTCACTTGTACTTTTACACAATTGTCAATCCTGTAGATCCTATCCCTTGCCAACCATTGCTTTCTTTCAATTCTCTATGTCAGTGTTCTGGATTAGGTCCTTACTGCCTTTTTTTTTTTTAATTTTATTTATTTATGTGAGAGAGACAGAGCACAAGTCAGGGGAGGGGCAGAGGAGGAGGGAGAAGTAGACTCTCCACCGAGCAGGACCCCAATTCAGGGCTGGATCCCAGGACCCTGGGATCATGACCTGAGCCAAAGGCAGACACTTAACCAACTGAGCCACCCAGGCACCCTGGTCCTCATTGCTTCTTGCCCTAGATTTCTAACTAGCTTCCTTGTATCCTTACACTATCTAATTTATTGTCGTGCCTCCTTCCTTTTTTCCCTTTTTCCTTTATTTTTCTCTTTTCATGTTATTACTTTCACAGTTGTGTCTCCTAGAGAACAATATCCATCCCATTATCTCCCTTCCTAGGATCCACATTACCTTTGGAAGTAGCCCCCAAATTTTGGATCACATGGACCAAGTAAAATAAAAATATACTCGGGATCCCAAAACAGTGTTGCCAATTTTTATTTTGAAACAGCAATTGTATTTGATTCCAGATATAGGAAAGATACAATCCCATGTTAAAGGAAAGACCTTTGATTTGAGCGCACTTCGTTTCATAAAAAGAACCTTACAAATTGTATTTATTTTTCTCATTTCTCCCCAGTCTGGTGAAAGCTTAGATTTAAACCATCACTGGTCCATGGCCAGCTTTTAGAAATTACTGGCCTACAGAATAAAGTAAGAATTCTGAGCATAGTATTTGCAACCCAATCCTGTAGGAAGCTTTGGTTTGTGTAGGCAAAATATGGTCTTCATTGTTTCACAATTGCATTTTGAAAATTCCCTCTTCCATGCCTTGCCCATTCTCTTTTGCCTAAATTACAAGCTTCTTAATTATTGCCCACTCCCCTCAATTCTCAAGGCATCCTTACTGAGAACTGGCTCACATGCTATCTTTCTCCCCTTAGTGGTAATTCTCCCATTCATAATTAATCTCTCCTTTTGTTCTGTGCTCCATTACATTTGGAACTTTTTTACCTTTCATATTCCACTTGCTATGTGTTATAGTGTTATTACTTATGCACAGTTTTTTTCCATGGGCAGGAACTACGTCTTACATCCATTAATATGCTGCAGAGTAAGTATCTGTGGAATTTGGGTAGAATCTGGGAATCTTATTTTTATAGGAAATGTAGTTTTTAGAAGATAGAAAAATAATATTGTTCATAGTGTCTCATTCAGTATCAGTGGTCTAATGATGGAAAATATTCCTCGGCCAAGGGAGCAAGATACTCAAGAAGCCAGCCATCTGATCCCAAATAGCCAATAGAAAGGGGTGGGGAGAGGGAGAATGACCCTTCCAAAGGAAGGGCAAGTTTAGAATCCTGTGGTTATCTCTGTCTGGTTGGCACTGGATAATGTGAGCTGATGGTTGGTGAGGAAGTCCTAACAGGGAGGCAGGTGGCCAGGTTTACCTAAATTTAACTTGTAGACAAACATTCCTATGTAGTCCTGCTCGCTGATTAGGAGAAATGCCAAGGTAAGTGTAGAAGGCTGATAGAAAGACAAACAAAAGTCAAGCCATGTGCAATGAAATTAAAACAGAACAAAGCACAACACCTTTTTCTGGCAATTCATTTGATCCCAACATATTTATTCCAAAGAGAAATGTGCTTTGTCTGTCTGACTGGGAAAGAATTAGCAGCTTAGAAGTGTGTGAATGATTTTCCTCCTCTAAATATGATATTTCTTGACTCTGCTCTGGTTCATAAGAAACACTGAAGTGGGACACAGAGGTAGGGAGAAAGAAAAAAAAATGTGTGAATCCAAAAGGAAATAAAATCAGAGTTAAGCCCATTTTCCCAGTGACACACACACACAATGCTAGCTTTTCCAGTTGTCATTGCATTGGAAGTCTGGTGGACTAATAAGAAGGTCTGTCTATCCACCCATGTATCAACTACCTTTCATCTGTCTATTTAATTACATGCTTGGTAAATGACTTGTGCTTTCAGTCAACTTGCTATTCCTCACACTGAAATTCTATGAGATTGGGAAGCTGCCACTATATTCATCTGGACAAAATGTTTTTTGTGGAATACTCTAATTTGGCACCTGCTAATAGATATTGTGGCTGTCTGGAAGGTCCTAAATTTGTTGCATAGATGCTTAGAGATGTCTCTACCTGACCAGCCTGCTACTGTATAAAGTGGAAAGAATAGATTTGAGAAAATTCATAGCATTTATCTTGATTCACCATTGTGGGAGCAGAAGGCTGTGTAACAGTAACGTTTACAGGCTATGGTTTCAAATACTGTGGCATGCTTCATTGTGCTGGTGAAAAATATCGACCATGAACATCGTAATGAGTTGAGTAGGATCTGAACCATGTCAGACAATTGAAATTCTAACAGAGTGCATGTTTTTACAGAGGCTGCAGAGCTTTGTTTCTAGATATCTTCCTTTTTATTGAATCAACAACTGTATACAACATACATACTTAGTCTTGTTTTTCCATATAAATCACTCAATGACTAGGCTTAATTAAAAAAGAAATACAAACTATGTTTCTAGAAAACGCCATGACTGATCATTTCTTACTTTGTTATTTGGAATTTGTATGCTAATCTCTAGGTGCATAAATATACATGTGCCTGGATTATAACATGTGATTAGATTAACACACTTTTTTCTCTCATAATAAGTGAAAGCAGAGCATAGCCCAGGAAGAAAATTATCCACTAACACTATTGGCTGATGAAATCATCTAGAGTCTTATCTGAGCCATCTTCCCAATGACTCAGGCAAGGTGTCATTGTTTTGCTTGAATTTTTGCTTTAGTTCTCTGATACAGTCCCCTCTCAGGGGTCACCTCTCATCATCCTGTTAGCTAAGACAATGAGAACAATGAAGAATTTCACTCCTTCAATCTATTTGTCCAGATGAGGTCTGCAATATACGTGATATTGCAGAGTTTTTTAAAGGGTGAAATTTGGGAGTTGAGAAGTTCCTATTTGTTAGCATTTTAATGAACTTGGAATAGTTTTCTTTTGGAAAGACACCAAGTTTCTGTTACTAAGGGCTGAATGTTTGTGTGTCTCCCCCACCCAACAAAGTCATATGTTGAAGCTCTACCCTCCAATGTGACTGTGTTTGGAGAGGGGACCTCTAAGGAAGTAATTTAGTTAAATGAGATCATAGTGGGGGGGGTGGGAGGGCTGGGGGTGGGGTCCTGATCTGATAGGTTTAGATAAAATCAATGTCTTTATAAGAAGAGACACTAGAACTCTCTCTCTTTCCCTCTGTGTGTGTGTGTGTGTGTGTGTAAATGCAGAACGAAGAGGTCATGTGAGCACACAGCAAGACGGCAACCACCTATAGGCCAAGAGAAGAGGCCCAGAAGAAAACCTACCTTGCTGGCACTTTGATTTTGGATTTCACAGCCTCCAGAGCTGTGAAAAATAAATTTCTGTTGTTTAAGCTTCTCAGTCTATGATATTCTGTTATGGTGCCCCAAGCAGACCAATACACCTGTAAACTTGCATGAAATTTAAGAAAATATGAAATTTAGGGACAAGGGTGGCTATGGCACATTTTCAGTGTGGCAACTAAGATCTCAGAAACTAGAGTCAGAAACTAGAGTCATTCAGAACACCTTACCCATTTTCCTTGTTTTGTCACCTCACCACACTTTAGTTTCTTCATTTGCATAATTGGAACAGTAATGGATTCTACTTAATGAGATTGATCATATGCATAATAGAGTCAGGGCAGGCTTCAAGTGCTCAGTTAATATTAGCTATTATTACTATTATTATGGCATGAAGATAGACAAAACATTGTGTCAATTTCATGTACTGAAAAAGAACAAATGTGTTTATTATCTTTTACAAACTAAAATCACAAAGGCTATACTCATAAAAGATTTGGTACAGTTCTGATTTAATAGTGCAAAAATGAAACCTAATTTTTCTTTTTGTTTTGGGATTGTATTGGTGGTAGAAATCCTTTATTTCTCTGAAAATTTTAAATAGCATACTAAAATAATTTTTTTTTCAGTATAGGTCCTATAGTGTGTTAAAAACTTAACGTATTCCTTATTCTGAAGAATAATTACCTGTTTTGATAGCAGGATATTCACAAACTCATTGAATAACTTCTCGGAAGTGACACTGAAGTCACACAGTAAGTTTGTGAACCTTGAGTCATGTGGAGAACACCTGTATTCTAGTCAAAGGTGTTGGAACATTGATGTTGCGTTAAAGAAAAATGGGCAGAACTGGGGAGGAAGGGTCACTCCAGCCAGTCTAGCCCCACTGGAAAGATAAATCTGCAGAGGTTCAGAATGTGGTACATAAACTATATGGCGACCAATCTACATGGCGACTTTTGAAGGAATGCAGCTAACAAACCTTCTGGGAATCTGTATTCCTGGAAATTCAGTTTCTTACTTCACAACTTGGCAAAATCCTATTTATTGTTAATAGAATTATGTGCAAAAGCCAGTAAAAGAGAAAAAAAAAAAAAAAACCCAGAAAGCCCATCTTTTCCAGACTTGTGGAAGATTTGTGGTTGATGGTTAATCTAACACCACAAGAAACAGTTTTTGATATGGGTCAGGGGCAGGAGTCCCGCCCTGGAGTTGTGGAGTGTTTCCACACAATTTTGTTAGAGAATGCCCTTTCCTGAGAAACAAATTAATTAAGGAAAGACCAGACAAATAAAATGCTATCCTCGAGAACGGGCAATACTGCAGTAAATGGCGTTCCTTAAGTGAGGGTCGGCACAGCATGAAGACTAATGAATTACTTCGTCTCTTTCACTCTGGAGGCGTGTATTTTGATTAGCGTCTGTGGCTGTTTGCAAAGGGACTCACAGTTTATGGCTTCATCCCTTTCTGAGCTTTGTAAGAGGTAAGACACATTGGTCAGTATTTCTCACAAACCGAGTCTATCTCCTCCAATTATCTCAACTACAGTTGACACCAAGCAATTTAGAGGAGAAACTAATTTAACCTTCAAGCATTCCAAGGTGCTTTTTAAATGGCTTAATGTAGATCTCAGTATCACAATGATGGACAAAGTATTACCAGTGTCACCATAGGAACCAGAAGTGTTTTACATAGTCCTAAAAGGATCTGACACATTTTTCAAAGGACAGACCCCACTGTTACCACCTGCTGCTAAGAGGTTTCAGTTCTTTGGTGTCTCTTATCTCTAGCAGTCCTTGATCTTCATATCTTAAGGTTTGTTTCACTGGTGAGAGAAAGAAAAGCCCTTTTCTATTCAATAGTTTCATCGTTTCTCCCAGCCTTACAAATGACAGTTGAGGTGACTGCCTCTCCCATTTGGTTTCTGGTATGGCTCTAGTTCATGACCCTTTAATTCTAGCGGGCTAGCTAGAATGCTGCCAGTGAGCCCGGGACACTTCGCATAGATCTGGCACTGCAGGGCAGATTCGCATTGAAAGCCAGAGTCCCATTGTCAACACAAATGCTCCCTTTATGCCGAACTCTGGGCGGCTGGGACTTGTACAACAGTTGGTACCTTTCCCCCAACCTTGAGAGCAGCATCTTGAGGGCAGAAAGCAAAGGGCCTCTACTTCCTGGAGGCCGTGATGTAGGATTCCAAAATGTATGTTTCTTCTCCCCTATACGCCCCACCACCAAATGTGCAGGATCAGCTATGCTCTCCCGTGAATTCAAAGAATCTTGTTACAAAAGGCAAATATTTTTCTTAGGCTGAGTAAATAAACATAACAAATCTGAGCAAATATCAGTTCATAATTCCTTTGGCGCTAAATTCCATGTGCTCTAAAGCTCTTTCTTGAGTTCCGGTAGAGAGGTTTACATTTTTGTCTGGGCAATTTTTTTTTTTTTTATATGTGAATTAAGGCAATAAAATTAGCTAGACTGAGGTTGGATGAGGCTCACTAATTAGCCTACAGCCATTCTACAGCCTGATTTAGGCTGTTTCGACTAACACTGCTAATCTGCTTCATTTGGTGACCAGTGTGGGCAAACATCCCCCTGATGTGAACAGTGACTCTGAAGTCAGAATTATTCAGACTCTGTTGTCCAGTGACACCAGCCTCTCTCTTTTGTGTTGCCCAATCTTTGTTTTGAAAACTTCCAACCCTGAAGAAGTGTTGAAAGAATAGCACAGTGAACACTCACATACCCTTCATTTAAATTCACAAATGGTTAAACTTTCTAACATTTGTGTGCTCTTTATTTGTTATCATCTATCTATCTATCTATCTATCTAATCTATATCTATCATCTATCTATCCATCTAAATATATATCTTTTCCAATTTCCTTTTTTTCTTGGAGCCATTTGAAAATAAAGTACAACATCATGTTACTCCTCCTCTAAATATCTCAGTATTTATCACCTAAGGATAAAGACATTTTCCCACATTATCACAGTGCCATGTTCACTTCCAAGAATTTAAAAAGTGGTGTAATATACAATAACATCTAATATAGAGTACAGATTAAAAATTTTTAATTGTCTTTTAAATGTCCTTTATAGCTTTTTAAAAAATCCAGTCAAGGTTCATGTATTACATTTAGTTGTGATATATTTTCAGCCTTCCTTCATTTGGAACCACTTAAAAAAAAAGATTTTATTTATTTCTTTAGAGAGAGAACAGGGGGAGGAGGTGCAGAGGGAGAGGGAGAGAGAGAACTCAAGCAGACCCCCTGCTGAACGCGGAGCCTGATGCAGGGCTTGATCCCAGGATCGTGAGATCATGACCTGAGCCTAAATCAAGAGTCGGATGCTCAACTAACTGAGCCACCCAGGTGCCCCTGGGGCTACTTTTTGTCTTTTATGACAGAAACATGTTGAAGAGTATAGTCCAGTTGTCTTTGACTAGCTTACAGTTCCGATTTTACTGATTATTTCCTCATGATTAGATTCTAGAAATTTTGAATATACGACATAGGTGGCATTGTATACTTGCCATTTCATCATCTCTGGAGGCACATGATACAAAACTTAATCACTTGGTTAAAGTAGTTTATGAAAGTTCTCTCTTTCACAAAGGTACCATTTCTCCTTTATAAATTAACTAACCTATGAGGTAATTCTTTGTCATCATATAAATAATATGAATATTCTGTTTTCCAGCAAACTTTCACCGAATGATTTTAGCATCAGTGGCTCCTTCCAGAATGGGCCCCCAGATAATGATAAGGATGGAAATATATATATATATTTTTAATGAAAAACTCATTTTTCTACTTACACGAGGGGATGAATAAATGAAGACTGAAAAGAAGAGAATACACTCCCTTACCTGCTTGCACTTATGACTTCTCCAGAATCACCTTCCATCCATTTCTCACTAGGCACCAAGTCTGTAAAAATTACATAGATTAACCAGATAAAGGGGCAATTTCATTAATATAAATTTATTTTATAATTTCAAATTTATAGCATTTATTTTTTATTAATCTAATTTGTGAGATCCATGAGACTGTTTTAATGAACATAATAACTTGATATTGGGGTCTCTGGATGCTATTTTCGGTCATGTTGGTTTCAACACCCAACTTACAGTTGAATTTTGTTTGGTCATCCAGTAAGAAAAAAATACTAATTTTGTAAAAGATAGCAGTTTATTGCAAAGTCTCAAGATGTTATTAATTAACCACTTTGGAAGCCTGAAAGGGATGTAAATGACAATTTTTATTTTGAGTTGCATGGAATAACAATATTTAAAAAATAGTTTGCATTCCTTATCAATAAATATGTTAGATTAGAAGTAATCTAAACCTAAAATGATGGTTAGAGCTAATTACAATTTAATGTTTTCAATATGTTATGAATTTGCTTGTTGTGGGAAAAGTAAGCAGATATACCTAAGTCTTGCTTGGCATGTAATTTAACTTAAACCACATTTGTTGCCATAAAAATGTATAGTTTTTTTTTTTTAAGATTTTATTTATTTATTTGAAAGAGTGAGTGAGAGAGAGAGAGACCACAAGCCAGGAGGAGAGGCAGAGGAAGAGGGAGAAGCAGACTCCTTGCTGAACAGGGAGCCCGACATGGGGCTTGAGCCCAGAACCCTAAGATCATGACCTGAGCCGAATGCAGACACTTAACCTGCTGACCACCCAGGTGTCCCGAAAATATATAGTTTTTGTTTGAATGGACTGCTACAGGCCTGATTTTGAACAAGATTAGTATAGAAATAAACATTCTTGTTCAGTACCATATTCAAATGTATATGAAGAGAATACAGGTGAGCTTCACATAAAAGTACTAGACCACATAGCACCGATGAAGGGGTTAAAGCTTTCTAAAGTGTTAAAGCCAGAGACCTCTATTCTTTCCCTAGCCTCTTCTCTTTCTATTGCCTTCTTGATTCAGCCCACCAGGAATAGTCCATCCTGTCTTAGGGCCTTTGCATCTGCTATTCCTCTGGCTCTCTCCCCACTTCCTTCACGTCTTTATTAAACCACATCTTTTCAGACAGATGTACTCTAATCTTCTGATAGATTTTGTAGCCTCTGCTTAATTTTCCTGTTACTCTTATAAAATTTTCATTTTATATATTTTTCTTTCTTTCTCTCTTTCTTTCTTTCTCTCTTTCTTTCTTTCTTTCTTTCTTTCTTTCTTTCTTTCTTTCTTTCTTTCTTCCTTCCTTCCTTCCTTCCTTCCTTTTTCTTTTTTCCTTCCTTCCTACCACTACTGGAATATAAATTTAATGGAGGGCAGGGATTTTTGTCTGTTTCTGTATATTCCTGAATTCTGAGACCTGAGGACTGTTCTCAACATATAATATGCATTCTGTGAATATTTGTTAAATAAGTAAATACTGTATTTTAAAATAAAGATATACATGTTATATATATATATATATTAAAAAGGGAAATTCATATCAAATGTTTGTAAACTCTCTGAAAGGCTATGTAGAACTCTAGGGTTTGACAAGCCCAGTTTGAAACCAATTGCTCAAGACTTCCCCTTATTTCTAGAAATGGAGGGTTGTGTAGGAAGCCCTTATTTCTTCCCCTTATTTCTAGAAATGGAGGGTTATGTAGGAAGCTCAGGAGTGAGGGGGGAAAAAACAAACTTGGGGCATCCTTCCAAACTGTTTCTTTCAACAAAAGGTATCACAAAATATATCACCGCTACATATTAGTGTTCTCACCTAACTGCTTGATTCCATTCTAAATGTAAATAAAAATTTGAAAACCACCTTATTTCTCCCTCTACTACAACTTAAAGCTGCATCATTAAGAAATTAATAGAATAGTTCCCTTCCTAAGCTTTATATAGATTATTAGAACTGAAATGGCTTTTAGGCACATCAAATACAAATACCTCATTTCCAGGTGAGCTAACAGGCCTCAAGAATCATCTAGTTGATGAGCAGAAACTAAGCAAGTTTAAAACCAGCTCTTCTGCAGCACAGTTGAGTTCTCTTCAATATGTGCATGAAATGACATGCTCTGTTTTTATACAATATGGAGCCATTTACAAATAGAACAATAGCTCAATAACGCATCCTTTCATAAAAAGGGATGGCTTAGAGAAAGGATCGCACTAAAAGGACACGCTCAGGAGTCCTCCTGTACCAAAAGGCCAGTCTTCTAGCCAGTCTGTTCAGATGAGGAGTCCAAGAACCCACTCAAACACTATTTTCATTACCATTGCATTCAGGTTCACATAAGAACTTGGCATTCTTTCTTTCTTTCTTTCTTTTTTTAAGATTTTTATTTATTTATTGAGAGAGAGAGAAAGAGAGAGAGCATGAGTAGGGAAGAGGGTCAGAGAGAGAAGCAGACTCCCTGCTGAGCAGGGAGCCCAATGTGGGACTCGATCCCAGGTCTCCAGGATCATGACCTGAGCTGAAGGCAGTCGCTTAACCAACTGAGCCACCCAGGCGCCCCCTAACTTGGCATTCTTTAAAAGAAAATTTTTGCCAAGGAAGAGAAAGAAGTACACAAAACTTGTAATAAGAATTGGACTTAAAAAGGAGAATATCATGCAATTTTCTTTTTGTTGCACCAACGAAAGCTATACTGACAAGATAGAATTAACACCATGCCAGCTGATAAGTTCTCCAATATCGTCCAATAAAATCTTTGTGCCATGGAAGAGAGCTTCAAAGCAGGTAAAAATGTGGGGGAGAGCTGAATATAATTATGTTTAAGTGCATTTTTGAAGATTAAATACTGTCTGGCTTCCAGAGTCTCATTA
Organism: Neomonachus schauinslandi; assembly: GCF_002201575.2. Lineage (NCBI taxonomy): Eukaryota > Metazoa > Chordata > Mammalia > Carnivora > Phocidae > Neomonachus > Neomonachus schauinslandi. Next base: position 73,513,849 of record NC_058409.1, on the reverse strand, counting down.
GTTTCATTTTTCAAAATATGTAGGAAAAGAAATATGACTGTGGTTTTTCATCAGTGGAAAATCACTATGAAATTGTATTGGGAAGAAAATCAGTTTTTTTTTTTAAACAAACATTCAGATCCAGATAATTATTCAATGTTATAAAACCCATACTTAAATATCCAAATAATTTGTAGAAAAGCTAAAATAAAAAACTTCAAATGAAGTATAAGTTTGTGAAGATGTGTCTTCTTCATATATTATTTTGCCACAAGCCTCTCTTGGGTGTGAAGGAAAGCCTCAGACTATGAGGGCAGTGGAAGGATGCAATTATATCCAGATTTGTGGAGTACATACCTGCACTTGGTCTTTTTCTGTGTCATTAGCCAAGATCCTGTGAAGTAAAAATAAAAATGCATCTTTGCTCATGTACACTTAAGTAATTTTAATGTTTTCAAGTTCATTCATTTAAAATACTATTTTTATTTTACCCTTCTTTTTTCCCAATTCTTTTCCTAGGAATTAAAAATGACACACTAGAATATACTAGGGATATGAGGAATGTAACAATATGGAAGAATATGGAGTAAACCAAATACATCCTTCTGGATCCTGCTTTCTGTCCAACCCCACCCCTGTCTTCAAACCTCTTCGTTTTCACTTCATGCTCAGAAGCAAATCTCTGTAATGGTTTTGTTTTTTCTTCCAGTGGTTGAATTTTGAAATGGAAGGGAGAATGGAGAAATATAAAAACAGACTATCAAAAGTCTAGATTCACATAGATGCTTAGTATTCCCACTAGAACTATTGCCCTGTCATGGAAGTACAAAATCATAAAACGATTTTGGAAAGCCATATAGTATAATTTATTGAAGTTGACTTAGTCATATCTTATAAAACTTTTGGGATTAGAAATGAGACAAGAATTCTTGCACTCACCACTTCCATTCAACTTTATACTATAGTTCTAGCCAGAGCAATAAGGTTTAAAAAGGAAGTATGATTGAAAAATAATAAATAAAATTGTCATTATTAGTGGATGATACATTTCTTTATGTAGAAAATCCCAAGAGTCTACAGATATGGTCATATAAAAACAATCAGTTTTATTTCTAACCAACAAAGACTATAATATTTTAAAAAATAAAAAACAATTTAAATGCCCTTTATAAATAGCATCAAAAGTATCAAGTACTTAGGCAAATCCTCAAAAAAGAAAACGAGAAAACATTATTGGACAATCATAGACTTAAATAAATGAAGGGATGTTCACTGATGAAAAGAGTCAACATTTTAAAGATATCAACTCCCCTAAATGGATCTATAGACTCATTTCATTTCCACTCAAAAATCTCAGCATTTTTTTTTTTTGGTGGAAATTAAAAAGCTGATTCTAGAATTTATATAGTGAATCAGAGGGCCCAAAAGATCTGATTTTTTTTTTTTTTTGCTTGAGGGAAATTTAATGAAAGCAAGAAAAAAATGTGGTGCAAGAACAATGCAGAAGGGTTCTGTTCCAGGCAGTTCTGCCTTGTACAAGTAGAATGAAGTCATCAGGTCAGAGTTTTAACTGGCATTATTTCAGGCATTATTCCAACCCCTTCGTTTTACAGTAATAAATCTGAAGCCTAGAGGTTAAATGACTTGGTGTTCAAGGTCATACCACTGAAGCAAAGCTGCATCTAGAACGCTGTTGTCCAAAGTCCCAGGCCAAATCTCCCTCTACTACATTACACTAACATTGCGAGGTTTAAAAAAGAAAGGGGGAATAAGAAGGGTGATTTTTCCATAAATTAAATCAACTTTAAAAGCCAGGCATATGTGGAGAATTGGAGGTCACTAACATTGTTAGAAAGAAGAAGTTTAAAAGCTGGTTAAATCTGAGTAATAAAAAATACCGATATGTACAATACTGTAAAAAAGATGGCATTCATGATTACTGGGCTGGCAGGGCAGGGGCTAGTTGCATGCTGGGGGTGGGCTGCATGGGCTGCCAGCTTTCCTGGGTTTGGAGGATGCGGTACAGCTGCTTCAGTTGAGCAACGATGTTATCTTTGATGTCTGGAGTTGAGATCTGCAGGCAGACACTGCCACTGTCAAAGGACTGTGTAAAATCACCAGAAAACATCTCGTAGATCATCCGAGCTACCACTGGAATGACCTGAACCACGATGAGTTTCCTTTCCAGGGATTTCCCATCTGGCCATTCTTCCCCAAAGCATAAGTAGATCTCAAATGGTGGCTGCTTCCCTATCTGTCCTTTCTGGTGGGCAATGAGATCACTAAGGAACGTTTCCAGGCAAAACAGTTTGACCTTCTTTTGTCTCTCAATCAGGTTGGGGGCAACAAGTGATGGGGCACATGGCCCAGACCAGTACATGCCAGCGGTCATGGCATAAATGGCATGACCGCTGACCCCCAGGATCAGTCCTCTGTCCATGACGTCTAGCAGCTTACTGGTGAACAGCTTCTGCTTCTCATTGGTGATATGCTCTGGACCTGGGAACTTGACCTGTTCCAGGCTGACAGGACCAAAGAGCTCCTCTTGGTCAGGCATGGGACCCAGGTCCCCATAGAAGAGCTGGCAGCCCTGGGGGTTGCTCACGGTCATGGTCTGCCCCTATTCCTTCCCATGGTACTTTAACTTGATGTCCAGGTCAGTCATGGGAGAGAGCTGATCCACAGCTCTGGAGAGCTATAGAAGGGCTGTATAGGTGCCTGGGGTACATCTATTTCCAGAGCTTCAGTTTTGGGCCACACTACTTCAGGGCTGCAGTTGCCCATACTGGCTGCTGCCCTGGGAGAACCACTGATGTTCAGGAAGGAGAAGGTGTCCTGGATGGGAACATGGTGCTGTGACTGATCAAGCTCATCTTCCTCATCTTCTTCATCTACATCATTATCCTTCTCATCCCAAGGAGCAGATCCAGTAGATCCTGGGTTAATGATTGATCCCTGAGGCTGCGGGATGTCACACACTTGATATATCTTCACTGGGTTCATGGGTACTTCCTTGGTGCCATCGTACATCAGGTTGAATTCCCTGCTCTTGTTGAGAGCACCGCAGAGCTGGGCCTTCCATTTAGCTGGGTCAGGGTCATCTACCCCTTCCTAGTACTTCCCTGTCTCCACAGCCCAGACCTTGAAAATGGTATTTTCCTCCTCTTGTTGGGGGCTATGCCGGGTAGCATGTTTCCAGGGAATCTGGAAGCGTTTGGAGTCCCTGTGTATCCAGATGAGCCTGGGGTACAGGCCACTATCCACCTGGGCCACCAGCCAGGTCTTCAGCCGAACTCTGCAGGGGTGGAGGGCCATGATAGAGATGAGCAGGCAGCGTATCCATGAGGATCCAAAGAGCTGGGCCTCAAGTCAGCTCTCCTTGCTCTGGGCCAGCCAAAGACTCTTTTCTCAATCCAGCGACCAGAAGCGGACGTCCCTCCGAACCACGCCCCCAGTTAAGATCACCCGTTGATCTTAAGTTGAGAGATACAAACTACTGAAAATCAAGGCTTAATATGAAGTTAGGACAATTAAAACATTGACACTGTACAAAGTATAAATGAAAACTCAATTTAAATAAGTTGAAAACCCAGACAGACAAAGACTCACATATGGATGGTATGTGACAGAGCCAGCACTGCAAAGCAGTGGGGAAAAAACAGTTCTTTCAATGAATGGTGCTGGGAATATTCAATATCTGTCACAGTGGGGTGGGGGCAGGAACTTGACAAGCTCGCCTCCTCTCAGCCTACACAGCACACAAAGCAATTCCAGGTGAATTGTAATTATACATGTAGAAGGCTAAGAAAGACGGCATTTGCTAGATAACATATAGGAGTATCTTTTTGACCTTAGGATGATGAAAGATTTCTTAAACACAGTTGCAAAAATCACTACCCATAAAGGGTAAGATTGATAAATTAAAATATATTGAAACTAGAATCATCTATCAAAACATCCTTTTAATAGACTGAACAGGTAAGCCATTGTCTAGGTTTTAAAAAATCAAGATCTGCGAATGTTTTTTTTCCATAAACACCTCTTATGTTTATATTTTTAGATAGGATCATCCCTTACATTTATTTGCAAATGTTAATTATGTTAATTTTTAAATGGTTTCTATTTTTTCATGGATTTTCATTTTTCTGTTTGCAGAGTTTCTTCCTTTCACTGTGTTCGGGTTTTGCAAATGTTATGATTATTGCTTGTTCATTTCACACTGGCATTTAAACTTCCTGATTTCCCATTTGTGAATGAAGTTTCTCATTCGAGCAACTTCCCTCCCGTTATTGTGAAAGAGGGTTAGTTTGTGCCCCTGGGGTGGGAAGTGAAGGCCTTGTGTCTTTTCAGTTTGTGAGTTCATTCTGCTCTTGGTAAATACCTCTGCAACCCCATTTCCTGCATTCAATGCTTTAGTCCAGAAGTGTATGTTACTCTTACTTCTCAACTATTATTCAGCATAAGCCAAAATGGAAGAAGGTGCTGACCTACCATGTTGCTACATGTGTCTTCCCCAGTTCTCCTCGTGATCACCACCGAGCCCTATCGATTCTTTGGATCCACTTATTCTTCATTTGGAACACCCTTCAAATTTCATAGAATTCTTCTCCTTTCCATGTTTCAGCCTATGCTTTTTCCAATCTTCATGGTTGGTCTCAGGGCATGTTACCTGTGCAGTCCCACAGGGCCTGGCACTCAGAAGGGCCCTGCGCTTGGTTTAATGTTACCATCTTGAAATTCTTAATGATTTTTAAACAATAGTGCTGGATTTTCATTTTGCACTGGGACTCCCCAAACATGTAGCTGGGCCTGTCTAATATGGCTTTCACTGCAACCTTGATTTCTTAATTGCTTTTAGGATTCCTCAAACATTTTCTTCTGCTATAGTAATTTTTTCCTGTATCCATTGCAATTATATTTTTTATTTTGTCAGCTTCATGGAGGTATAAAATTCACTTATTTTAAGTGTACAGTACAACAATTATTACTCATTTACAGTTATGCCAGCAACCATCACAACAATCAAGTTCCAAAACATTTTCAGCACTCCGAACAGATTCCATGTGCCCATTTCTAGTTACCTCCTGTTTTCATCACCATCTCTGCACTTTTTATATTTCAAGGAATTTTTAAAAAAATATAAATTCTTAGGGGGGCTGTGTGTGTGTGTGTGTGCGCTTGTGCACGCATGTGTCTGGATGCCAAATTTCTCCTTCAAGGAAGTTGAAGAAGAATCTTGAAGGAAATGATCGTCTCCAAAAAAGCAGTGTGTGAAACTATTAATTTGAGCAGCCAGTCACTTTTCTTCTCTTTTTCTCTCTAATAGGTAGTTAGTGAGAGGCCATTTTGTGTGAACTCAAGTCTGGTGACGAGATAGTGAATAGGATCTGTTTAGAATTAGGAACTTCTACCTAAAGAAAACCTGTTTGTTTTCTTTTGGATTAAAAAAAATATTTGAAAATAATATAACATACTACTTAGAGTCATAAACGGGTCATTGGTAAACTCAGTAAAACAATAATTAGAGATATAGTATACGAAGTATACTTTTACTCATTCTTCTTTTGATTTTAATTTGTATAAAATATTTACTTTTTCTGATTATAAAACTCCTGAGTGGTTATATTTATAGATGTGCACAATATGGAATGATATATGGAGAAAAACAAAATTTCCGATTATTCTAATACTGTATCACATTTTCTCATATTTCTTTGCAAATGTGTTTATCTAATGAGTTTTCTTGTTCGTTTCAATGTGGGATCATAACTCATATACAATTTTCTCCTTGTTGTTTCCTATGTATGTGATCATTTATGCATCTTCATAAATACTCTTCAAAAACATAATTTATGTTTTTGTGTGAGTAGCAGCTAACCTTGGACAAAAAAAGAGTCTAGGAGCAGGGTGTTAAATACTGTTTTGAATGTGAGAGTCATTAGCACCTATTTGTGATTCAGATCTTTCTAGATGGCTCTGTAGCAAGGAGACTGATTCAAGGTGATAAAAATTCTTTTGTAAGCCACCGCCTTAACAGAACTCTGCTAATGAAGCCCTCTAGAGAAGGTAGAAGACCCTTTTAACTAATTTACTTAGGCAACCTCCATTTCTTAAATATGATTGCTTTCTTTGTATTTCTTTCTTTCTCTCTCTCTCTTTTGATATAATTCCATTTATTTGAAATGTCCATAATAGGCAAATCCATAGAGACAGAAAGTAGATTAGTGGCTTCCAAGGGCAGGGGGATGGAGAGTGACTGCTAATAGGTAAAGGGTTTCTTTTGGGGGATGATGTAAATGTTCTAGAATTAGATGGTTACACATTGTAAATAAACTTAAAAATCACGGAGTTGTACATTTTTAAAAGGTGAGTTTAGTAGAATTTAAACTATATATATATATTTTAACATATTTACATTGTAGTATTTATTTGTATGTTTCTGCTCCCAAGAAATTTTTATTCCATAAAGGTGAGACCTACACTCAATGCAATTCCAAACACATATTAGGTGTTCAATAAAAGTTTACCAGTAAAAGAATGAGGGAGAGATGAAAACAAAGTACTGTTTTTGGTCTTACTCACTATTTTGGCCACTGAATAAGCCTGCTAATCTCCCTGAATGCAGAAAGCAGAAAGATATATAATTTAATTAGATAAGTCCTATAAAGACATATAACATCACTTGGCAAGGTAATAATAAGCACTCTATAATCAGGCTGGCACATAATAAGCACTCTATAAATCAGGATATTATTATTAATAAAAATAATCTGTCTCCATATAGTCAGAAGCCTGAGCTCCCAGCCCTGGAGGCCAGGAACAAGTCATAGTTACAAATGGGTAGCAAATGTGGCCCCCACACCCAGGGATGGGCACAGGCACAGGCCTTCTCTAGTCTGGTTTGTCCAATTGGAAGCTTGCTTGGAGTAGCCCTCAGGCCACCCTTCTTTTCATCTGCAGATATATTATTGAACATTGTAGCTCAGTCCTGTCAGTCTAAATTACATTAGGAGGATTAGGAGATGCTCTGCCAGGAGAAAACAGGATTTGGCGATTTGATTTCAGGAAGAGTTGAAAGGTCAGAAATGGAAGGCCAAGGTGGAGTAAAAAGGGCTTTGAGTTTCTGCAGTGAGAACCACCAACTGGAGCAAGAATGGCAGTTACGGAATGTAGGAGCAATGTCTTCTGTGAGAATCATCAACAGGATAGAATTTTGTCTGAGGAGGTGGGAGATACACTGAAGTGTCTAAAAGGAACATTTTTGTTAATTTGTTGTTGTCATAGGATTTCTAATTAAAATAGTACTTTTGGCTCATCAAAACAATTTTCCTTATTTAGTAATACTAAAAAGTTATTTTAATTTCCCCTTAGTGTTTTTCATTATGTTTTTGTTAAATTTTATCCAAAGCCACTTTTAAAAACAGTGCTATAATTTTTATGCTTTAAATAAAATCTGTTTCCTTCTTATGAGCGATTGGCAATTATATAAGAAGTTAACGAAATGCTTATACGTATGGGAGGTTTTCTAGAATACATTTTTACACATAGTCGCTTGTTTGTTTTACAACTAGTTTCATGTCATGTTTTATTGGTTGTTTGCAGATGAAAGGTTTAAAAAAACAAAACAAAACAAATATAGTTCTAAATAAATAGATAAGAGCCTGAAGTAAAACCCTGTATTCTTAGAGTTCGTGGTTATTATTACGTGTTTGGTGTCTGACCCTGGATGGGTTACCCAACATTCCGAGCTGTAATTTCCTATAAAATCTGTAAAGTGAGGACACCTGGGTGGCTCAGTTGGTTAAGCGACTGCCTTCAGCTCAGGTCATGATCCTGGAGTCCGAGGATCGAGTCCCGCATCGGGCTCCCTGCTCGGCGGGGAGTCTGCTTCTCCCTCTGACCCTCCCCCCTCTCATGCTCTCTCTCTCTCTCATTCTCTCTCTCTCAAATAAATAAAATCTTTAAAAAAATCTGTAAAGTGAAAATAATAGTATTCTGTTCACAGAGTTCCTGTGAGGATTAAATGAGAAAATGAACATAAACGTTAAGCATAGGACTGGGGGCGTAGTGAATGCTCAATAAATAGTTGAAAAAAGTTGAGTGTGCGAATGTGAGAAACAGTCCAGCAGGCTTTGTTTTCCTGGCAGATTATGTTCATATGACTGTGCAGGAAGATTGTAAACATCTGTGCCTTGGTTGCCATTCTCCTGATTTATTTAACCATGTGGATTTCGTCAACTATTTTCAATTAATCAGACACAGGCAATGCCATGGATGCCACACAGATGGTTTCTTCAATCCATCAGTGATGCCTGGGTGTGGCAATGCTGAGACGGGGCACATTAAAAGTTAGAGGCAAGGGAATTTGAGCTTTCAAATCTTGAGACTCCTGGAATGTTTTTAAGCTCCTGTATGCTTCACCTCTGATACTGGAAAAGTTGATCTTTCTGAATATATGTATTTTAACAGAGTCAGCATCATCATGGCTGCCTGACTCATTAGGGAATGTTCTGAGTCTGTGATAGGAAGGAAGCAAGTGAGAAAGGTTGAGAGAGTTAAAAAACACAATTTAATGTCTGCTTCACTGCTCGTTTTTATTACTATAATATTAAGAAAATGCAGAGGTGGGGCGCCTGGGTGGCTCAGTGGGTTAAGTCTCTGCCTTCAGCTCAGGCCTGCTTCTCCCTCTGCCTCTGCCCCCACTCCTCTTGTGTGCTCTGTCTCTCTCTCTCTCTGGTGGATAATAAATAAAATCTTTAAAAAAAGAGAAAATGTAGAGATAAGAGCAGAATTTTTTTGACAGAGTCTACCTACAGAAGTGTTATAGTCCCATTGTGGACAAATCAGAAAACACAGAGACTAGGAAAAAAATTTCTCATAATCCTTCCACTCAAAGATAACTACCCTTGACATTTTGATTACATCCTTCATTATGATTATTTATGTACAATATACCTGTGTATTTGCAAAAAATGGAATCAAACTGGAAAGTATTTTGTCACTTGCTTTTCCCACTTCATGAGATAGCCCTAAAATTCTTTCACATCGTTTGAATGTTCTTCTTCATGATTCTTTTAAATAGATGTAAATAATCCACCACAGAAATGAAATGTTACTTCCTTAATCTCCTAAGTTTTGAGAGTTAGTTTTCAATCTTACTGCTATTGTTAAACAATGACTATTAAACCATTTTTAGCCAAAAGAGAAAATTTTGTAAAGCATTGAGTGAGTAGCATAGAAAGCTTTCTATTCTAGCAAGGTTATCCCATAAAAGTATTGTACTTGAAATCACTTACTAGCATTAGAGAAGAACACAGGGGAATAAAAACAGGTTTCTAAGACAAAATGCATAAAAAACAGGAGTAGATAATAGAGAATAGAGTAGATAATACGGTTGCATGCTGAGTTTCTCTGTACAGGCAATTCTCACTTTGCACAGGAGTGCAGGGCTGTGAAAACAACCATGCAGACTGAAACCATGCAAAGGAATACAGTGAGAAAATGTAAGATTGTTCCATGACCTTTAAACATTTCTATCAAATATTGAAAGTTCTCTATTGGTTATAAAAGTATGGTACAGTGAAACAAAAAAGAATAGCAAAACTAATGCTTATTTACATTGTAATGTAAAATAGTACAAATATTGAGAATTCAATGTTTTCTTTGTAAAAAAACTTAACAAAAGTTGAACAGCGATTGCCATATTCTTGTAAATAAATTACGATGTATTCAATGCATCTCTTCTATGCCTTGGCAAATTCTGATCAGCTTCTGACATTTAATCTTTGGCTCTTTCAATGTCATGGAGTATCTCTGAGAGTGCCTTTGACGTGAAGTCTTCTGCCAACATCAGGCATTTCCTCTGGGACACCTGCCTCCTCTTTGTCACAACCATTTCTCTCATTTATGTCCATAAGTTGGCCTTCCCTAGACTCCTCTAACTGCATGTCCAGGGTGTCTCCCACGGTGGTAGTATCAAGATTACCACCTTCAGCCATTTCTCCGATAACTCCATGAATGTTAGACTCCAATTTCATTTCCAGCATTATCACTTTTCATTTCTTTGCTGTACTTTCATCTTTGTTGGCCAATTCCCTCTCTCAATTATCCATCTTTCTAAAATTTCATGGGGATTTATCACTGAGAGACAAAGAGGCAAAACTACCTGTTTTGCTGCCTGTACCTGATTGAGTAACACAGGCAGTGACCAATCACTGACGAACTTTGAAAGAAATGACATGATTGGCCACTGATCAGGATAAGCCTCCACTATTCATGTCGTGATTTATGGACGAAAAAATTAGCAGCCAAATTTGTACTTTATACAATTATTCACAGTTAATGTACTGTGGAAATAGAAATGTGGACCAGGTTGTCAGGGATCAGTGCAATTTAACTAAACCGTGGTAACTGAATGGTGCATATTGGGACTGTGCAAAGCGAGGACTGCCTGTATATATTTATAAATAATGATTGAGGGGGACGGCTTTCCAAACTGGTTTTGATAGGCTGTGAATGGCAGTACTCCATTCTCCCTGTCTCAAGCTATCTGGGGGGCAACGTTGGTTTTATGGAGACTGAAGGATACGTTGCACTTAGGTTTTGAACTATAGCATCCCACATAAAGGGGAGAATCATGCTGATGAGGTGACTTGCTGCAATGAGCAGAATGTAGAAACTGTAATTCTTCCTCCTCTCATGTAACAGCACAGCAGAGCTCAGTGAGATTTCAGTCCAACATGGGGAGCTGATTGTTTCCTATGATTCTTATTCCCCGACAGTGCCCCCACACACCTCATGGATAGTGACAAAAAAAGCCTTGAGTTATAGGACCAAGTCTCTGTGATAGTTCCAATAGGATACATCTTTGAAGTCAAGGTCAGGTCAATGGTGTTAAACATGAGGGTGGGGGCAGTGGAGGGACAAGGAACCAAGAAAGTTGAGGAATTTACAGCCAAGTCTGTAAACAAAGAAGATTGATGGTAGCTGAAGACAAACAGAGGATTCACTGGAAAGAAGATGAAATGTTCTTATGAAGTTAGGGTTGGGGACCCTGCAGAGATTCCCCACAGGGTCTTGATATGTCGTCCCAATTATCTTTTCACTACAGTGTCTGTCATGTAAAAAGACCTTACAGATGTTTGTTAAATGAAGTAGGAATTATTGTTGGGATTCCACCACAAAGACAAGCATTTTTTTAATGTCAATTTTGGAGAAATAATATTTTAATAAAACCTAGAGTAAATTTGACTAACTGCACAGGGCACACAAATAATAGAATGAACTAAAGATGGAAGTTAAGCACAAGGGTATTCAATGGGAAATTCATTTTTTCTCTCTGTTTGATGGTTTCTGCTCCTTTGCACTGTCCCCCAGGCAGTCAGAGTGATCTTTTAGAAATGTAATTCATATTACATAGTCTCTTGCTTAAAACTTTCCAATGGCATCCCTTGCACAAAGAATAAAATCTGAAGTGTTTATCATGGCTCACAAAGCCTCTGTAATCTGATCCTTAACAAATTCTCTGATCCTACTTCTTATCTCTCTCCTCCCTTTCCCCTATGCTCTATTCTTTTGTTACATTAGCCTTTTTTTCTATTCCACAAACAGGGAAGTTCATTGTGATCTTAGGATCTTTGCTCTTGCTGTTACCTCTGTTTGGCAAGTTCTATCTGTAGATTTTCACACGGAAAATGTTTTTTTTTTTAAAGATTTTATTTATTTATTAGAGAGAGAGATCGAGAGCTCACAAGCGGGGGGCGAGGCAGTAAACAGAAAACTTTTAACATGGTTTTTGAAGTAAAGGATATGTGATCACAACACTCCCTATAGGAACAATGATGGAAGGTGAATCATCTGCATCAGTCAGGATAAATTGGTTGTGCGTCAGTAGCAAATAGTCCTCCAGATCTAAGTGGCTTAAAACAACAAAGGTGTATTTTTTGCTCATGCTACATGGCCATTGTGGTTGGCAACAAGTTTCTACTCTTTGCTGAGATGCTAACATTTTATGATACCACCAACTCAACGTAAGGTTTCCAGGTCTGCCATATCAGAAGAAGATGAGATAGTAGAGCGTTGTCAGTTAAGTGGTTTATCCCAGAAGTGACACAAATCATTGCTCAGATTTTATTGACTGTAAGTCTGGATCTGCCGTTTCCTATCTGAATTCTCATCTTTTTATCAGGCATTGTTGACAGGGACTAAATTTTCTTATTGGGATTTTCAAGATAATTTGAAGTACTTTTAACAATTTAGATTCCTGGGTCCCACCTTTCAAGATCTGATTTAGTTGGTGTGGGATGGGGAGTGGTCATCACTTAGTTACTTCCAGTAACTAAGCTGCAGGTGATGTGGAGACCACACTTGGAGAAACACACGTCTAGAGGCTAGAACAATGGTTGGTCTATTGGAAGTGCTCACTAAATATTTTTTTGACTATACACTTAGGGTTCCTTTATAAATAAAGACTTAAAGGAATGAATCAGTGATTTAAATGAAAAGAATCTGTGAATACCAAGTTACATTAGGAGAAAGAGAAAGGCCCAGAATTCTATTCATCCACCCTTAAATAACTTCCGACTTCAGGAGGAGGTAATACTGGGACTTTCTTTCACAATGGGCATGTCATTAGGTTGATCCACAGAGCATCCCAGCTATGTCATATATCTTGTTCAGGAAAAAGGCACACATCTAATGATATTAAAAAAAAAAAAGAGTGGATGAATTCTTTGACTCATTCCATTTGAAATGAACTATGGAAAAAGCAAATCCAATCTCATGTAATTAGAAGTTACTTTAATTACGTGAAGTACAGCCTACATTTCTTTGACAATGATAGATAATAACCTCCTTTTTATGTTGTTTAAAAATCTAATGGCCAATAACTTTATGACCTTAACTAACTGAGACCGAACTCTCTTGTCACTTACTTCTGTGTTATTTTCACATTCTGATCACAGAATAACAGTACTAGGAGTAAAGATCATAACGATGTCATAAACAGAGAACCATAAATGTATACTTTTTAAGTGAAGCTAAATGTTCCATTATGATAGATTACCCATCCCCTTGAAAAGCTCAACTATTTAAAAACCAGATCTGCTGCATTTTCAATACTCAGACTTTTCTCTGAAATGAAGTTTCAGGCTGGAGGTCTTCATGGGTATGTATTCATGTGCATTATGTTTTGGTACATAAAATCTGAAAGCTTCTAAAGTATTAAAACTTTCATATAAATCATGGAAGAAAAAAGAGACAACAAAAAGCTGGTACTTAAAATATCCATTAATTGTTTTAAAAATTAATTTGCAGGAGGATTCTATTTTTACAATTGCTGTAACTTTTTAGTTATTAATATAACTTTAATAATGTCACTACTTCCTCCTTTTCTGGACAAGGTATTCACAATGTTAGGCTATTCTTAAAGGCTGTGGATGAATATGGGCACTCACACCTTGGAGTGTGGGCTAAATGTAAGATAAGAAGAGAATATTTGTTCAGTTACTGCAAATGACAGTGTGTTAGATATATCGGTTCTGAATAGTGAATCTAAGTTTCTTGGCTGGGAAACGAATGGATCGTATTAGGTAATTTACTTTTGCCTGAATGTTGATCAAGTTTTGCTGATACTTCTTTTTTTTTTTTTTAAGATTTTATTTATTTATTTGACAGAGAAAGAGAGAGAGAGCACAAGCAGGGGGAGTGGCAGGCAGATGGAGAGGGAGAAGCAGGCTCCCCACTGAGCAGGGAGCCCCATGTGGGGCTTGATCCCAGGACCTTGGGATCATGACCTGAGCCGAAGACAGATGCTTAACCGACTGAGCCACCCAGGCGCCCCTGTTGGTACTTCTCTAATAGATGGTAACAAACTAAAAGAGCTCAAAAAAATGCAAGAAAATCACATGTACTCAGAAACTTGCTTCTTTCTGTTACTGCATGAAAGTTGTGCTTTTCCTGGATCACATCTGAGAAGGCAGCATGCACAGAAGGGGCATAGTCTTCTCTCCTACAAATGTCTCTGTATTTCACAATTTAACGGCTTTGTGTATTTAAAATATGCCATGAACAATGATAGTCATGAACATACATGGCAAGGAGATTGTGATGTGTTGGTTCACAGGCCTCATATCTTCATAAAGCACAGCACAGGATTAAAACTGGGAGCTAAAAATTATAATGTCTATATTGCTTAGGACATGATGCTACCAATCAGATCATCAAGTGCCATAAGCAGCGTCCTAGCAAAACAGACACAATATGGAAACAAATACTGGTCAAGAGGCTTGCTCAGGTCACCTCCAGGTCACTCGTCCACATGAGCAGCATTTTATGATTTGGTTCAGTGCTGCCCTGAGGTACACATTAACTTTAACTGAAGACACACACACGTATGTATTTCTAAAATTCAGGTGTAGAGTCGAGCTAATCACATCCCATATTTCATAGCTCATTATAATTGCTATTTCAGGGAAACCCCTCCATTTCCTTATCTTGTCCCCATTTTCCATGCCTACTTCCTTCTTTCCTCTAAAAAATAACCTAACACGTTTGTTATGCATCTTTGTATGTGCTCTTGTCAAATGTGTGTGGTTTTGTGACCTTGTCTTTTTAATTTTCATAAGTGGGCCTAGGTTATAAATCTCAATCAGTTTTTCTCTGTTTCACTCAGGTTCTATTTATGTTGCTGGCTGTTTTTCTACTCCTCCAGACTGCCCACTGTTGTATCACTTATTAGGATCTCTGTAGTACCCATACTCGCTTTTCAAAAGCACAATTTGGGTCATCTTCCCTGGTGTTCACTAGTCTTCCCTGATGTTCACTATTTATTGATGTGTTCATTCTCAACCTCCATCTTTCTAATAATCAAATATGGTTTGTAAATGAAGATCTTAACATACCAGAAGGAGGGCAAACAGCAGGCTTTACTAACATTTTCCAGTGAAGTTCTAAAATGGCACAGGAACATCACATCTCTCTGACCAAAGGGAGGGCTTCCCTTATTCAATGAAGACATAATATACATGAAATACCCTCTATCACTCTTCCAGTCTCCCCATGCTTTAATCTAAATATAGCCGATTGATGTTATAAAGCTATCCTTTAGAGCGTTCATTTTCATTGAAACATACAAGCTGCCTGTGCAGATGTGGGATCAGAGATGCATGAAGAAATACATAAATTTAAAATAACATAAACCCAGAAGGTGCTGGAATCAGACCTGCTTATAACATTGGCTTGCTCAGTCACCATGCATGGTCATTAAGTGACTCTACCTTTTTTCTGTTTGTAGATCTTAGCCAATAACTCAGAATATCTTGAGTTTCTTAAGGAAAAGCGGATTATTACCATTAAGTAGAACCACTTCCTGTAGTCTTTTTAAGCTCTTTGGGTCCTAATGAAGAATGTGGGCCAGCCTGATGAGGACCTGCTCCTGAGAGCAGCCCCGCTGTACCTCCAACCCCTGGAACTGTGCCAGGAGGCTGTGTGCCTAATCTGCTCAGAAATCGTTCCTTTCTGTCTGTCACTGAAGCCTGAACACACTCCAGGAATTAGGTACTAATTAATGTCAACACATTATAAATGAAGAAAGAAGGGAAATTGCTTGGACTCATTTCTGAGGAAATTTTCAGCAATTCGCTTCAGTTAAAGTTAATGTGTACCTCAGGGCAGCACTGAACCAAATCATAAAATGCTGCTCATGTGGACGAGTGACCTGGAGGTGACCTGAGCAAGCCTCTTGACCAGTATTTGTTTCCATATTGTGTCTGTTTTGCTAGGACGCTGCTTATGGCATTTGATGATCTGATTGGTAGCATCAGACGGGCAAGGAATCCAAAGTAAGGCTTCACAAGCAGTCAATTCTAGGTTAGCCACACAAAATTCTAGGAAATAACTTTTACAACGGCACTTCCCTGATTTTAGTCTGTGGCTGCTTTATGGGCTTCAATGAACAGTTTTTCGAAGACTAGAACAAGTAGATCATTACATGGATCTTAGGAAGTCTTCCTCTTTTAATCAGAAGCAGATTCTCATATCCTGTTTTTATGTCTATAAAATTAGGAACCGGATGCTAACATCCAAATCATCGTTTTGGGTAATCAGGATAATAAATGTGTACTAGTATCTCATGTACTGAGTCCAATATTGATCCAATATATGAGAAACCAATCGGGGGTGGGTCTGCAGTCAGGAGTGGGAGACTCATTTTGTAGAAAAAGCAGGTGGTACTGCAAGAAATCACAAGAGGGTTCAGTTCTGTGTTCATCGTTCTTTAGGCTTCCTTATTATATTCTACCCCTTTGAGGAAGCCCTTGGTGTACACCTTACTGAATTTGGCCTGAGTAAGAATGTCTGGGCTTAGACAGGTAAGCACCTTGCTTGCTTTGCTTAGGCCTTGAGTTCACTAGAGAAGACTCGACACCAGACAATTTCTCCATCTCCAATGCCCAGCACAACACGTGGCACATAGTTTGGGACAATAATAACCAAATAAGGAAGACTACAGAGTAATGTAGACATACCTATAATGTCAAACCACATTTTGACCACTGGGAAACTCATTTTAGTGCATGGACTTTAGGGTTAAAAAGATAGATTTCACTTCTGAAAACTTGTATGGCCATGGGTAAGCAGCCTTGAAATCTCAATTCCCTCTTCTGTGTATAAGGGTTAAATCTGTAAATAATGGATTTGTGGCAAAAAGAGAAGAGGTCTAGAGTGAAGATTTGTTTGACCACATCAACACCAATGATTTTGCTAAAGTAAAAAAAAATAAGATATAGAAAATTTGGTTCTTGATTTAAAACTGCTTTGATCATATGCTAATATGTGTTTTCCTAAATCTTAATATGATAACAAGAATGAAGTGATTTAAGAAAAAACATTTTTCTTTGTTTTCCCAAGCACTTAGCACAGATTACACTAAGCCTGAGTCTGTGTTCTTTCTACAAACCACAGCGTGTAGGGGATGGATATGGAAGAACACAAAAAAGTCAAGACAAATAAAGCTTATTAAGAAAAATCTGTTTGAAACTTCCTGGTTCTATCCATGCATTAATATTCCTGCAAATAATGTGTATAATTTTCATTGCATTTTGGTAAAATGCTGGAAGAGAAACAGGAGGAAAGGAACAAAGATGTGTGGGACTTGTCCTAGGAGAGTAGCAGGCAGACCAGGACTAGATAGAAAAGTCAGCTAGGGGGATTAATTCATTTCTAACAGTGCTAGTGTTGGATGAAGAGGCTTTTCTTTTCTTTTCTTTTCTTTTTTTTTTACAAAGATGAGAGCATAAGATGCACTTTGAAACATTTAAAAGCTGAAAAAAACAGTAGATGTTTTGTCTCTTTGAAAATTTAACAGAGCGATAGCACACACTTACCAAATGTCTTGCAGAGCACCCTTCCAAATGAAAGATATATACTAAGTACACCAGGATGGCTCTCTATGTGGGGGAGAGAAAATGGGGCCAAACGGGAATAAATAATACATTGAGGGGCCTCGCCCAGACCACTGGTGATTAAATCAACTCTGCACCTGGGGTCCAACAGAAACCAATCACCACCACCAAAATAACGAAACTGAAACACGGTGTGAGTATGTAGGGTTCTCAGGGGAGCCCCTTTCATTTCCTATACTGGGGAATGATGCTTCAGGCTATGGAGTGCCTAGGATTCCCAGGTGCAGGTATGAGTGTGTGTGTGTGTGTGTGTGTGTGCGCGCGTGCATGCTTTCCTGAGACTGAATTTTCATGAAGAGAGATGGAGCCCGAGAAAACTACTGGCTTTTGAATATTTTGGCTTTCGTGAGTCAGGATATTCCCTGCCCAAACATAGCCTTTCCTTTCTTTCTTTCTTTTTTTTTTTTTTTAGATTTTATTTATTTGACAGAGAGAGACACAGCGAGAGAGGAACCACAAGCAGGGGCAGAGGCAGAGGGAGAAATAGGCTCCCCGCGGAGCAGGGAGCCCGATGCGGGACTCGATCCCAGGACCCTGGGAACATGACCTGAGCCGAAGGCAGACGCTTAACGACTGAGCCACCCAGGCGCCCCTAGCCTTTCCTTTCAATAGGAGCTCTCCTTAACTTTCCTGTAGTTTTGTATGTAGAATGCGTGCGTGCGTGTGTGGGTGTATGTGTGCATGCGTGTGTACAGACCTTTGGAGTTTATAAAGGACAATGGCACACCAATTTAATACTCACTCACTGTAAGGGTTAAAATGGTGTTGCAGCAAAAGTACCCAACAACAATGTGCAGCCCATTAAAAGGCAATTAGATAAACAGTTGCTACAAGCTTGAAAAATCTGCCTCCTTTACCATGGTGAATGGGTTGGAATCAATCCACAGTTAATAAAAAGGAAAGGATGTGGAAACGTGGCTGAAATGTAAGACAAAGGGAAATAAAATACTATTTTTCAAAAAGAAATGTATAGGGATGCCGATGGAGGCACTCAACTAGAAATATGGATCATTCACTTAAAAATCATAAGATTTAGTTTTTATAAATCTGTGTGTCTCAGTTACCCTCTGCCAAAGGGATAATAAGATCATGGTCATAAAATATCTCAAATATTGCACTATATTTTCTATATTCTATATTTTTGACCATTTAGCTACCTATCAGTTAACTGCATGTTGGATAAGTTTCAGATAACCCCACAAATATGCATCAAGGCATGCATGTGTTGGTGACCTTACACACTCAGTCCTTTTGCATCAAGGAAAGTTTCCCTTCTACTGTTCGCTTACTGAGAAATTCAAAAGTTTAAGAAAAGAAACATTATCCTCAAATGATTATGCCAAAGGCTGTGATCCATCCAAACTCACATGCAAAACAAGGCTGGGCCTGATCTGTTCATTTTTGAGCACCGGGCAACAGCTGCTTGTCATCTACCTTCACTGGAGTGTTTTCTCATTGATTGCATTCCTTCTTTTGACTCTTTCATCATAAAAGAGACAGAAAAAGAAAGAAAGGGAGAGAGAGAAGGAGGGAAGGAGGGCGGGGGAGAGGAAGTAGGGGAGGGAAGCAGGGAGGGAGGAGGCCATCATTAAGATCAGAGCCACCTCACACCACTTATGGACTACTGTACATCCTGCAGGGCAGAGAAGGCACACCCCTTTTGACCAAAGCCAAAACGCACCTGTCTGCTTCCTGTGTGTGTACAACCAATGCCAACTGAGCATTGGTAGTCTTGTCAAACTGTATACTTGCGGCGCAATTCTACTAGTTTCGGTAACTTAAAGAAGAGAGAATCTCCGTCATCTGCAGCCTTCAGTGTAGAAAATGAGAAGTGACACTTACAGCAGCAGTGAAACCTTCACAAATTCAAGGGGACTTCTGTGAGTGTGTAGAAGTCAGGAAATTAAGGCAGAGAGCACAATCACGTCAGCGTGGCTGAAACAGGTACATTCTTAAACCGTAACTTCCAGTTTGCCCTCATTCAGTAGAAGACTAAGAGCCTAGGTCTAGATGTTGTTTTCATCATTTTTGTTTATAATGTAGGACTAGACATACCTGTTCAATTTATTGAAAAAATTTCTTAGTAAAATACAAGCATAGAAGTTTTCATAAACAGTTATACTTAGAGAAATACTGAGCTAGATATATAAATTGGTATAGGATAGGTTATCTGAAAGACAATATGACAATAGCTTTCACCTTTAAAATTGTCTTGCTCCAAAGCAATCACTTGGACATTAGCCTTACCAACATTTTTCTGGATCTATCTCCTCAGGCAAGAGAAACAAAAGCAAAAATAAACTATCAGGACTACATCAAACCAAGAAGCTTTTGCACAGTGAAGGAAGCCATCAATAAAAGATAAAGGTAACCTATTGAATGGGAGAAGATATTAGCCAATGATATATTTGATAAGAGGTTAATATCCAAAATATATAAAGAGCTCCTACAACTCAACACCAGAAAAATCCCAAGTAATTTGATTAAAAATGAGCAGAAGACCTGGATAATTTTTCCAAAAAAGACATATGGATGGCCAAGAGACACATGAAAATATGCTCAACATCACTCATCTTTAGGGAAATGCAAATCAAAGCCACAGTGAGATACCACCTCAAATCAGTCAGATGGCTAGTATTCAAAACACAAGAAATAACAAGTGTTGATGAGGAGTGAGGAAAAGGAATTGTTGTGCACTGTTGGTGGGAATGGAAACTGGGACAGCCACTGTAGAAAATAGCATGGAGGTTCCTCAAAAAATTAAAAATAGAATTATCATATGATCTAGCAATTTCACTTCTGGGTATTTACCAAAGAAAAGGAAAACACTAAATGAAAAGGTATATGCACCCCCCCCGCCATGTTTATTGCAGCATTATTCATAGTAGCCAGGGTAGGGAAGCAATCTAAGTGTCCACTGATAGATAAATGGATAGGGAATACGTGATATATATACACACACACACATATATAATACACACACACACACACAATGTTTTGTACACACACACACACACACACACACACACAAATAGAATATTACTCAGCCATAAAAAAGAATGAAATCTTGCCATTTGTGACAACATGGATGGACCTAGAGGGTTTTATGCAAAGTGAAATAAGTTAGAGAAAAACAAATACTGTATGATTTCAATTATATGTGAAATCTAAAAAATGAAAACAAAAAACAAAAACAGATTCCTATTTACAGAGAACAAACAGGTGGTTGCCAGAGGGGAGGGAAATTGGGGGGATGTGCAAGAGAGGTGAAGGGGATTAAGAGGTACAAACTTCTAGTTATAAAATAAATAAGTCACAGGGATGAAAAGTACAGCATAGGGAATATAGTCAATAATATTGTAAAAACTTTTGTGTTGTGACAGATGGTGACTACACTCATTGTGGTGAGCACTGTGTGATGTATAGAATTGTTGAATCCCTATGTTGTACACTTGAAACTAATACAACATTATATGTCAACTCTACTTCAATATAAAAATAGCTTGCCACAAAACCAAAAATCTGTTTCTAAAAAATTATTCTAAAAAAAATGAAAGTTGGTACAATGTAGATGTATTTATAATAGCACATTTTTTTAAAAAGTCCAAAAATAGGGGAGTAGTTAAACAAATATTTTTACATCCATACAATGAAATACGTAGCTTTAAACAACCATGTTGTAAAAAAATATTTATTTTGGGGGAAAAATGGTCATAAAATATTAACAATTGAAAGATGTGGCCTATAAGCTGTTTGAATAGTATGTCTATTGTGGAAAATAGAAATGTAGAAGCATCCGGAAGGGTAGGAAGGTCATTCAGCAAAATGTAAAACATTATTTTTCTTTCCATATTTTAGAAAATATTTTCTAAGTTTTTCTCTGAGTGCTTTCTTATGTGATTAGATACCATACCATAATTGTTACTAAAAAAGACTCATTAATATTCAGAGGTTTTCTCTGAGTCCAGTGATTTGTTTAAACTCAGAGGTTGTGTTAAACGTGCTATCCTATGGGTACTGAGATAGGTGCATCCCATGGAAAGACCCTTGAGGCTATTGCAAGCTTGCAGTACCTGCGGATGGTCAGTGTAAACTGACAAACTAGAACGTGCTACGGTCCTAGGAGGAACGGTTCTCCCCGGGTTTTCCATCTTGTCTTGTTGGTCACCCATAACCAGATGCTCACACCATAATATAAACGTTAACAAACTATTAGTTCATGAAATGAAAGGCACTATTATATTGCTGATAGTGAGGAGGGGGGGTCCAAGTTTAATTGCTTTGGCAATCCTACCCCTGTATTTCCTGATTCTGATGCAAGTGAAACCTCAACTTTCTCCTATTACAATGGTTTATATAATAATTTATAGATATGCATAGAGGTATATGATAAAACAGGGCTTTATAGTTGGAGTAAGTAAGCAGCTGGATACCACTTTGTTTGATTTGTACAGAAGAGTGGAAGTTCAAACATAAAAGTAAATGACTACCTCTTTGTTTAGCTATCATAGACTGTTTCTTTATCACAGTCACATGCAATCTATTGGAAAACAGAGAGGCAATAACAAACACAGCACCAAGCTCCATTCTAACAAGTCCTGCTCCAGGGTATAATCCCTACATTGGTATCTCTGGATTCAAGGTAAAGGGAACAGCTTCCTATGGTCCACTTTCTGTTTTATTGCATAGCGATTGCTTAATGCACATTCAAATTAAATACTCATAGGAACACTCACACACAAAAGCTTTCTATCAAACGCCATCCTGGCTATGGTGATGAATAATCTCTGACAAATCTCTACTCCCCACACCTTACTAAGCAGCCCTCAAAACCAGGATTTGCAAATGGCATGCCTCTTCTGCATGTTACCTCAGATTTGGCAAGAATAAATGACCAAAGTTATGAAACAAATTTAAGTCTTTTGTACAATGAAGTGAATTACAAAACAATTTCTATCCTATTGATACTGGAGAGGAACCTTCTTATGTGAGGCAAACAAGAACCCCAATGAAACACTGGGAAATGTTGAAATTTCAAACTTTTTCCATCACATTTCTGATTTCACACAATAAAAAGCATGACTGCTCAAGCTACATCACCTCACATTGATTGCTAGATGTCCGAGGATGGCTGTTAAGTGTTATCAGATTACAAAACACTTGCAATGTTTGCTTGACTGACAATTTGATGGCTGGCATACTGAAATGTAGTCTGCTTAGCAACTAACATTAAGCAGAAGGAAATTTTCCGACTATGTCATGGTTGTGAAAACAGGTGCAGGGTAGCTGGAAAAAATTTTAGTCTGAAAGGAAGACAAAAGTGGTCTTCAAATGAACAGCTTGAAGCTAAAGGATGTTATTTCATCTAATGATAAAAGCAAATAAAACTTCCTATTTCTAAAAGTTATATGTATTCCAACAAAAAATAAACTTACCTTTCAGCTACCAAGGCAAACTTAATCAACTAATTGAGTTAGAATAATTTTTCCACAAAGATTGCTATTTAAGTCTAAGGACACTTTTATTATTATTAGAGTAATCTGTGTTACAGTTTGATTCCTCTGTACTGGTGGTGGTAAACTGGATTGTGCAGTTTTTTGAAATGTTACCCAAGCATAAACTATAGGAAAGAGTTAAGAAAAATTGGAAGACATTTTTACCTTGTTTTATTTTTCAGATTTTGATTTTTTTGTATGTTAGACTCTTTAATTTTAGACTATTTAATGAACAAAATGAATAATGGTCATACCCTGGAAGGAACAAGAAACAGGAGATTCTGGGACTTTTCATGATTATCTTTAACAGGTACTAGAAGCCCAAGTTAGGGTAGGTGGCAGTGTAAGTTCTAGGCTTCAGATGGTACGGAACATGTTAGTAGTGGTTTCCACCACTAAGAGTTCGGCTTATTCTTCTATTTTTAACCCGAGTGAAAATTCTCATTCCTCATTTCACATCTACTCTTTTATTAGGTCTGACTGATTCTGGAAACAAGGGACTTTAATAAAAAAAAAAAAAAAAGGGTGCTTTTGTTTTTGTTTTTTAGCTAGAACTATTTATAAGAAACCACAATCTGGTGTAGAAATATAAAACCCGGGGCGCCTGGGTGGCTCAGTCGGTTAAGCGACTGCCTTCGGCTCAGGTCATGATCCTGGAGTCCCGGGATCGAGTCCCGCATCGGGCTCCCTGCTCAGTAGGGGGTCTGCTTCTCCCTCTGACCCTCCTCCCTCTCACGCTCTCTGTCTCTCATTCTCTCTCTCGCAAATAAATAAATAAAATCTTTAAAAAAAAAAAGAAATATAAAACTCTATCTTGGGTTAGTTTGGAAATACTGGAACAAAGTCTCTTCACCACTTAAACAACCCTGGAGGCCATCAAATGACTCTTTTCTAAGTTAATCACCAGTCGATAAAAATAAAATGCTATTTTGTTTTTTCCCCTGCTATCTTCTATTGAACATTTTTCAGATTCTTTCCCCCCTAAAGTTATTTAGTTTTGACTGAAATAGAGTGATCAGCTTGGTACAGCCACTCCCAAAGAATGATTCATTCATTTAGCAGCCTCTGTCTTCTTGCAGGCAACCTATGACAAACAAGTGTGTGGCCTCTTTTCTATGCTCTTCCTAAACCTCCCAGTTTGGCGTGAGAACACAAGGAGGAAGATGCGCCTGAAGTGCATCTTCTCCCACTCAGAGGTGCACAGCCTGGAAGGAAGGCAGAAAACTTGTGCTCATAGACCACACAAAGTACTCCCCACCAGGCTGCAGCTATGACAAGCCAGCAATCCTTCCCTCGGCGCCTAAGGCACATCTTTCATAGTCTAAGAATAGATGTGCTTACATTGATCAAGAGTGGGGGAGGCTGACAGAGCTAGCCTCATATGGCTAGGGCTCAGATGCATCAAGATGTCAAGAGATCTGGTTTTAATTGAAATGCAAGCATTCACCATGTGGTTTTCTATACACAGGGCAATTTTGCCTTATATGGTCAGTAGCATATGTTTTGGCAATAAAAAAAATAAAAACAGTGAACATGAGTTGTAACAATAACTTATCAGGGACTATAGGAAAGAATTATATCCAGTGACTATTATATAAAAACATGATATTTATGTTTTTGTTATGCAGATTTAACATGCTAACTAAAAAAAAAAAAAAATCATTCCACAGTTGATTGTTGTTTTATTCACTTGTAAAGAGGTGATTTTCCTACAGACAGATTTTCTTGTGATCGGTATGTTAACAACTGATAAAACACTTTGGTGTTTCCGATTACTCATTTGACATTAGGATCACTTCTTTGAGAAAGTCCGAATAGTAAAACAAAACTGCTACAATATTTTCATGATCATGATACCATAAAGTAAACACAGAACTGACTCACGATTCAACTGATGTAGAAAGATCAAAGAGCCATATCATAATTTAACCCTAAGTGAAGGTTTGTCTGGAGATAAAAATTAGGAGAGCAGGTCAATCCTAAAATAAAATTTATTTAGATTATTTCTCCCTTTCAAGGTTTATAATATAAAGCCTTCATTCTCCGATTAGTCCAGATGCCATCGTAGAATAAAAGCCAAATTCCATTAGGAAACAATACTTGTTTTTTACTTCTTCTTCTTCTTTTTTTTAAGATTTTATTTATTTATTTGATAGAGAGAGAGACAGTGAGAAAGGGAACACAAGCAGGGGGAGTGGGAGAGGGAGAAGCAGGCTTCCCGCCGAGCAGGGAGCCTGATGCAGGACTCGATCCCAGGACCCTGGGATCATGACTTGAGCCGAAGGCAGACGCTTAACAACTGAGCCACCCAGGCACCCCCTTTTTTTTACTTCTAAGAGGTCATCTCTACCTTCTCTTGTCAAAATGTGAGGTCTCCATACTTGCAAACTAGCTGTGGCATATGGAACTGAATGGAAACTTGGTAGTTCTGTTGTTGTCTTTATGTGGCCTCTTAGTAAGAACGTTTTTTTAGGAAAGCATATGAGAAGATAAATTGCACATACATTTTTTGTAGAGTGAAAAACTTCTGGCTTCATTATTGGTAAAGAAATAGTTAGACCCTTGAATCAAGCAGATTATGCCTACGCCCCAATAAGAGACAAAATTCCTAGTTCAGGCAGTACCTTTCATACCTTGTACTGCTTAAATCCCACTGGGCCTGTGGCCACCCACTTTGCCTAGACATAAAACAGGCCACAGAAGGACAGAGGGTGATAATAGATGTACCAAGTAATTATCTTATCTGCATATTGTTGACTAATTTTTGATTAATTAAAAGCTGTGTACAAGGATCATTGAGATTCAAGTCTGGATAAACTTGATATTCAGCTTCTGGGAGGTTGTGAGAACATGTTCTAGATTGTTCTCACACCAGATGTCAGGTGCTTTCCTGAGAAAATTTATTGTTGGCCCAGCAGAATTCAAAGCACCTTTGGGAAGGCCTATCTCACCTGGGTGACACTTGTCAGACTGCCAACCAGGGCAGAAGAGAGGGGGATAAATCTACAGTTACTGACCCAAAATTATAAAATTGAAGTCTTCCTTAAACTTGGCCACTGTGTGACTTAGTTATAGTCCCCTTTGCCTCCTGGGTCCAAGGAAGAAGGGAAGACCCTAAGTGTCAGAATTTGCCACAGAAGAGAGCAAAGAGGCTCACCAGATAGAGGCCAGTAAAACCCAGCTGCAAGCAAACCACCTTTCCTCATGGTTAGTGCAGAGCTTTGGGACAGCCACCCCTCACCCCAGTTATCCTCTGATGCCACAGAAACCTCAATACCATCTAGTTCCTCTTAGTCACCTCACTTTTAGGTCCTGGATTTTGTTTCTGGAATCTGGTCCTGTTCAATCACTGGATTCTCATCTTGAAAATTCACTCTTGAAGTCATTGATCCCCTGGTATCAATTCCCTTCTGACCATGTCATCTTAGAATCCTGTCACTTGATCCTCTTTTGCCTGCTTTCTTTCCAAAGCTCCATTTCTCACTGACTACCACCTAATCTGGCACTAAAAAAAAAACCCCAAAAAACAAAAAAACAGGAGTCCGAGCCTCCATGGGGATCTCCCATGCAAGCCAAGTCCTGGCTTGAGCCTATGGCTGGGTGTTCACAGGAGGTCTCAAACCCTGCATGGATTACTTTGATCCAACAAAAAGAATCTATGAGAACAAGTTGGACATCCAACAGCAGGCCACATAGGGATGCGGGAGTTCAGGTGATCCTGAAGTTACAGGAGGCTCAGGGTATGGGGGTGTGACAGTGAGGGAGTATGCAGGCGGGAGTGTATGTGTTGACTATGAGTGTGTTTGAGTGTGAGAGCAAAGACGTTAGTGAATGACTATGAGCATGTGAAAGTGAGAAAGCGTGTGTGAGTGTGTGTGTGTGTGTGTTCAAGTGGGAAATTAACATGTGTCTGAGACACGTGTTATGCCACAGGATCTCTTCGTGCAAACTGACGCAGACTCTAGTTCAGCTTCTGTTACCCCCCACTGGGTGATCCAGAGAAGCCACTTTCTGTCTTGTGGATCACAGTTTTATACTTGAAAAATGAGCATATGAAAAGTACTGTAAATTCCTTGTGCCACAAAAAGTGTCCCCACATTGCCATCCTGATTCTCTTGAATGAGTCCTACTACACATTAGAAGGTGACTATACAGCTGGAAAAAAGGAGGCTCTGGTTGAGAAGCACAAAGGCAGGCTCAAGCCACCTTGTCACACACTTTTTGGGTTCTGGTTAAAATAGTAGAGTAATAGAGACTGAAAGATTACCGGTCCTTCTCACCCTGGGTGAGAAGAGGACATCTACAGGGTGATGGTAAGAGGAACACAAGCACGCTGGTGTTATTGACTCTTCTCCTGGCCTGGAACATCTCCCTCTTAAATCCTTCTGAGACCTGGACATGGAAATAAACCCACATACCTTGCCTACTGCTTTTAAAAAGTGCCTTGAGGGGCGCCTGGGTGGCTCAGTTGGTTAAGCGACTGCCTTCGGCTCAGGTCATGATCCTGGAGTCCCGGGATCGAGTCCCGCATCGGGCTCCCTGCTCGGCAGGGAGTCTGCTTCTCCCTCTGACCCTCCCCCCTCTCGTGTGCTCTCTCTCTCTCTCTCTCTCTCTCACTCTCTCAAATAAATGAATAAATAAAATCTTTAAAAAAAAAAATAAAAAAATAAAAAGTGCCTTGACTCTTTAATAGAAAGAATTGGGTGGGCAGGAGACATTGCATGTCATCTTAATTTGAGAGTAAATGTTACATGTCCCTGAGTGGCCTCCATTAATTATAACCAAGAAAACACACTGGGAGCACCTCACTTCTCTCGCTGACTCTTATCGATGGCTTTCCCAGACTTCTACATAGAAGGCAGGCCCAAAAGGCAACAAACATTAGGCAATCCTCTCTTTTCAGGCTGCTAAAAATAAATCAGTTTAACTGCAGTGCTATCTAAAGCCTCAAACCAAAGCCAGAGACAAATGTAAATGTCACCCCTTTTAATAAACAGTCATTAATAAGTTCATACTTCTCCATTCTAACTCAGGCTGGGTAAGAGCATGATCAATTTATAAGCAACATAGATGAAGGAAAGAAGCAGATTTGTAAAGCAAATATACTGGAAAGTCATAACCTGATATCCCCATCAATTGAAACTCAGGCCATTAAAACAAGAAAGGACCCTAGAGATGAACCAGAATAAGTAAGATGAAGATCTAGGGGACTGAGGCCCAGAGAGGCAAAGTGGCTGCCACAGGATCACCAGAAGTTTAAGGCTGAGTGTCATTTTCTGTCTCCCAGGTTGATGCTTTTGTCACTACTGTCTGCTATTTGCTATATCCTTCTGCTTTAGAAAAGTCAAATATTTTCCCAAGGTTGAATTTTTGAAGTAAAAATTACTGTGGCACTTTCAGTGTTTCTTTTTAAAGTTCCCTCCTTGGATTTGACATCTATTTTCATGGCGGGATTTTCCACCTGCCCTTTCTTCCTGCCCACAGACTCGCACATGGACACAGCCCCCTAGCTCCTGCCCTCCTCTTCCTCAGGCTCCATCTTCCTGAACATCCTGCTTTGCTCTCTACCTTAGGGTCCGATTGCTCCCTTTTCTCTCTCTGGTCACATGGGAGCATCTCTAGCTACTGAAATCTCCACAGCACATCTCAGCTGTTCTGACTTTGAGTCAACCACTTTGTGGTTTTCAAAGTGTGGTCAAGCCAGCAGCATCCCATCACCTAGGAGCTTGATAGAAATGCAAATTCTCGGGCTTCAGACCAGACCTACTCTCCCAGAAACTCTGGTGGTGAGGCCCAACAATCTGTGTTTTTTTTTTTTTTTTAAAGATTTTTTATTTATTTATTTGACAGAGAGAGAGAGATAGGGAGAGCAGGAACACAAGCAGGGGGAGTGGGAGATCGAGAAGCAGGCTTCCTGCCGAGCAGGGAGCCCTATGTGGGACTCGATCCCAGGACCCTGGGATCATGACCTGAGCTGAAGGCAGACGCTTAACGACTGAGCCACCCAGGCGCCCAACAATCTGTGTTTTAATGAGCCCTCCACATGACTCTGACTTCTACCCAAGTCTGAGAACCACTAACCTACCTTACTTTCTGGTGGCAGGAGTTCAAAAGCAAGAGCTCTGCATAGCACTGCTGGTGTTCAGATTTTGCTTTCTGGCTGTGTACTCTGGAGAAATTACTTATACCCTCTGTGCCTCATACCCCTCATCTATGAAATGGATATAATATAGATTTTGCCTCAGAGATTTTTTTTGTTGGGGATGAAAAGGTACAAGGCATGTACATAATGTACTTAGCACAGAGCAAAACCTAGGAAATGCTAAAAAATATTAGCATCTATTCTTTCATAAGATAGTTCTACTCACAACACGTGAAATGTGAGCCACTTCTCTTTCCAAATCATATTCTTATGAAACTTGTAAACAAATATTAATCAATAGTGAAACCACGTTACTTAAGAATGTAAATTACATCCTGAATCAGGTCTTGATATTATCAATTTCTATGAAATTACTTTCATGTTTGAATTTAGAATAGTTATATGAATATTCATTTTCTGTATTTCAACAGTTGATAAAAATGATGACATAATATCACTCAAAAGAATCCGTTTGGAGAAAATTATTTCACTGCCACATAGGAGTAAACTCAGAAAAAGCTTTGCAAGTTTGTTCTTGTAGCAGCTGATATCCGTAAAGGAAAACACGCATACGTTTGTTGCTAATAATAAACCACCCTGGTCTTTCAGTCCAGGACAACTGTAAACTTGTCTGTGCAGAATGTCCCTCAGGCATAAAAGCAAGCTCAACAGATGGAACAGGACCCCACAAGCAACTCTTCCAATCTGAATCATGCATTTTTCTTGTGTGTAAATATCATTTCACATTAATTGATATTACTAAACAGCACTTATAATTGTAGCAATTCTTGCAATTATCATACAGAAATGAATTCATAGTATTTTACATATAAAATGGCCCTTCTGTATATATTTCCAAAAATATAGTAGAAGTTGGGAAATCTCTTTACCCGGTGTGCTAAAGTGTAATTCATTTCCCGCCCATGCAAATCTCAAACCCTTTTAAATATCATACACTTGCAATATGATAATTAAAATACTAGCAACATCCTTGCTCTCACTCCAATGAGTAGTGCCATCAATTAGCAGAGAGCTTTATATGTGATATCTACATTTTTAAATTAGCTATTACTTTCCAATATAACCATTTGGTACGTGGATATTGTAATTTTAAAACTCGCGTTACTTGGAACGTATGTATGGTGTATGGTCCCGGTGAAATGGCTCAAGCCAATAGTGGAAACAGAAAGCTGGCCCAGAAGGGTCCTTTTTTAAGGCAGGCCAAAAACTGTGTGTGCATAGTGTTTTCTGGCGAGTCACTGGCAAAGTCCTTGCTGTGAACATCCCGGACATAAGGTTATGCCATTGTGGTTGGGGAAATATGGTGGTTGTTAATTTAATTCCTAGCTGACCCAATTTCTATTCCTATAAAATGTGCTTTGGGGTAGTCATTGGGAGACTACTTTGGTTTAAATGGAATTTCCTTGCCTTTCATGACATTTCAATTTTCACTAAGAGACAGAAGAATTCTATGAAACAAGTTGCTTAAACAGGTAGAAAATATGTAGGGAAAGTTTTATAGTATATCAGCCAAGGTCCATATGCAGCAGTTAAGTACAAGGAATTGTAGGACGAGAAAAGGAACGTAATGGAGTCGAGCCATAGAAAATCCAGTGTAAAAATCAGACGTGTGAATGGGAGGTGCTCCACTTGGAGGACACACTTACAAGTACAGTTCTTTTGAGTTCTTTCTCAGGTGTCACCATTCTGGCCCTGAAACTACATTGTTTTAATGCTTTCTGGAAATCAGAAATCCTCCTCCGGGGCCAGAGGCACTTACTAAGATGTCCACAGTTCTCTTTGGCCCAGTGTTCTTCCCTGGGATTAATTATTATGAATTTTCCTAATAATCATCTTGGAATAAGGAATCTGTACTGGCATTCCCATTGTGAAATCAATCCTTTAAAAAAAAAATAACAGCACCACTGTTAAGCTTGAAACACAGAGAGGATAATGGAATCAAAAGAGCTAAAAGAGCTCTGCTATAAAAGAATAGATTTTACCCAAATAGTGCCAGACAATCCCAATGGCATTCTCAATAGAATTAAAAACCGTGAGCACAATGAATGTACCTTAACACACTATATTTATATTTTTGTAATGCACTGATAGAGTTTCTCAATAAATCTTATTTGCCAACCTCATTAGCATTGGCTTTCCTGTGTGCTCTGTCACATGAACTGAGAACTGGCTAGAAGACAAGTCCTAATGACTCAGGGCAACGTGTTGACTATAGGGTCAGCGGAAGGTCTGGTTTTGTTTAATGTCTTTATTAACGATCTGGAAGAAAGAGTAAATAATTCTTGAATGAACGGATATTTTAATGACCAGCACATGGCCTTAACTGGAGACCATAATGAAGTCGAAGCGTGGAAGCACCAGTCCCAAGCTGGCTACTGACTTGAAGGAGGCAGTCACTCGATCTTTCTGGGTCTGTTTCCCCTTGTGAAAATTGAGATAGTGGTACTCTTGTGAGAAAACAAAGATAGGATTTTACGATTTCAAACACAAAGTATGATAATACTCCCTCTGATAATATTTAGTGCTTATCTACTGCTTAGAAGTCACTTTATATGGCAGGACCTAGAGTAAGGGCCTGTGTCAGGGAGGAACAGAACAACATTGTTGAAGGACAATATGTTTGGAGGTCACATGGTCCTGGAAAAGGGCCTTGTAAGTAGGTGGAGGAAGCTTAGAGAGAATAGGAAGTTGAAGAATAACCACAGACTCTTTAGTGGAAAACTACATGGCAGGGTAAGGGATGGTGCTGAAGAGGGTAAAACTGTCTTGCTGTGTTTGAAGATGGGGCAGCGGGATGAGAAGGAACCCCAGGGAGACCTCCCATACCGCCTGCCCCCTTTTTTCTCCTCTTGTCCATGGAGACTATGCACATAGAAGATGTATTTATACCCAAGTACTCATAAATTGCTGTTTACTTTTTATATCAAAATTTTGAGCTGTTTAAAATCAGAGGTAGAAGTCAGTAGATGATTTCAGGTCAAGCCTTCAAAGTGATTATCTTGGCTGAATCACTTCTAGTGTGATGCAGGGTAGTCTGAGGGAACCATCTTTCTCATTTTACAAAGGGGCAAATGAGCTGTGGGGCTCAGGGGTAAGTGGGTGGATGGTGGTGCTCATTTATACAAAGCTAAAAAGGATTTACCAAGATTTTTTTTCCATTGAGAAATATGATTTTCTTTTTTTTTTTTTTTAAGATTTTATTCATTTATTTGACAGAGAGAGCGAGCCCAAGTAGAAGGAGAGGGCAGGCAGAGGGAGAGGGAGAAGCAGGTTTCCTGCCCGCCGACCAGGGAGCCCGATGTGGGGCTTGATCCCAGAACCCTGGGATCATGACCTGAGCTGAAGGGCAGATGCTTAACCACTGAGCCACCCAGGCGTCCAAGAAATATGATTTTTTAAACAGATCAGAATCCTCGTGACAGCTCAGTCTATTCTTTTTAGTAATATAAAGAGTCTCAGGAACCAAATGAACATTAGAAAGTTACTGGTTCTTGTACTGTAAAGCAGGGTTGCTCAAACTAGCCTGACCCTAAGTATTTTTCAGGAGTGTTTTTCAAAAATACAGAACTCTACGTCTCAGCCAAGAGCCACCAAAGCAGAAGCCCCAAAGAAGCCAATGTAATTGTTATGATCAGGCAAGTGTGAGAAATCCCAAGGTTATATATCTTGATTAATCACTTCATTTTTAAAAAAATTTTAATTTGAAATAGCAAAAAAAAAATCCATCAAAAAGAGTTCAGTTTGGTTGCATATTGGTACTGAGTAAATTCTGTCCCAATGACATTGGCAGGAACATGGTATTGCCACTCAATCGGATTGGGGTTCCTGAGTGTGGTGGCATTCAGCAGATCACTCTCCACCTCCTCTTTCCTCCATGAATAATCTCATATGAATTCTGCACTCACACATCTTTATGTTCCAGCGGAGCCTCAGAGGAGAGTAAGAATCTCTTTCTGACCAGGGCTTACCTCTTCACCATGGATGCTATGAGCTCAGCAGAGTTCCTGCATGTGGAAGGGGCTATGAGGTGGGATTTCTTTTCTTATCAAAGAAGTTCTTATTTCTACTTCTTTCAGAGTCTAGCCACCCTTTAACAAAACATTTAAAATAGAAATCACTCTGAATATTCTCACCTTCCAATTTTAGCTCTTCCACTTATTAGCAGTGTGAATTGCAGTAATTTCTAAATCTCTAAAATGAGGACATTATTTGGGGTGCCTGGGTGTCTCAGTCAGTTATGTGTCTGCCTTTGGCTCAGGTCATAATCTCATGGTCCTGGACTTGCCCCATGTCTTGGGCTCCCTGCTAAGCGGGGAGTCTGCCTCTCCCTCTGCACACAACCCGCCCCCCCCCAACTTGTGCTCTCTCTCTGTCTCTGAAATAAATAAATAAAATCTTTTTAAAAAAATGAGGACATTATCCAGAGTTTGCTGTGAAAGGAGAAGCTAAAAGCCTAATACATCCAGCAAAGTGTCAGTCACATGGTCTGTGCTTGACAAATAGTAACTATGATGATAGAAATAATTCTATTTTCATTGTTAGTTTTTTTTAGCTTTTTCCATAATCTTAGGTTTTATTCTATATTACTCTCAAGTTTTTAGAAAATTTTAACGTTTTTATATTGATGATTCAAGTTCTTCGTGACTTAAAAAAAATCAACCATATTGAAGCTTTTTTTGTGTTTAAATTATTATGGTTATTTAATTCGGTTTTAAAATATTTCATTAATTTCCTTTAAATTTCATTTTCCATTTATTATTTTACTTTCATTTTCTTTTTCTTCATTTCCTTTTCTACTGATGTACACATGTATGTATATATGAATTTACTGATTTATTTTATGATCTGGTTTTTATAATAGAGGCTCACATGAAATGGAAGGCTGCATGAGTGGTAATAGCTTGCTCTTATTATAAAGGGTTAGACGCAGGCTTTTCTCCAAGTGCTCCTCTGACTATGTTTAACAGAGCTCTTAGCATGTGTGAGGAAGCAAAGTCTTGAGAAGCTCAGGATAGCCCTGAGTTAACTCTCCCTATGATTAAATTTGCTTAAGGCATACAGAACACTTATTCTGACCACAACAGCACAGTCTCATGACATTCATTAATTACACTAGTATTTTTATTTTCCAGTGCTGTTTATGCTATTAATGCCATTTCCTGGCAAAACCAGTAATTAAAGACTTATTTGGAGAAACATTACAAATGATTCATTTATGGTTTTCATTTATGTTTTCTCATGTGTTTATTAAAAACTAAATAATCTCTTATTCATTAATTTACGCATCCAACAAATGAAGTACATTGTTGAAGAGACAGTTCCGGTACCAGGGCATTTACTATTTATCTGTGTAGTTGTACGCTGACCTATATGTAGCCACTAAAAATATGTAGTTAATTGATCCTTTGAAATGTGGCTACTGTGACAGAGGAACTGAATTTTGAACTTTATTTAATTTTAGTAACTTTAAATTTTAATACTTAAGCAGTATAAAATAATTTGTCATTAAACACAACCTTATTGTATGTACAATATCTCATGAAGAATTTTTTTAAAGATTTTAAATATTTATTATTTTAGAGAGAGAGAGAGAGAGAGCAGGGAGGAGGGGCAGAGGGAGAGGAACAACCAGACTCCATGCTGAGTGCAGAGGCTAAGGTGGGGCTCGATCTCGTGACCCTGAGATCACAACCTGAGCCAAAATCAAGAGCTGGACATTTAACTGACTGAGCCACCCAGGTACCCCTCATGAATAATTTTTATATTGCTACATGTTGAAAGAATATTTTAGATATATTAGATTAAATTATATTATTAAAATTAAATTCACTTATTTCTTTTTACTGTTTTTTAAATTTTTTAAATTTTTTTTTAAAGATTTTATTTATTTATTCGACAGAGAGAGACACAGAGAGAGAGGGAACACAAGCAGGGAGAGTGGGAGAGGGAGAAGCAGGCTCCCGGCAGAGCAGGGAGCCCGATGCAGGGCTCGATCCCAGGACCCTGGGATCATGACCTGAGCCGAAGGCAGACGCTTAATGAGTGAGCCACCCAGGCGCCCCATCTTTTTACCATTTTTTAATGGGGCTACTGAGAAGTGACATACGTAGTGTGTATTTTATTTCAATTGGCATAGGCAATCCAACATCTATGAAACAAGCAATTACAAAATAATATGGAAATAACATGTAAAAATTATGACTGGTTAGTAGAGATTTTAGGAATTTATTTTTAAAAATTTAATCATGATTCAGAGTTAGAAAAGAATCACCAAAACACGTGCATTCATTTGAGTTGGAAAGTTGGAAAGAGTGTCTGTAGAGCAAAAGAAAAACAATGACCCAAATCCTAGGTGTGATGAAATTGCTAATGAAGCCGAGAGGAATTAGCATAGAACATTGATATTATAAGATATCGGAGTTGGAAGGAGTTAAAGATTCTTGTCTAAACTCTCACTCTGTGCAAAAAACTCTTTATTCAGTAAGCCTTCAAGAAGTATTTATTGTATGCCTATGGCATGTTAGGTATTGTTCTAATCTGTGTGCTGGAGATACAACAGCAAATAAGATGGACAAATCCTCACTCTTGCTACATTCTAATTGAGAAAGACAGGTAATAGGCAATTTATAAATAAATGGGCAAGAGAAAGGACAGTTTCAGATTTTGATAGTACTAGGAAGAAAATAAAATGATGATGGGTATGGAGAGATGGAGGATAAAGAAGCCCCCTTCAGCTAATTTAGATGGAGTGCCCAAGGATGGCCTCATGGAGGAAATGACATGGTAGCTGAAACTGGAAAATAAGACACTCAACTAAACCAAAGTCTGGGAGCGGCGCATTCAGCAGATGAACTGACCAAAAAAAAAAAACCTTGAGGATGAATGAGCTTGGTGTGTTCCAGAAACAGAAACACTGCTGTGGCTGGTGCACATGAGGGTGGGAACATAGGCAGAAACCAGACCACATCTGACCTTAGAAGTCAACGTGTTGGCTCTGGGTTTATAATATGTGCAATGAAAAACTGTTAAGGTGTTTTGATCAGGAGTGTAATATGAACTGATTTCCTGCTGCTCTGTAGAGAATGGATTGTAGAGAAGAGAACACTCCTCCATTATCCATGAACTGAAAATCATGCCTCCTTCTTTTGCACTCCTATACAAAATTATCTGAATGTCTCCTAGGGCACTTTTCCTTTCTTACCTTGTATTCTAATTATTCAGTTCAAGTCGTAGCTCTACTACTGGGGAAGAATTCAGTCTGATTCATCTTTGCCTTTCCCGTAGTCTCAGCACAGTGCCTTGAACATAATAAGCCCTCCATAAATATTTATTAAGTGAATGAATCATGGAATGGATGATAATTCAGACTCTGCTTGAATACTTTCAATGACAAGAAGGTCATAGCTTCATAAAGCAACCCTTTCCATTGTTAGGAGGTTCTATACGGTGAAAAAATGCTTTAAAATTGATACAAAATGGATATTTCTTTCATTTTCACTTACTCATCTTTATTCTTTCATTTGTCTGTAGAAGAGCAGAGAAGAAATAAGTTTCCTCTCCCAAAACATTATCTTTAACGATTGCTAATATTGATTATATTCACAAATGTTTCATTTTTGCCATCCCCAATTTTTTCAGTACTTTTAGACACATTTTTACTTATTCTCCTCACCACTTTCCTCAGTTTATACTTTAGTTTGTTATGATCTCCTTAAAATCTTTTTTTTTTAAAGATTTTATTTATTTATTTGACAGAGAGATAGAGAGCACAAGTAGGCAGAGGGAGAGGGAGAAGCAGGCTCTCCGCTGAGCAGGGAGCCAGACGTGGGGCTTGATCCCAGGACCCCAGGATCATGACCTGAGCCAAAGGCAGCCGCTTAACTGACTGAGCCACCCAGGTGCCCCGATCTCCTTAAAATTTAACACATCAAATCAAATATAATATACTACATGGATCTGAAGAATTAGAACATATTGAGTCTATAACTAACTTCAGTGGAGATTCATACAGGGATACATGCTAAACATTTTTAATAGCTTCATCAAAATATTGGTTCATATCAAAATATTTAATCACACTATTAATATGTCTCAACTGGTTGGAAGTGATGAGTGGATACTTCTACAACCCATTGCACCGAGCTTGTCAGTAACTCACTGGAGCAACTGAAATTGGTAGGGCAGAGTCAGGAAGCATCTCACTGAGCACTCTGATGGTGTGTGACTTGGTTAAAGTTAATAAAGAACAGTGCTAAATTGGTAATGAGCACTATCTTTTTAAATCAAAGGTATGCATTTAGCAGAGAATTCTCTTAATCTCCTACTTCTCAATTTAGGCTTTGTGAATTACTAAATATTAGATGGCTTCCACAATGTAGGCCAAGTCGGGGAGAAGGAAATTTTGGAGTAGAGGAAAGCTATTTGGACCAGAAAGTCCTTCTTCACAGCACATTTCATAGATAGGTGTTAATTGCACTTGCCTTCAGAGTTGGCCTGCCTCACAGAATTGTAATGTTGGAAGTAATCATAAAGACCACCTGCCAATCTATTTAAGAATTTCTTTTTTCGGGCGCCTGGGTGGCTCAGATGGTTAAGCCTCTGCCTTCGGCTCGGGTCATGATCCCAGGGTCCTGGGATCGAGTCCCACATCGGGCTCCCGGCTCAGCGGGGAGCCTGCTTCTCCCTCTGACCCTCTCCCCTCTCATGCTGTTTCTCTCTCACTCGCTCTCTAAAAAATAAATAAAATCTTTATAAAAAAAAAAAAAAAAAAAAAAAAAAAAAAAAAAAGAATTTCTTTTTTCAAACTGTAAGAAATGAGCCATAAGCATTAGATCTGCTTCCACTGATTAACCCAGTAACACCTTAAAGGATGAAGAGAAGAATGAAGAACATCTGTGTGCTTTTTGTCTGAATGAAGTACGATCCTTAACTGCATGCATCACCTCCCCCTACCTTAATCTAATTATCTTCTTTTTTTCTTTGCCTTGATAGCTTCTACTCTTTTAAAATGAACTTCTAGGCTCTATTAATGTAAGTTGTCCTGAATCTTTTTTGGAATGAGGCATGATTATTTCCGATAAGCCATGAGGCCCAAGGGTAACCTAAGATTTTAACTTTCTCTTGACAGAAGAAACATGCATGCAGCAGTGATCCATTAACCTAGAAAATTCGGAGGTGGTCTAGAATCATTCTACTTCTTTTGCTTGTTCTGAGAGGAATAGCTCATACTGCTGATTCAGAAATAAGAATTATTAGCAGTTTGCCATTTGGTCTCAATTCTATCTTGAGTGACAATAAATTTATTAATGTTTTTCCTGAATTGTTTTGATCTGCATGCTTCATTATGAATTAATTATATCTTGTTATGGTCTCATTCACTAGACTTTTAAACATAATACTCTCAAAAATGTATCTCACAAGTCAATCTTTAGCTACATTAAAAGAAAAGATTCCTATGTAAAACAAGTAAGATTTTGACAGTAAAGTCAATATTCTCAAATATTTATAATTCTTTTGATGTGTTCACAATTAAAAATGGAACCTGTTAAGAAAATATGTCAATGAGAAGGAAAACATTTTAAATAGAAACATTGTTTTGATCCACTTGTGCCTACAAATAAACAGAAGATATACTTTTTTTCCCAAGAATGTTAGGCAATTTTCTCTCACTGAAAGTGGAGACCAATAACTGTTTAAATAACCAAACATAAAATTAAAAGCTAGTAGGTAGAATGGAATGGCTGTGGCCAACCAAAGCCAGGGTGAAAGGACAAAATATAAAATAAAAACTAGAATGAACAAATCAAATATAAAATTAATCTATGAAAAGCATCGAGAACTATTGAAGGAAAAAGAACTGGGAGAGTTAATACTCCAAAAAAAAAAGGGGGGGGGGAACACAAAGAGATAGTCTGATATTCTGTATTCTGTGGCTGGGTGCATATGATAATTCTTAGTATTGGCAAGAAGATGAATACACTGGTTATGTACCAAACAGAAAACTGATGTCAGAAAAAGCAGAAGCAGAGCTTCTGGTAGACTGACATATAGAGTGATAAAATTAGAGATTAAAGGTGCTTCGAACACAGAGCTGCTTCAATCTCAAGTTATTTAAAAAACTCCGAAACTATACAGTGATAGAGGCTAAAAACACAAGGAAAAAACTCTGAAAAGTAGAACAAAATTTATGTTGGTCTCTACTGTCAAGGAGACAATGATTAGAATTTTAGACTTTCCAGGGACAAAGGTCACAGCAAATGCCCATGCTCTCAGGTGAAAGCCCTGCAGGACTGTGTCCTAAGAACAGGGTTATACTAAGCCTTTCCAAAGCTGAAACCCAGCCTCAACTCTCTCTGTTCAGTCAGTGAAAACTTGAATGTTATGGACTAAAATCAAGAGAAAAAATGGAAAATAGAAACAGACTTAAAATGACCCAGATATTGTAAGTAGTAGACAAGAACTTTATAGTAACTATGATTCATAGGCTTAAGAAATAGAAGATACAATAGAAGGAAAGGTTAAAAAAAAAAAAACTTCATTAGAGAATGAAAATCTACAAAAAGAATCAACTGGTAATTGTCAAACTGAGAAGCACATATGGGCAAACAAGAACTCAGTAGATGGACTGGACTTCTGAGAAAGATGGTGGAGAAGGAGGACCCTAAGCTCACCTTGTCCCATGAATACAACTAGGTAACATCCACATCAGTATAAATAACCCAGAAAACGACCTGAAGACTGGAAGAACAGACTCTCCACAGCTAAATGTAGAGAAGAGACCACATTTAAGAGGGTAGAAGGGCCAGACGTGGCTGGGAGCTAAATGGACCCAGGGGACTGTCCCCAAGAAGAAGGGATGCTGTGAGTGTGACGAGGGGAGAGGACCAGACCCTCACACCAGGCACCCCAGGTGTGGGGGAACCCACCCAAGGAAGACAAATCCCCACAACATTTGGCTTTGAAAACCAGAGGAGCTGAATTTCACAAGTTCTTACAATCCACAGGGCTTAAAAATCAGCAGGCTTGGCTCTGAGAGAGCCCTGAGGGCAAGAGGAAATTAAGTCTCTGCCCTTAAAGAAACAGCAGCTCCACAGAGATCTAGCATAGAAAGAGCAGTTTGAAAAATGCCTGGGGTATATAGGAGAAAGATTTGTATACTATTTTCAGAGTGTGTGCTGGAGGGGCAGGGATCATTGGGAAACTTCTCCAAGAATAAGAGAGCTGGCAGGCACCACTGCATTCCCCTCCCCCCAACCTAGACACGCAGATACCTGTGAGAACCAGCACTGTGCCAACACTCTCCACCTAACTTGATAACAGCATGCCTCACCCCCATGTTCTCTTGTGGACCTGCTCCCTCCAATGTGCCTTTGGCCAGAGCCCATCCAAAGCAGTGCCATAAGCCTGGCATGGGGCAAAGCAGCCCAAACTGGCAGCAGCACACTCCAAAGTGAGTCCTTCTGGGGAGAGGGGAAGATAACCACACACACAGTCCCACTATAGCCCCAGCAGTGGGCTGGGGCAGACATCTGGTCTGACTGCGGGCCCCACCCATCAATAAAACTTCTCAGGGGACAATCCAGGGAAACTGCCCTTCAGTTCCATGCTACTGCATTTCTGGCAAACACCTGGTCTGACTCAATTGAATTAAGTCCAAGGAGGCTCCAGACAGGCCCACTAACAACACAGGCAGCAAACCCTGCCCACAGCAGGCAGAGAGAGCCTCTGCAGACAACTGGACTGAAGGCAAAAGTGACTCAGCCACAACAGTAGGAGACACCCCTGAAGCACCAGTTTCTGGTGAACAGGGGACAATGTGCTACAGGGCACAGCAGGACCTTTTCTTCATAAGGTCACTACTTTTAAGAGCAGGAGATGTAGCTGACTTTCCTAACACATAGAAACAGACAGAGAGTTAGACAAAATGAGGAGGAAAAGGAGTTAGTCCCAAATGACAGAAAGGACAAAATCAAAGCAAGAGAACTAAATGAAATGGAGATAAGTGATGTCTGAGAGAATTGAAAGTAACGCTCATAAAGATTCTCACTGAACTTGAGAAAAGAGTGAAGGACCTCAGTGAAACCCTCAAGAAAGAGACAGGAAGCGAAACACAACCAATCAGAGATGAAGAACTCAATAACTGAAATTAAAAATAATACTAGAGGGGCGCCTGGGTGGCTCAGTCATTGAGCATCTGCCTTTGGCTCCGGTCGTGGTCCCACGGTCCTGGGATTGAGCCCCGCGTCAGGCTCCCTGCTCCACAGGAAGCCTGCTTCTCCCTCTCCCTCTCCCTCTTCTCCCTTCTCCCTCTCCCACTCTCCCTGCTTGTGTTCCCTCTCTCACTGTGTCTCTCTCTGTCAAATAAATAAATACAATCTTAAAAAAAATAATACTAGATGAAATAAATAGTAGACTAGAGGAAGCAGAAGAACAGATGATTGACCTGGAGGACAGAGTAATAGAAAGCAATCAAGCTGAGCAGCAGAGAGAAAAAGAAAAATACAAAGTGAAAACAGATTTAGGGAACAGTGACACCATCAAGCATACTAACATTCACATTATATAAATTCACATTATAGAGATCCCAGAAACAGAAGAGAGAGAAAAGGGGGCAGAAAATTGACTTAAAGAAATAATAGCTGAAAACTTCCTGAATATGGGGAAGGAAACAGAAATCCAGATATGAGAGGCACACAGAGCCCCCAACAAAATCAACCCAAGGAGGTCTACACCAAGACACATAGTAATTAAAATGGCAAAGAGTAGTGATAAAGAGAGAATATTAAAAGTAGCAAAAGAAAAGAAAACAGTTACACACAAGGAAAACTCCATAAAGCTATCAGCTGACTTTGCAGGCCTAAAGGGAGTGGCATGATGTATTCAAAGTGCTGAAAGAAAAACCTGAAGCCAAGAATACTCTGTCCAGCAAGACTATCATTCAGAATAGAAGAGAGATGAAGAGTTTCCCGGAAAAACAAAAGTTAAAGGAATTCTCATGAATTTAGTGGTCATATAGTAAACCAGCCCTACAGAAATTTAAACGGGACTCTTTGACAGGAAAGGAAAGACCATAAACAGGAGTAAGAAAAGTAGGAAGTGCAAAAGCAGTATATTTAAGTATATCTATTAAAATCAATCAAGGGATTCGCAGAATAAAAGGCTATAAAGTATGACACCATATACGTAAAACATGGAGTAGGGAGAGGAGTAAGGAAGGTTCAAAAATAAGCAAACATCAACTTTAATATAGACTGCTCTATGTATTAGATGTTATATACAAACCTAACAATAACCACAAATCAAAAACCAGTAATAGATAGACAAAAAATAAAGAGAAAGGAATCTAAGTATATCACTAAAGAAACCTGGCAAACCATGAGAGAAGCGAGCAAGAGAAGAAAGGAACAGAGAACCACAAAAACAACCATAAAACAAGTAACAAAGTGGCAATAAGTACATACCTATCAATAATTACTTACAATATAAATGGACTAAATGCTCCAATCTAAAGATGAAGGATGACAGAATGGATAAAAAAAGCAAGAGCCATCTATATGTTGCCTACAAGAGACTCCTTCAGACATAAAGACACATACAGATTGAAAAGTGAGGGATGGAAATCATTTATCATGCAAATGGAAGTGAGAAGAAAGCTGGGGTAGTAATACTTAGATTGGACAAAACACATTTTAAAACAAAGACTATAATAAGAGAGAAGAAGGACACTTCATAATCATAA
Source organism: Neomonachus schauinslandi (assembly GCF_002201575.2). NCBI lineage: Eukaryota > Metazoa > Chordata > Mammalia > Carnivora > Phocidae > Neomonachus > Neomonachus schauinslandi. The sequence goes on along the minus strand of NC_058409.1, from coordinate 73,471,015 downwards.
AGGGTACAATCCAACTTTTGATATAGATATAATAATTATAAATATTTATGAACTCAACATGGGAGCACCCCAATACATAAAGCAGCTAATAACAAACATAAAGGAAGTAATTGTTAGTGATACAATAGTAGTACGGGACTTTGATACCCCACTTACATCAATGGATAGATCATCCAAACAGAAAATCAACAAGAAAAT